>NW_012115655.1:3114783-3174833 GCF_000951035.1 Colobus angolensis palliatus
GCAACCTCTGCCTCCCAGGTTCAAGTGATTTTCCTGCCTCAGCCTCCCCAGTAGCCAGGATCATAGATGCGCATCACCATGCCTGGCTAATTTTTGTATTTTTAGTAGAGATGGGGTTTCACCATGTTGGCCAAGATGGTCTGGAACTCCTGACCTCAGGTGATCTGCCCACCTTGATCTCCCAAAGTGCTGGGATTACAGGCGTAAGCCACCACACCTTGCCATAATTTGGACTTTATACTACAGCAGTTGGTAGCCATTGAAGCCTTTTAGGAAGGAAAATATATTAACTTTATACTTTAAAAACATTCCCTCTGACTCTTGTGTCTTAGTCAGTTTGAGCTGCTATAACAAAATGCCATAGACTGGGTGGCTCACAAACAACAGAAATGGATTTCTCACAGTTCTAGAGTCTGGGAAGTCCAAGATCAAGGTGCTGGCAGATTCTGTTGGTTTAGGCACACCTCCGTGAGGCTTACCTCCTAAAACCATCACATTGGTGATAGGTTCTCAACATGAATTTGGGGGCATGCAAATGGATTGAAATGAGATAAGATGGAGGCAGGGAGATCCGTTAGTAAATTTTGTAGTAATCTAAATAGAAGATAATGGTGGCTTAAATTAGGGCAGTGATAGTGGGGATACTGAGATGTGAAAGGATTTGAAAGATATTTTAAGAGGCAAATCAGCCCATAAAGAAGAAGAATCTGTGATGGAGGCCATATGTAGCCCCAAAGCCAGAAATATTTACTGTCTGGCTCTTTACACAGAATGTTGACCCCTGGATTAGGAGTTAGCTTGCTATCATTATTTTACAGAAACCCCATAGTAATTTGTAAAGTACTACAGAAATAATTTTTAATGTCCAAATGCACAGATGACTTACAACTTGGGTTTTAGGTCTACCTTTGTACTTCAGAAACTGTAATTCTCCATTAGGACATCTTTGCATATTAGTCCTCTAGTAAACACCCATAGTTAAAAGCATTTTTGTGGGATGATAATGGTCTAACAATGTGCCATTTTGGTGGCAGATGTTAACTACCACCAAAATAGTCATGAAGCATATCATAATATTCACACCATAGTGTATTACCACTTAATTATGTTCACAGAATCAAACTATCAGTGTCTGTTTCAAAGGAGTGACTACATGCTGCCAAAAGGAAAATGGTGAAGGAAATTCTTTTTTACTTGCTGTCACTGCTGTAGTTTTTAAATGCATGTGTTAATTCTCCATGGTTTTGTTTTTTAGTTGAATAGCACTTGTATTAGCAGATGATACTTTCCCTTTGTACCTGCAGAGTGACATCTCATTTTAGCAGGCAGGGATGGGTGTCTATGTGTGTGTGTGTTTGTTGTTCTCATGAATCCGAAGATAGAACTGAGAGAGACTTTGTAGTCCGTCTTCCTGTCTTCAGTCAGAGTCATATTTAACCCACATATGCATCAGAATAACTTCTATTTGAGCCTTCCACAGTGAGTTCCTCCAATCTCCTTGGTAACTCGTTTCAGCATTTCCCAGCTACCTGGCAGTAAAGCAGACTAGCTGAAAAAAAAAAAGTTGAGAATATTTTGTTTTTCTGTGCGTCAAACAGGAGAAGGAAGGGAAGGACATGCTAATAAGAGAACAGCTTAAACAAAGGTGCTTTGGAGAAATTGGGGGAAATTCAGGCCCATTTGAAGAACAGTAATTACTCTTGTTTGAACAGGACTATGATGTCTTGAAAGTTCATGGCTTTGAAATTCCTTTTTATTTTTAGTCTACTGGGACATTGTATAGTTCATTTTCTTGTTTCAAGGAAATAGCAATAAATTAGCGCTACATGGATTTAAACATTTCTCAGAATCCAATGAACTAAGTGAAAACCATAGGAACGATCTTTAAGTCTTTCATCATTCTTACTGTTCAGTAAAAATTTTCATTTCAATTTTTTGATAGTGGACATAATCTCATTTTCTTCATATATACTATATGTACTACTTTTTTGTGACATGCTATTATCATATACTGACAAACAGAATCTAGTATTGTAATTTATTTTGATGCATATTATATTCAAAGTCTTTTGGCTCTGCTTAATCAGTTACATAAAATGAAAGTTGCCATAGTTGGCAGTGTTTTGAGATTAGTAAGTAGGCTTGATAATTTTAACTTTTTTACCATAATAGTTTTTTTAAATACCTATCTTTGGACATCATTTTTCTTAATTGTCATGAAAATTACGAAAGTTATTTTTATGATAGTTAATAAACTGTGTCTTAGTTATTTCCAGATAACATAGACTGAATGATGGCTCAACATGTAGTATTTTATCCCTCTGTTCTCAAACCTTTGCTTCCAAATTACCTGTTTTCATTAGTGTTATCTCTCTCTCTCTCTTTTTTCTTTTTTTTTTCTCATGGACTTTGCCTTCCTTTCTCAAATTCTTATTTGTGATTTTTTTTTTTAAGTCTCAGAGTAATTTGATAACAAGAATTTGATAACTTGTTTTCTTCTACAATGTACAAATAATAATTACTTTTAAACATTTATTTCTCCCTTTTAGACTTTTGAAGATTTTAAAAATGACAAACAAGCTGTGGAATATCAACAGCGAATTGTGGATATTTTGTTGAAAGTAAGTATTCAAAGAATACATGTCTTTATATGATACTTATATTAAGATAGTTGAGTTGTTTTATAGCAGGTTATAAAATCTTGTTAAGTGGTTTCTTGGAATCATATCTTAAAATTTTATTATGGTGTCTTTGTCCTCAAGAGCTGAATTAAGTACTAATCATTTATTTAAAAAAATTTTTAGTGTATGTTAGCTTTAGACTGGGGACCAGAATAGGGAGCACTACTGTGAGAAAGGCATATGGTGATAATTGCTATATTAGTATGATTACATGTAATAATAGCGACTAACTTCAAAGTGCTTTGAGAAAACAATTAATGTGAAGAATCTTCCTCTGTCTCATATCAACTTCACTTTGTTGCTAAGGCAGTGCCGTATTCTGTCATGGCACTGAGATACTGGATGACACTTAAGAATGATTTGAGGTGCAGAGAAATGATCATCCCAGTATAAATCTAATTAGATTCAGCAGAAAGCTATTTTGAGATTGATGCTGTTGCTAATGAAGAATGCAGGGAAAGGTTCTTTTCTTTTCCGTCTGCATGACTTCAGGCAGGCCAGTTTCCTCTTGTAGTTGAAAGCTTAGAGTTTTTATTTTGTTCATTTGACTGTAAAATAGAGTTTTCTTTCTTTTAATGTTGAATTATTTTGGACAAGAGACCAGAATTAAGGTGTTTTCTAGTTGTATATAACATCAAAATATTACATTTATACTCATTCTGTATAATTTCCAAAGCATATTTATATACATTGTTTCTTTTGAGCTATCAATTAATATTAATTTAACCTTGTAAGACAGGCAGTGATGATTATGAGAACAGGATTGCTAACCTGTCAGATGATGCCAGTTTGATTCAGATGGGTAATATAGAAAATTTTCACCTAGATTTATTCCCAATCTTGTCCTCCTTTAATTTGTGATCTTACCTTTCTTCTACCTGATATTCTTCTGTGGCTTCCTATTGGTCATTTGGAATTAAGTTCTGCTGTGAGTGAGAGAAAACTCAAAATAACAATAGTTTAATTGTGATGGGAATTAATTTTTCTCATAGAAGTCTGGAAGTAGGCAACCTGGTCTAGTAGAGTGACTTCATAAACTTCTCAGGGACGCAGATTCCTTCTGTCTTAGTATTACACTTAGTATATGATTTCTGTCTTTCCATCCAGAATGGCTGCTGAGGCTCCTGCCATTACCTCTGCATTCTAGTCACGTAGAAAAAAATGAAGAAACAAAGAAAATATTCCCTCTCCTTAAGGAAGCTTCTTAAAAGCTGTGTAATACAATTCTGCTTGCACCATATGAGGCCCCTTAGTTGGTGGGGGAGATGGAGAAACATTGTCTGTATTCTTGGTAACCATGTGCTTAGCTAAACATGAGAGTTGTCTTCTTCCTCCTCCTCTTCTTCTTCTTCTTCTTCCTCTTCCTCTTCCTCTTCTTCCTCTTCCTCTTCCTCTCTCCTTCTTCCTCTTCCTCTCTCCTTCTTCCTCTTCCTCTCTCCTTCTTCCTCTCTCCTTCTCCCTCTCTCCTTCTCCCTCTCTCCTTCTCCCTCTCTCCTTCTTCCTTTCTTCCTCCTCCTCCTCCTTCTTCTCCTCCTCCTCCTTCTTCTTTCTTCTTTTTCTTCTTTCTTCCCTCCTCCTCCTCCTCCTCCTCCCTCCTTTTTGAGACTGAGTCTTGCTCTGTTGCCCAGGCTAGAGTGCTCCCTACACCCTCCACCTCCTGGCTTTGAGCGATTCTCCTGCCTCAGCCTCCAGAGTAGCTGGAATTAGAGGCACCTGCCACCGTACCCAGCTAATTTTTGTATTTTTAGTAAAGACGGGATTTTCACCACGTTGGCCAGGTTAGTCTCGAACTCCGGACCTCAGGTAATCTGCCCGCCTCAGCCTCCCAAAGTGCTGGGATTACAGGTGTGAGCCACTGCACGCAGCCTTGAGGAGTTCTGTTTCTAAGGAAGGAAGACTAGATGTTGGAGCATAAGTAATAGTTTCTGCCATACCCGTCTAAACTGTTGAATATCCATGATCCCTCTATATTTTCTGGTCCTGACTAGGTCTCTATAACTGGTCCCTTCTCTCATCCACCTCGTCATCCTTCCCCACATACCTTGTATTATGTACCCTCAACCATATTAAATTATTAGAATTCACTAGACTCTCTGTGGTGTGTTGATGGTTTATGTTCTTTGCAAGGGTTTTCTTTCAGTCTGTCATGCCTTTTCCTTTCCTTTCACTGACTGGCAAGTTCCTAATCATTTTCCAAGACTTAACTGAAATATCATCTATGAAAAACTCTTTTAGATGCTCTCCCATACATCTAGGTTGATTAATTGCTCCTTGTCTGTGCTCAGACAACACTTTATGCTTCAGTTAGCACACTGTAGTGTCATATTTACGTATTTTCTTATCTGTCTTATCTAGACTTGAGCTTCTTGAATGTAGAGACTGAGGATTATTCTAATTATTATTATTATTATTATAATATTTGGTCATTGTTTTAGCCTGCCTAGAACACATCCAGCACAATGCCTGTAACGCAGTAGGTGTCAGGTAAATGTAAGTTGGTTCAATTGCAATTTGAGTTTGAAACTATACTAAGTTAGAAGAGTGATCCAAATGAAGAGAAAGCTCCACAAGTACTTGACTATTCCTGTTGGTGACTTGCCATTCTTGTATGTTGTCTTGATAGTATTTACCTTGGGTCAGTGAAGAATGAGCTTTGGAGATTATTTTTCTCATTTCTAGTGCTAGAGATGTGCTAATTGGTTAAAGTGTACTTGTGAGAGAGCCAGTGAGAGGAGGAGTATAGGCAGTGACCAGAGAACAGGCCAATGGGTGTTATCATGTGTGCTGAAGGGCTGCAGACAGAGAGGAAACATCTATTAATTTGTGACTTCTTACATTGCCCAGAAAATTTGTAAGGATGGTCTCTGAAAGAAGCCAAAGAAGAAATGGAAAGGAAATGGCCTTTTGTAGGATAATAACCAATTAGACACTCGCTGAGGTGATGAGGGAATTCTTTTATATATGTATAGATAGAGTTTTTATAATTTGAAATACCCACATACTCTAATAATGAGTATGCACTTGGCAAGCGATGATTACTGGACTAAAAGCAGAAAGGGTAAAAGAAAGGGATGTAAGAGGAAGTAGGTCAAAAGCTAGGGAATGTTGTATAATGGGAGAAATCTGGTGCTTTATCTTTACGTGGAGGATGGAAGGAGGGAACTTGGAACTTTTTGATAGATGTGTGAGGGTACTGTACCCTAATTTGTTGTAGAGTTGCCCCCATGAATTCAGCTCACCCAAAACAGTACGTGGTCTTCCCTCCCCCACTTCTGTATTCTCTCCGTTAATAGCATCATTATCCCACCTGCCAATCAGGCTCAAAATCTGTCCTTTTTCATTGCTCCTTGAACCACATGGTTCCACGCATAGGAATAATTGTCCTGTCCCTGCTCTCTCTGCCTCTTTCCATTTTCATGATCACTGCCCTACTTAAGAGCCCTTTGGTCTCTCCCTTAGACTCCTGCAGTCGCTTGTATCTTTCTCTCCCTGCCCTGTGTTTCTTTCTTTTGTTAATTTTATCCCATGCACTGCTGACCGGATAATTTTCCTAAGCGCAGTACTGGTCATAATCAACCCCCCTGGTGGAACACATTTAGTAGCTTGCAAGTTTTCTATAGAATACGTTCCAGATTCCTTAGGAAGACATTTGAGACCTCATCTTCCCTTTTAATCTGTTGTTTCCCTCTTCCTGCATGCTGCTACATTCTAATAAATATTGTTGTTCCCCCCAACAATTGTGTTTTTCTGTGTCCATGATTTTGCTCTCACTCTTCTCTTTGCCAGGTTTGACTTTTCTATTGACATTTCCCCTTGTCAAAATTTCTGCACGGGCTTTAAAACTTAGCTTAAAAGCTATTCTTCTCATTTCTTTTCAAATTCCCTCTCTAACCAGTTGAATTAAAATTTTCCAGTGTGCTTCTGTGATCATTTGTGCCTTTATAATAGCAGTCATTATATTATGCCTTTTGTTTAAGATGTGTCTGTCTTTTCCTTCTTGTTCCTAATTTTCTTAAAGACACTTATAGCATCTTACACATAGTGAGTACTTAGGAAATGAGAGCTGAGTTAAAGCCAGAGGAATGACTATGATTTGATAACCGTGTGTGTTGTAAAAAGCCTGTTATACAAAACCATGTCTTCAAGGAACTGCTTGATACAAGGCGGAAGCCATTCACTTCATTGGTCTGTGTGATAGCTAACTTCTTTGGGCTACCTTGACTCTCAGTTGTCTTACTGTCAAACCTCAAAGCAGCTCTCTTCTTCCGTTGTTGATGGATAGATTTTTATTAGGGCTATTTAAATTTAACTGTACAAGACCAGCCTGGCCAACATGGTGAAACTTTGTCTCTATTAAAAATACAAAAATTAACCAGGCATGGTGACACACGCCTGTAGTCCCAGCTACTTGGGAGGCTGAGGCAGGAGAATCACTTGAACCCAAGAGGTGGAGGTTGCAGTGAGCCACGATCATGCCATTGCACACAAACTTGGGCAACAGAGTGAGACTCCGTCTCAACAACAACAACAAAAAATTAGTTGTAGAAGGGTTCTCTAAGAATTCCTGAGGGAAACATGATTAATATTTCTTTGAAATACTACAATTTACATCTCTACCTCTTTATCAATTCAGTTCTCATCCAAATTGTGATAGAAATAGGCCAGAAATCACTGAAATGTTTTCAGAGTATGCAAGTAGTTGTGCTTCTTCTAAATGGCGTTGAATTCAACTGTTGCACAGTCAATAAAAGAATCTTTTTATGAGTCTTCAGTAATGAGGCTATCCCCTCTTCTAATTATATATTTTTTTGCATCAAACCAGATGATGTATTGAATAAATGGTCTCCTTTGCTCCTCAGGTTATGGTGGAGAATTCAGACTTTACCCCCTCACAAGTAGGATGTCTCTTTACCTTCCTTGCTCGGCAGCTTGCAAAGCCTGACAACACCTTGTTTGTAAACAGAACACTTTTTGATCAG
The DNA here is from genome assembly GCF_000951035.1 of Colobus angolensis palliatus. Taxonomy (NCBI): domain Eukaryota; kingdom Metazoa; phylum Chordata; class Mammalia; order Primates; family Cercopithecidae; genus Colobus; species Colobus angolensis. The sequence continues at coordinate 3,122,444 of NW_012115655.1, forward strand.
GTAAGTGTCTAGCAGTGAAAACTAAAAGGTTTTTTCCTATTTACTCTGCACAGTTCCCTGGATTACACTGTTTCCTGATGTGACAAACTATTGGGTAAATACCTTATCAAGGAGAGGCCTGTTCAGGTTTTGGATCTAAATTGAGGGGTATGTGTATGTGGGTGTATGGGTATGTTTTGTGGAGATTGGTTTATAGAGATTGTGTTCTCTCAATTATTCTGTTGCTCTGAATTGCCTAGAATTCTTTGCTCAAGAGTTTCCCAATTTAAGAATCTCCCCCATCTCACAGGTAGTAAGAATATTATGACCATCATCTGGAGAAGAGATTACTTTTGTAAAATCTCAATTTACTTACAAATGACTTTGAAGGTATCTTGTAATCCCGCTTAAATATCTCCTATTTTTCCACAGGTGGCAAAGAAAATACTTTTTGTCTGGAGAAAGTAACTAAAAATGAATAGCATTTTTTGAGCACTTCACAATGGCAGACGTTGTTCCAAAACCTTATGTGTGTCTGTTACCTTAGTCCTCTCAAGAGCTCTAAAATAGGGACAGTTATACTCCTTTTATAGATGAGGAAACTAAAGCCTAGAGAGATTAAGTAATTCATGTAAGGTCATACTTAGTAAGTGTTATTATTAGCAGTAAATATTAAGTCTTAATAGAGTTAGTGTCCAAATTCAAGTGGCCTAACTCCTAAGTTCGTGCTTTGCTAGGTCCATGGTATCATATCAGGAAACTTAAAGTTAAGGTATATAGACAACACTGCCTTATAGTTATGTTTCTTCTCTCTCTCTCTCTCTTTTTGAGACAGAGTCTGGCTCTGTCGCCCAGGCAGGAGGGCAGCAGCATGATCTTGGCTCACTGCAACCTCTGCCTCCCAGATTCAAGTAATTCTCCTGCCTCAGCCTCCTAAGTAGCTGGGATTACAGGCGCATACCACCACGTCTGGCTAATTTCTTGTATTTTGTGTAGAGACAGGGTTTCACCATGTTGGCCAGGCTGGTCTTGAACTCCTGACCTCAAAGTGATTCGCCCTCGTCAGCCTTCCAGAGTGCTGGATTACAGGCATGAGCCACTGCGCCCAGCCTCTTAGAGTTATGTTTCGAAAGAGTAAAGAAATACGTACACAAGGGCTGCCCCAACCTCCCAAAGTACTGGGATTACAGGCATGAGCCACTACACCCGGCCTCTTAGAGTTATGTTTCTCAAGAGTAAAGAAATATGTATGTAAGGCACATATTAAATTGTTAGCATACCTGAACCTGATGTTACATATACTAGGCTAATCAGTTGGGAAGGTACCCTATACCTCTGGTATTTGTTTTGGCTGGGTGTGAATAAGTTGGTTATTTGAAAGGGTAGTTATTACTTTTATTATGAGAGTATTAATGTCTACATGCTGATATCAAATAAAAAATACTTTTTTTTTGGCCAGGTCCTTGAATTCCTTTGTAGTCCCGATGATGACTCCCGACACTCTGAAAGACAGCAGGTATGAACTACTAGAACTCTATTTGCTAAAAAATAGGAGAGAAGAATAAGCCAGAAAGAATTATTCTGTGCTAGACCTCACTACACATGAGGGGCAATGACTTGTGCCAAACTCTAATACGAAGTTAGAGTCAGTGGGAACCAGAAAATAGAGTGGATGGTTGTTAGGGTACATGTATAAGAAGCTTATATCAAACTAAATTCCTAGGTAGACTGGATCTGTCTTGCATCTACCATGACATCAAAGAAACTACTTCATCTTCCCCTATTATGTGGCAACAGCTAGGACTTCTTGTACGCTGCATTCCATTGGCATCATTAATCTGGTAACTACTGCTAGCTGCTGTGGTCCTGAAACAAAAAAGCTACAGAGTCCTGAGTATTGACATACCTAACTTTTGAGAGTGCCCTAAAACCCCACTGCATTAGAGCTGACCATTCTGGAGACTGGAATCCACCTGTCCCTCCACTAATTATTGTGAGACAGTAACTGTTTGAGTACCACTTCTTTTTATTCATGCCACTTTCTTGAAGTTGCCTTCAGGAGTAGGATTCTTTAAAAAGCACACCCACCATAATTGTGGGCACTAAAAGAGTCAACCCATTTTGTATTGATAGCCAGATTTTGTCAGGCAAGTAAACTAGTAAAATTAAGAACCATGAGAGCTGTGCGGAAGTATGGTTTTATGGCACTGTGGTAATCATACACAGCTGGGAAGTTGAGACTATCGGATAGCAACAGTGACCCCTTTATCTGCACAGCTGTGGCGCAGTGACTACTGCAGAGTATCCTAGGTCAGAGAACAGCTGGTAAAATTTTGGTTGTCTCTTAAATTTTATTGAATACAAATAGTAATATGGGCCCCCTCATTTCAGCTGCATAGTGTGGTAAAAATTATTTATATGAGCCCCAATATTTTTGTTTCCTTTTTATTGTGGTAAAATCGACATAACACATAATTTACCATTTTAACCGTTTTTAGGTGTATGCATCAGTGGTATTCACATTATTGTACAATCCTCATCACCATCCATCCCCAGAACTCTTTTATCTTCCCAAACTGAACTACCATACCAATGAAATCGTAACTCCTGCTCACTATTTTCTCCTCCCCACTCCTTAGGAACTACCAGTCCCTATGAATTTTACTACCTTAGGTCCCTCACATAAGTGCAGTCATACAGTATTCATTCTTTTGTATTTAGCTTATTTCACTTGGCAGAATGTGTTCAAGGTTCATCCATGCCACAGCATGCATGTAGCTGAGTAGTATTCCGTTGTATGTGTATACTACATTTTGTTTATTCATTCATCCACTGATGGACATTTGGATTGTTCCACCCTTTGGCTATTTTGAATAGTGCTGCTATGAAAAGCCATAATTTTCAAAAAATTAACATGTAAACATGGATACCAGCTGTGGGTAAACAGATTGTAAAGAACCATAAGACATAAAAGTGAGACAAAAATTCACTTCTTGAAAGAATATATACGGACATTTTAGCTTAGCAGAGAGTCAGCTCAGTGTCTCATAGGGCTTCATTCGTAAACTCTGTGGCGTTCTTTCCATGTTTGAAAAGCGGAGCCATTTATCTTTTCATAGGGCTTAAATGCAGTACGATCAAGTTTATAATGTCAGTCTAACCCCTTCCATATGTGACAGCAAGCCAAAATATCATCAACTGAGAATACAAAAGAAAAAAATTAGAAGTTATAGTCTACATGGCTGAATGCACTCTTAAAGAGCTAGTAAATTCTCCAGTGTTTTTACTCATTTATTTTTAAATGTTCAGGTCCTTTTAGAATTGCTGCAGGCTGGAGGCATAGTTCAATTTGAAGAGAGTCGCCTCATCCGGATGGCAGAAAAAGCTGAGTTGTAAGTTGTTTTGAGGCGTATATTAGTTTGCCATAGAAATATTAAATTACATTTCTCTAACTTAAAGCCCAGTTTATTGATGCATAGCTGCTTTTTTAATTAGGAAAGATTATACAAATAACAAAAAACTAAGTGTGAAGTTTTTGCCTTTTAATTGAATTCTAGAAATTAGTCAAATTTGCAGAAATCGATAGGGCAAATATGAAGCTTTTATATAATTGTTTAAACATAAAAGTGAAATAACAGTCTTATGTTTTATTTTAAATTTTTCCTTTAATATTTCCATGTTTCGTAAATTTTTTATGGTTACCTTAGCTATATTAGAGACAAGGTAGTATTTGACATAGCAAATAAGAGAATATCACATTACTACTTATCTAGTATGCTGTATTTATGTGATGTAATTCTGAACAGGGGAACTTAATGTAAAATTTTTGTAAATTATCAGTGTCTAACATATTCACTATTTCTTATGTGATACATTATTGCTTTAGTATTTCTTTTGTATTCAGCATTGAAATTTCTTATAATATTTAGCAGCCTCTTGAACCTGTAGTTAAAGGAATGGCAGATATTCATCTCCCTTAGATATTCACTGTAACTTTATTTAACAGTAGAAATCACATCTACTATATTAATTTTTCTTTTCTTTCTTTTGAGACAAGGTCTCCCTCTGTTGACCAGGCTGGAGTGCAGTGGTGTGATCATAGCTCACTGCAGCCTTAACCTCCTGGTCTCAAGCAATCCTCCTGCCTCAGCTTTCATAGTAGCTCGGATGACAGGCACATGCCACCATGCCTGGCTAACTTTTAGGTTTTTTTTTTAGAGACGGGGTCTTGCTATGTTGCCCAGGCTGATCTCAGACTCCTGGTCTCAAGCAATCCTCTTGACTCAGCCTCCCAAAGTGCCTGGCATGAGCCAGGACACCCGGCCCACTTTTCCTAATACTAACCTGTGTGCCAGAGCAAATGTCTCAAAAACCTGCCTGTTTGGTACACTGAAGTTTTTCCCTTTACATTCTAGCTATCAAATTTGTGAATTTATGTATGAAAGAGAACACCAATATGACAAAATTATTGATTGCTACTTACGTGACCCTCTGAGAGAGGTGAGTCGAGACACTGCTTTACCCTTTTTTCTTACTCAGCTTTCCCTCTTATTGAGTACAAATAACTGTTGAGTAGAAATATTTGTGCATGTGTATGAGCCAAATGTACATTGATAATTTAAACAGATATAGTTCTTGCAGTTTTGGAATGTATGATTTAGTAATGGGAACTGACAATTAACAAAGCCAAATATGATTACAAATGGAGATAAATGCTAGGGAAGAGAAACCGAATGCAACTTTAGAGGAAAATGGGGAACTGACTTATACAGAGTAGCCAGGGGAGGAATTTCAGAGAAAGTGACATATAAACTGAGTTTTGGAATCTGAGAAGCCCGTGAAGGAAAGAGTCAAGAAGAGTGTTCCGGGATAGGAAACTGTATATGCAAAAGACCTGAGGTGGGGAAAATTGACATGTTCAAGGAGCTGAGTAGAGATCATATAGATGACGTGAAATATAGGTGGAGCATAATAGACAAGGGCAGGAGTGGTTTGAGCTGAAATTGGGAATGTGGACAGTGGGATCCCCAAAAGCCAAAGTGTGATATTCCTTCATTAGATCACTGAAGATTAATAAATTGAAACCAAAATTAATTAAAACAGATTTTTTGCTTCTAAAAGTCTACCCTAAATTTTAAACAATTACCCTTTCTTTTTAGGGGCAGAGTTTTCCATCAGTTAACAATCTCCAGATGGTTTTTCATCTTCAAATGATAGGTGTTTACCCAGACTGGTTCAGTTGGTAGGGACTAAATCTTGAGTGAGTGAATGAATAAATTATATTGTCTTGTGCTCTTCAGGAAGAAGTCTTTAATTACATTCACAATATCTTATCCATTCCCGGACACAGTGCAGAGGAGAAGCAGTCTGTATGGCAGAAAGCAATGGATCATATTGAGGTACTGATGTGCAAAACTTCACACTTCACCATCTGAATAGTCATCTAACCCAAGTTAACTTTATGCCAACTAAACAATGGCATGTATCATATTAAGTTGATTTAATTTAGGGTTAAAATGTTTTTCATGTAATTATTCTACCTCATATTTGTATTCATAAAGTCTGTGTCACACGCAATCTATTACATCATGACTTCTGAAACTAGCCCATGTTCAATCAGCTAGTGACAAACTAGTATTAGTGCATTTTTACAAAGTTCCTAGAATGATTCTGAGAATACTACTTGTCCTTTTTTCCTAGTATGTGATGGGTGCCATACCCTCCAATCATCTAATGGACTTTTAGAAAAATTACTGCAATGATGTATTTCGCTTCCTTATATAACAGCATGATGATTCTGACCTAGCTGTGGTCAACTAATTCACTGATTTTGTTGATGCCTGCTATTTTACAGAGGATGCAAGTGTTCACTTCAATTGAAACAAAAAGTTCTTATTAAGAAACAATGCTTCTAGTTATACAAATAGACTACCTGTGTGATGAGGGCTGTGATCACAATGTGTTCTGAAATGGGACCCAAAAATCACTTCTTACTTGAGTTTCCTTATGTTCATAACATACTCCTTACCCCAGAATCCAACAGAACTAGCAGTTTTGTTGAAATCTATTATTCTTATGATTTATGTTATTTTATCTATTCTATTATGTTTATTTCTGATTATTGAAAAAATAGTAAGAAAAGAGGTAATCCTCTTTTGGAAATAACATTTAGACTGAGGTAATCCTAGTTTTGGAAATAACGTTTAAACCGAGGTAATCCTAGTTTTGGGAATAACATTTAAACTGAGGTAATCCTAGTTTTGGGAATAACATTTAAACTGAGGTAATCCTAGTTTTGGGAATAACATTTGTATCTACAGAGTTGCTCTTGTTCTCCTCATAGCAAGAGTCAGGTGGTGGATTTAGAGATGTAGTAAAGATATGATTATTCAACATGTTTGAACATTTTTTATAGATACAAAAAACTATAAGAAAGGATGTGATGTGGATACTTTGTTTTAGTTCCTGAAGGTTGTAAGGTTTAGAAAGATCAGAGGTGTGAATAGCATCTTCTTGTGAAGTATCTGACATGAAAGGTGGTATAGCCAGTCATGAGATATGTGGTCTGAAGTAATTTCCTCACTGCCGTATATAGGATTGAGAACATGGAATATATTATTTAATGTTGTTATATTCCTGCTAACAACAGATGAATATATCATGGCAGGATAACCCAAGAAGTCGTTCTCTGATTTTGTGTTTTATATTTTTTCTCTTTAATCATTTAGTACTCTTTTTCTTCCTCCTCTTCAAGTCTCCATGGTTATATTATGGTTCAGTTCTCATTTCACCTCATCTGCATTATACAGTGGTTTGAGCACATGGATTCCAGACATCAAAAATGAAGCCACACCTCTGCATTATGTGAAATGTGATAAATTAATCAATGAGCAAACAGATTACTCAGCAAAAAGCTCAAGCTGGGGAAGCAAGAAGTATTTCTGCTGCACAGTAATTATTTTTGCTGACAAGTTTTTCCCACATCTGCATATTTTTCACCTTGAACTTTTTAATATCTCTTAAGGCCACAATGACAGGTGTATAAACTTTTGTTGAAGGACTTCTATGTCTTCAGTAATGTAAATATAATCAACATTAAATACATAGGACAAAAAGTCATAATGAAGTTTTCTGACAAGATACACTTAGTTTATAGCTTAGTGGTTCTTAACACATTTGGGGCTCTACACTGTTTCTGAGACTCTAATGAAAGATTTAGTCTTATGCCTCATAATATTGCACATGTACATAGATATTATGATTCTGTTTAAAGTTTCAGGGATCTACAGATCCCTAAGTCTTTCTTAGATGACAAATCTCTGGTTCAGATGGTTTTTTGAATATGAAAAGTTTCATTAGATTGTGTTGACATTTTATATTTTGAAATTTATAAAACATTCAAAAAAGTACATAAAACACATGTACAGCTTAATTAAAAATTAAAAAGCAAACATCCTAGGTCCTGGACAAGAAATATTATATTTCTATACCTCAGACTTTTCCCATGTATTCTTTTCTGATCACAGTTTTTTTCTTCTGCCCTTCCCCCATGTAGCCATTATCCTGGTTTTTGTGACAGTTTCTTACCTTTTTGTATGCTGTTACTACATGTGCATGCATCCCAAAATATATGTTTTTGTTTTGCCTATTCTTGAACTCTGTGAAAATGAAATCGTACTTTATTTTCTTGTTTTTGCCCAGTATTTTGTTTGAGAAGATTGTACATTTTGTTTTATGTAGCTACAGTTGATTTTTATTGTATAGTATTCCATTTTATAAGTATATCACAGTTTATCCATTCTACTGCTGCTAGACATTTCAGTTGTTTCTAGTTTTAATTATTAAGAATAGTCTGTTCATAATCATTCTTTTATGTGCATCTTGAGCACAGCCACAGACATTTCTCTAAGGCAGTGATTCTCAGTTTTGTCCCCAAACCAACATCACAGCATCAGCTGAGAATTTGATAGAAATGCAAATGCTCCACTTCACACCTCCTGAATCAGAAACTCGGGGTGAGGCCCAGCAATCCCCTAAGTTATTTTGATGTATGCTAACTCATAATCTCTGCTCTAGAGTATATAATTGCTAGTTAGTTGAGATTAATATTTTAAATTTCACTGGATGCCAGCATTGTATGAGAGTTCCTACGGGCTCTGTATCCTTAGCAAACTTTAAATCTTTCCCGATCTAGTGGATGTGTAATGATATCTAATTATGTTTTACATTTACCTTTCCTTAATTACTAATAAGATTGACAGCCTTTTCATATGTTTATTGGGCATTTAAGTTTTCTGTTTTGTGAAGTGCCTGCTGAAGTTTTTTGCCCACTTTTCTGTTTGAATGTCTCATACTTCCTGCTTTGGAAGATTTCTTTATGTATTGTGGATGTTAGTCTTTTATCAGCAATATATTTTGCAAAAATATCTTCTCCTGTTCTGTGGCTTTTCCCTTCAGTCTTTTTGTGTTTTTTTTTTAAGTGGTCAAAATAATAATTTCCCCTCCACTTTATGTCCTGCTTTCTTTCTTATTTCTTTTTAAGCTTTGGCTCTGAGTTCCACCTGAAAGTAATTTTTGTACATAGTATGAGATAGAAGTCAAGTTAGTGTTTTAGAATACAGATGCCCAATTGTCCCAGCAGCAGTTATTTTTAAAGGTTGCCTTTTTCCTGTTGCTCAGCAATGCTACCTTTGTGATGAGTGTATCAAGGATCTATATGCGTAGTCTGTTTCTCTGGTCCTTCTGTTCCATTGGTCTGTTTGTCCATCTCTGCATCAGTACCACACTTTGTAATATTGTTGCTGTATAATGAGTCTTGATATCTTTAACAGAATCTTGTCTATGATTGACTTTTGATACTTCCAAATACATTTTAGAATCAGCTTATTAAGTTCCACTAAATTTTTTCTAACTTTGTGATTATGACAGGCATTGCACTGAATCTATCAATAATTTTGAAGATAACTTGCAGTCTTTACAATATTGAGTCTTCATATCTATGTATGGTATAATCCTTTATTTAATATCTTCCTATAAAGTTTTATTTTTATTTATTTATTTTTTGAGACAGAGTTTTGCTCTTGTTGCCCAGGCTGGAGTGCAATGGCACAATCTCGGCTTACCGCAACCTCCACCTCCCAGGTTCAAGTGATTCTTCTGCCTTAGCCTTCCCAAGTAGCTGGGATTGTAGGCGTGCGCCACCAAGCCCGGCTAATTTTGTATTTTTAGTAGAGATGGGGTTTCTCCATGTGGGTCAGGCTGGTCTCGAAGTCCCGACCTCAGATGATCCGCCCACCTCAGCCTCCCAAAGTGGTGGGATTACAGGCGTGAGCCACCACGCCCAGCCCCTATAAAGTTTTATAATACCCTCTGTGGAGACTTTCCATCCTTTGTTTTCATTTTGTTTGTTTTGTTTTGTTTTTCTGAGACAGAGTATCACTCACTGTGTCGCCCAGGCTGGAGTATAGTGGCACCATCTAGGCTCACTGCAACCTCAGCTTCCTGGGTTCAAATGATTCTCTTTCCTCATCCTCCCTAAATAGCTGGGATTACAGATGTCACCACTACTCACAGCTTATTTTTGTATTTGTGGTAGAGACAGGATTTTGCCATGTTGGCCAGGCTAGTCTCAAAGTCCTGACCTCAAATGATTCATCTGCCTTGGCCTCCCAAAGTGCTGGGATTACAAGCGTGAGCCACCATGCCCAGCCCCATTCTTTGTTATATTTACTGTCACAACTTCATATTTTTAATGCTGTTGTTAATGGCATTTTTAAAAATTTCATTTCTGCGAGTCCCAGTGGCTCACGCCTGTAATCCCAGCACTTTGGGAGGCCGAGGCGGGCAGATCACGAAGTCAGGAGATCGAGATCATCCTGGCTAACACGGTGAAACCCCGTGTCTACTAAAAATACAAAAAATTAGCTGGACATGGTGGCGGGCACCTATAGTCCCAGCTACTTGGGAGGCTGAGGCAGGAGAATGGCATGAACCTGGGAGGTGGAGCTTTCAGTGAGCCGAGATGGCGCCACTGCACTCCAGCCTGGGCAACAGAGCAAGACTCTGTCTCAAAAAAAAAAATATCATTTCCAACATAAGTATGTTTGCTATAGGGATTTTTATGGAAGTTTTCTTACATTTCTAGTATGCCAAGAGCCGTCATGAATGGATTTTGAATTTCATCATGTTTTCTTCCTTATTGTGTTTTTGTGTTACATTTTATTGATATTAAACCAACCTTGATTTTTGCAGCTAAGTGCAACTTGATCCTGATATATTATTCTTTTTATACATTGCTGAATTTCATTTTTATTTAGGATGTTTGTATCAATATTGTGGTTCAGATTTATCTGTAATTTTGTCCTACTGGGTTTAGTTGTCAAAATGTTACTAGCCTCATACAATGCACTGAAGAATTTTTCTTTTTTCTGTTCTCTGTTGTAAGAGGTTTAGTTAAGGTTGGGATTGTTTCTTCCTTAAATGGTTACTAGAACTTACCAGTGAGGCTATTTGAGCCTACAGTTTTTCATATGGAAAGTTTTTACTCATTCAGTTATTTTAATAGTTAAAAATCAAATCAGGGGCAGACACGGTGACTCATGCCTGTAATCCCAGCACTTTGGGAGGCCGAGGCAGGATGATCTGTTGAGCCCAGGACTTCGAAATCAGCCTGGGCAACATAGCCAGACCCCGTCTCTACCAAAAAAAAAAAAAAAATCACATCAGGCTATTTCTTCTCAAGTCGGTTTATTAAATTGTACTTTTAAGGAATTTATTTTGTTTAAATTTCCAAATACTTGGCATAAATTCATTCATAATAGCTTATTTTTGAATGTCTACAGATCAGTAACAGTGTCTCCTTTGTAATATTTAGTTATACCTTCTCTCTTATTAGGAGTATTGCATTAAAGTTATATAAACTATAGTTATTTGTGGCAGCTAATTATTACGAATCTACAAGTACTACCTAACACGATAATTATGAGATACATTGTGAATGTTACAGTCATAGTGGCTTGTCTGAGTTTTATTTAATAATACACTATTTTGGTCTACATTTGGTCTTTGTGTTTTAGCCGTGTATCATGGTTGTGTTTGATCACAGTGTCCCCACAGAGAAGGTGAATTGGAAAGGTAGAGTATTAGGTGACAGAAACCAAGTAAGAAGAGAATTTTAAAAAGAGAAGGATAGCCAGTAGTGTCCAGGAAAGTCCAAGGGGAGGTCAAATTACAAGTCTTATATTTGACAAATAGATTTTATTAACAATGTTTGATTAAAAGTGCTCAACATTTTACTTTCATGTAAAATTTAAGACCTGAAGTTTGTTTCTTAAAATGCTTGCAGTTTCTAAATCCACTGGTCACCAGAAGTAAAGTTTTAAAATTCTTAGCCAGATAAATTACAACTATATTTTCTCATTTCTTCACGTTATTACTTTAAGCTCCAGGGTGAAATGCATTGACAGGGAACTTGGGAAGCTTTTGTTCCTTCTGTTTCTCCTGCAGATACCATGGCTGAAATCCAGAATTCTACAGTGCTTTCATTTTCTAAGAGTTCTGAATTACCTTTCTTTAAATTAAATTTTGATTTTTTTTTTTTTTACATGACACATTTCTAATTTTGCTCATTTGCAAAGTGCGCTTTAAATTGAGGCCCTATATCAAGGTCTGCTGAAATGCAGTATGGAAGCTTGCGACTGTATTGAGGTAGGTAATCATGCCTCACATCTGTGGATATGCTGGTTAAATGACCAATTAAAGATGGCTTTGTCTTTTCCTTTAACTCCAGGAACTTGTGTCCCTGAAGCCCTGTAAAGCTGCGGAGCTGGTTGCCACCCACTTTTCTGGACATATTGAAACGGTCATTAAAAAACTTCAGGTACATATTGCAAATATATATTGGGGAAAAATATCTAGTGGAGAGACAATTATTAAATCTTCACCTAAGAAGTTTTGATTATAGTGATTTCTGCAGTTGATATTTATTAGCGGTTTCTATTAGGTTGGTGCAAAAGTGATTGTGGTTTTTGCCATTTCTTTAATGGCACAAACCTAATACCATGTGTATGTGCGCGCGTGTGCGTGTGTGTGTGTGTGAGCAGTTTTGTGATCTCTTAGTTTGGAAATGAGGGAGTTGATCTTTGTGCATAACAAATATGAGCTTCAGAGAAGCATTTCTGGAACTATAATGTACTTACTTTAGAAATCCTAATCCAAAAATCCTCTCTTCCCCCATTTTCTTTTGCTGTAGGATCCACAACCCTGTTTTCTTTTTTCTTTTTTTTTTTTTTTGATACAGAGTCTCACTCTGTCACCCAGGCTGGAGTGCAGTGGTGTGATCTCCGCTCATTGCAAGCTCCACCTCCTGGGTTCATGCCATTCTCCTGCCTCAGCCTCCCGAGTAGCTGGGACTACAGGCGCCCGCCACCACGCCTGGCTAATTTTTTATATTTTTTTATATTTTTAGAGACACAGTTTCACCATATTAGCCAGGATGGTCTCGATCTCCTGACCTCGTGATTCACCTGCCTTGGCCTTCCAAAGTGCTGGGATTACAGGCATGAGCCACCGCTCCTGGCCCACACTGTTTTCTTTGAGATTCATATTTATTCAAAACTTTGTCATCCTGAAATTGTGCTGTTTAGAATTTTTCTTGGAAAAATCTTAACTAGAATGCAGCTATATGCGTGGTAAATATTGAGAAGCTCAGTTAGAAGTACTATTGAATGCACTATTTAAGGTATTCCACTTACCACTTACCATGGCAGTGCTGATGTTGAGTTTGCTCCCTGTCATTGTAGCCACAAGTGATAGAGGCAGGGAATAGGACAATGACAGGGACTTGAAGCACCACCCAGAGTCCTCAAGTGACATTAATAGTGTTTGGGAATAGCTGTGCAAGCAGGAAATCAGAGCAGTGAGTAGGAGGTAGCTGGCATGAGAGACAAAAACATGGAATTCATTCATTCAGACACTTAGTGCAGCCCCACTCTCTAGCAGTGTGCTAGGCCCTAGGGACAGAAATAAGAATACAACCTTTTCTTAAATTTTGCCTCTGGAACAGAGAAGCACTTGCATAATTACAGTCCAGTGTTGAAAGAGCTACACTAGAGATATGTGAAAAGTGCTGTAGGAACAAGAGAAGAAGAGTGTGATGGATTGCAAGAAAGACAAGAATGCCCAAAGATCCCTAACCTGGTCTTGAATGCCTAATGTCAGATTTCCAAGCAGAGACTTGGGCAGGGCTTTCTCGATAAAAAGGCTCTGGGTATAAAAAGCCTTGAAGGCATGAAGCAGCATGCATGTTCAGAGAACAGTCAGGTCTGTGTGAAGCACGACGTCGTGGGGGTGATGGTGGAAGTGGCATTAGATTAAGCTATTAGTGATAGGCTGGAGGGGAGGAGCTAAACTAGAGGGGTGGCAAAATACAACTTGGAGACAAATGCGGAATGGTTTCATATGTGATGCTATGAAATTTAAACTGTCTTCTGTGTACTGAGAATTATTGGGTTTTTTTCTTTTTTTTTTTTTTTGTGACAGATTCTGGCTCTATTGCCCAGGTTGGAGTGCAGTGGTACGATCTTGGCTCACTGCTACCTCTGCCTCCTGGGTTCAAGCAATTCTCCTGCCTCAGTCCCTGAGTAGCTGGGATTACAGGCGCCTGCCACCACGCCTGGCTAATTTTTGTATTTTAGTAGAGACAGGATTTCACCATGTTGGCCAGGCTGGTCTTGAACTCCCAACCTCAGGTGACCCACCTGCCTCGGCCTCCCAAAGTGCTGGGATTACAGGCGTGAGCCACCATGCCTGGCGAATTACTTAAGTTTTTAAAGCTAAAGAGCAGTATCATTAGATCTACTTTACAGAAAATTAACTTTGTATAGCAGTGGGGAGAATGGACTGGAAAGGAGAGCGAATGGAGGAGAGAGAAAGTCTAGGCAAAAGATGGAGAGGACTAGCACTAAGTCAGTGGCAGTTGGAGAGGACAGGTTTAGGACATTTTTGTAAAGTAATAATGTATAGGGTCTGGAAATTAGTTGAATGTGATGGAAGGAGTTAAAAACAACTCCCAGATATCAGGCTTGGTTGTCCAGCATGATAATGATGAGGTCCATTAACTCAAGAAAAAGACTCATCCATTAATTCAGTAATTACTCCTGTACCTGCTCTGGGTGAAAAATATTAAGTGCTGAGGATACAAAAGCATGTAAGTGTGATCCTGCTCTCTAGAAAGAAGACAAATAAGCCAAGCCAAGATAATTACAGACTAGTTTGATCAGAATGCTAATGGAGCCCAGGATTCTAAAGTAGTACACGGAAGGACATGAAATCCAGTCTACTGAGGGAGGGTAGGAGGAGGTTTCTACCAAAATTACTCTCAACCTCCAGAGCTTCTCTCCCCTTTAAAAGTCAGCACTTCTGGTACATTTTGCCTGTGGTGGGGGCTGTGTTGTCATTGTCCTTTAAGATTTAAAATGATCACTTGAAGGGTTTTCTTTTTTTTTTTTGTAGTCTCTAAGAATATTAAGAGACAGACCCAGTAGATAAATATAATGTCATTCATCAAACAAATATATAAAAGTAAAGTATGGGCCGGACACAGTGGCTCACACCTATAATTCTCACACTTTGCAAGACCTTGAGCTTAGGAGCTCAAGACCAGCCTGGGAAACATGGTGAAACCCCATCTCTACAAAAAAATTCCAGAAAAGTAGCTGGATGTGGTGGTGTGTTGTGCCTTTCATCCCAGCTATATGGGAGGCTGAATTGGGATGATCGCCTGAACCCAGGAGGTTGAGGCTGCAGTGAGCTGTGATCATGCCACTGCACTTCAGCCTGGGTGACAGAGTGAGACCCTGTTTCAAAAAAAAAAAAAAAAAGCTGAAGTATGATGGATAGTAAAAAGCTTTCTATTTGTGGTCTGTTTGTGGAGTCTTAGACATTTCTTTTAAAGAAATGAAGTATTTACTTTATTGCATAGCTTTATAAATTCTGCAAGAATCCCACATAGATCTTACAAAGTATGTTTACTTTTGATGGCAAGAAATATGCCTCTGACCAATTGTTTTCAGAATTCTTAAAATGAAAAATATGCCAGAATGTTAAGTTATAACCAAGAAGAAAGTCATGTAAAATAACACAAAGTGATAGTGAAGAAATAGAAAATCAAAGACTGATACAAATAAACATATTTTTTAAATCATATTTTTATATTAATCTTTTTCATCCTTAGGTGTCCCCCATTTTTTACAGATGAAGTGTGAATGTGTCAAAAAATACAAAACAAAAAAGAAAAACTGAACAATAACAATTTTTCATAGGTTTCCCAAGAATTTAGAAATATTCATATTTTTGTAGTATTTGAAGGTTTATCTCTTTTAACCCTCACTACTACCCTGTGTGGAAGGCAGAGAAGATATTGCTGTCCTCTTTTTTTTTTTTTCACATAAGGAACTTGAATTGCTCAGAGGATAAGTAACTTACAGGAAGTCACATTGTGAGTAAGTGGCAAGAACAGAACCCAGATTTTATGGCGTATTGATTGCTAACATGTTGCAGTTTGATTGACATCTCTTCTGTAGTTGTTTATATTGTTCATGAGCTTTTTTGGTGGTGGTTGTTAACTTGGACCTCAAACTCCCACCTTCCCTCGATGAACTATCTCACAGCAACCCATTGCCACAGGAGGACCAGGCTAAGGCCGGGTGAAACTGATCAGTGCAGCGAGAGGTCAGCATCCACAGAGCAATTCCAAGCACCTGCCACTCCGGGGGTCCTTGTGCTGGGAACAGTTCGGCGATTTGTCTCAGTAGAGGTCTTTTTTTTGGGGTGATAATAGGGTGTTTGTGTTCGTTTGCACTGAGAAGTGAATGTGCGACAGTGATTAGAATTATTGAGAAGACATAAAGAACCTCCAAATGATTCTTTAGGATTTCTTAGATATGTACCGAGGGCTTTATGGAAGTACTCAGATATCTGTGCATAAAGGGATAGGTTAAAGTAGTTCTTTACTATGGAAGAATTTGAAAAATTTGTTTTAATATTTAATTGTAATTTTTATTGTTTTTCTATTCAGAACCAGGTTTTGCTTTTCAAATTTTTGAGGAGTCTTCTTGACCCAAGGTATGTTGATAAACTTTAGTCTTTCATTTTTTATATATATATATATATGAGAAACAAAAGGAAATAAATTTAGATTAAGTTACCAGCCCATGGTATCTAAATAGTACAATTATCTCTTAATTTTTTAATATTAGTAGGAGCAACTGTTACACAGATAATGTGAAAGTAGAAGATCTGAACAGTAGATTGTATCTTGAGATAATACTTTTCTTTCCATTTGAACATGAACATACATGGTGAGTTCTCATGGGTGTAAATAAAATAATGAAGCCATGCCACGAGGACATGTTTCAGAAGAGTTAGCTTCCCCCTCCTGCCCTTGTTTCACTCTTGCCTACTCCTAACTTCATGTGGGAGATTGATGGTGCCTGTACTTTCCAAAGTTAACACTTGGTTCCCAGCCTGCCTCTAAATGTATTACCTTTTAAACTCTGACTTAATATGTTTAGTTTTAAACAACTTCCTGATGATGTGGGAAGGGAAGTTGAAATGTGTTTTTTCAACTGCTACTCTGATGCTTATATCAAATAAAAGCAAACTCAAGGAGATGATGAAATTAATTAATAATGGATTTGTAGGCAGAGCGGTTCTGCATATGAGGTTTTAAAGTTTTGCTGTAACTACATAGAGTACATTGGGAGTTGAGGACAGTAATATTTAATATCCTCTAAGATAGTTACTCTTGACCAGTAGTGTGCATCAGAATCACCTACGAAGCTTTTAAGAATTCAGATGCCTTGGCCCAACCCACAGAATCACTGGGAGCTGGAATATTTTGATGCACACCTAGAGTTAAGCATGGTTTACATGTATTTTTCAAAGATGATATAGCTTTCATATCAGACTTGCAAACTTTAGGTTTCATTATAATGTATGCTGGCCATTAAAAACAACTATTTACTTACTTTAGCAGTTGTAATATCAGTTTTGGTTATTTCCGTGTTCTGTGCTATTTTAAAATACCAAAATACCAGTAATTTTGTTGATTGTAAAATTTTTTTGAAAGCTCAGCCATTTGAATCTTGAATAGGCTGTGGTACATTTAAATTTAGTCAAACAAATGTGTATGTATAGATGTTTACTAAAAGCAGACTGATTACAAACCCCCCCTCAACTTGTGTTCAACACCTTTTCAAAGTATCTGTGTTTTAATTCTCTGTCCTCAGATTATTACTGAGGCTAGACATCCTTTTTTAAAAAAATTCATGTTAATCATGTGTATTTCCCTCAGAGTCAGTTTAGGCCCTTTTCTACTCCCAGAATTAACTGATGGAAAGATTTTAGAATTGGAGCTGGGAGTAGAAGGGAAGGAAGGAACGTGGGAAGAGGTGGGGAGAGCTGGGAAGGGGAGACATGAAAGTAGGGCAGAGCACAGAGGTCAGGGGAGGAGGAAGGAAACGCCAGTCCCACTTCTCAGTCCTTTCTCTAGAGCCTGAGAGCCTGTCCACCTCTTTCTGTGGCACAGTTCCCTCTTTTCCTCCCCCATACTTTTCCCTGTGTTAGATCCATTCACTGCTCTGCCCTTAGGTTAATTTATTTTAATCAAGTCCTTTTCCTCTGCCATCCTACCTGGAGAGGCTCAAGCAGGAAGGACAGGGGAAGGTCAGCTTTGAACTTGGCATTTTCTCAAATGAAGTGTGGAAAGTGATAGTGACCAAATTTTTTTTTTTAATTAAAAAAAAAACAGTATTAGGTAATGTAAATATCTGTGTCAAAGATCTAGTGTTCTGCTTTGAGAATCCCAGTTCTTGAATTCATCATATTTTATCCTCTTACTTTATGTCTTATATAGGAGGCAGGCATTGATGTAGATTATGCTCTAAACTTTTTGAATTTGATGTTTGGCATTTCAATCCTTTTTTAATAAAAAGCAAATACAAATAATATACCTGCTTTGGTATTGCAGTCACTATTTAAAGTAAATAGTACAAAAAAAAGATACATCACAAGTATCAAAGGTGGACAGTCTTGCTCCATTGTTACCTGTATCTAGATTTGAAAGATGTTAGTTAGGTAAGACCCTTTACAAGTGCTGTGAAAGTTGTTTTTGTTCACCAGTAAACCGCAAATTATTTCACTTGAGAAACAGGTATATTTTATTTCCCTAAGCTAACCGTAACCAGAATAATTACCTCTCACACATTATTCCTTTCCTGTCGTATCAATTCAGGCGCAAGGTCTTTTCTTACCAACCTTGAAAAGACGCGGTGCGCTCATAGGCCTTCCTTTCCCCTTCCCCAAAAAGTGACATGACCAGGAATGATCTCACTCTCACAGCCAAATTTCTAGCTTTACTTTTGCCTACCAGAAATTAAGAGCCTTGAAGTAACCAGCTTACCTTAGCTCTGCCTTTAAAAAGAGCTCACTTTTGTATTGATCTGCCTCCAAAATATCAAAGACTGAGTGTTCTGCTTTGAGAGTCCCAATTCTTGGATTCATCATGTTTTATCCTCTTACTTTATGTCTTCCATAGGAGGCAGACATTGATTTAGATTATGCTCTCAACTTATTTTTGAATTCGATGTTTGACATTTCAGTCATTTTTATATAAAGAACATTTTAAATGATAGTATCTCAAACTAACCCATACAAGCCTCTTTAACCCACAATGTAAATAAATATATAATACTAGTAACATATTGAGTTCTGGATTGAGGGAGAGAAAGTAGGTTAAGAAGGTTGAGTGCCGAGGGAGTAAGGAAAAAAGAGGAAGTTCTCCCTTTCTTGCTTTGAGAGCGGTTCTTAGACGAAGTTTTGATTTGTATAAAGTTTGTTTTTGGTATCCTTTGAACCCTACCTCCACCCCATTCTGTTCCCTTCTTTCCAGGGGTGCGGGGTACACACAATTCTTCAAGCTCTTTGCATTATAAGCACACTCAGGTATAGAGTGTTCTTTATAGATGTAAAAAATCCAAATTACCTTCCTCCATTTCCCCATCAAAACTGTTTTCTAGTTGCTTTGTCAATTTCTGTATTGTATGGCCCCTTTTACAATGAGGAATATATAAATAACATATGAATATAATGAAGCATATAAAAGATGGGGAAAAAACTCAACACCTTTTCCTAATACAGTTAACCTCAAGGGTAAGAAGAAAGCAGAGTGCACGGATTGGTTTATATTAGTCTCTGATTGACTAACTTATCATTACATTTTAGCCTGTTTTTTAGTGACTGTGCTTGTTAACTAACCTAAAGGATTAGACTCTTTTCAGGTACTGGGAAAACTGAGGGAGTACGGAATATGGATATAGGGTCAAAACAACATCAAGAATAGGTAGACTGGCACCGGCTAGCAGTTTACCTGACAGCCAACCGTGAATTATTTTTGCCTTTGTTTCTTCTCTTTTTGTTCTTTTTAAGCAATAGATATTTTAACCTCCAGTTTTTTCCCCCCATGAAACTCCTAAAGCAGCATTACGAAAGAAAACAGTTATTTTGGGATGAGGACTGCTGGTGTGTATGTATCATCTCAGAGTGTTGCTTTTTTTGCTCTTGCCCCCAACACCTGAGTTAATAGGATTCTTATTCTTGTATGTATAGTTTATGCATATTTAATTTAACATTTACATGTATGGCCAGGCGTGCTAGCTCATGCTTGTAATCCCAGCACTTTGGGAGGCCGAGGCAGGCGGATCACCTGAGGTCAGGAGTTCTAGACCAACCTGGCCAACATGGTGAAACCCCATCTCTACTAAAAATACACACACGTGCACACACACACAAACAAACATTTACATGTATCAGGTTGTTTTTGAGGGGGTAGCTTTTATTTTGTCAACAGCATTATTAAAAGAATAGGTCATCCAGTTGAATTCGTGTGTATATTTCTCTGTCTTTACCCAGTGTCTTTATGTTATCCTTGTTATGTAAATAGTTTCCTCAGTCGAATTAATTGACCTGCAAGGATATTGGTGGCATCTGTACATAGAAAGATTAGATAGTTTTACGGGAGAGGGGGTTAATCCTCCAGAAGCAAATTACTTGCCTGAATTAAGGCCAACAGCTTGGGAGAGAGGATTTGCATCCTCTTCCAATTATTTCTTTTGAGACAGCTGCTACATAAAGCTCCACTCTACCCCCACCCCCTGGGTGCATTCCTGCTGGCCATGAATTCTCACAGGAGTTCTCCTGATGTGCTTACACCCAGCTGCAGGTTCCTTATGCAGTGGGGATTGCTTAAAGGATAATACAAAAGGACACATGTTTTTTGTGAGGCCGTGAGCTGCATAAGGAATAAAGAGAATGTGCAAGTATATTTATATTCCGAATATTTTCCTCAGTATGATTTTCCTGGTAATGTTGACTTAGCCTTTGTTAACAATGTTCTGAAGGCCTCTGAAACATAGCATGATTTTCCTGAAGGAAAAAAGCACATGTGTCACATTGTATCTGAAAGTCTTTAATCAAAGTAAAGTAAAAATTGAACATTGTTAAGCAAATGAGTAACTTTGCCCAGGAGCAAAATATAGATTATGAAAATGGTTATGCATTGGATTTTAGCTGAATCTGTCAGTGTTTCTGTGGATATTTTTGAAGGGACATTTTAAGATATTGACACTCAGTATTGAAAAAGCGTATTTCAAAGTTAAAATACAAAATTAGAAGATTATATATATTAGAAGATTATATATGTTCATGAACTTTGACATGTTAAAAAAAAAAAACCTACTTCAGTGACTGCCTACAGTGGCCAAGGTGATTGTTAATTTGGCCTGGCTTACCCCTAGATCTTATATCTTTGGTTAGTATTTTGCCAGCAACTCAAATTCTGCCTTTTAAATTGTAACACATCATCACCTCCTAATCACCAGTCAGCTCCTCTCTCTCTTTCTCTCTCTCTCTCTCTATATATATATGTTTATTGTATATATATGTTTATTACATATATATATTTCTTTATTCCTTTAATCTGTGCTTACCTATAATGAAATTGTTACTTATGCTCACTTTTTCCAACCTAAACCTCTTTTATTTCTCTCTTAACAATTAATATCATAAACTCGTTTATTTTATGTGGCAATTTCCTGAGTAACTACAGCATACCAAGCACTTGACAGGCATGGGAGATAAAATGATAAATAAGACAGGGCCCTGCCTTCAGAGAATTTACATTCTAATGGAGGAAGATAGGCCAAAGCAGGTAATTAGGTATAAATATCTTAAATAAAATCCTGAGAGTGATGATCAAGTTTTCAGTTTCCTTATCCATTCCCACTCCACCTTGTCACCACACCACACAGAAACAGTTACCAAAATCTGTAAACTCTACCTCTTCTCTATCTCTTATGTGATTTTTTCCTCTTGTCTTTACCCGTACTGCCCTGGTTTAGGCACTCAGCATCCTTCCTCTGGTTTCTTTTGCTGGTTTCCCAAATGTAATCTCCCAACAGGTTCTTCCTGCTACACAGAAAAACCAATTCACTGAGACCACAATATTACAGTAGAGAAAGAGATTGATTAACACAGATAGCCACATGGGAGGGCTGGTGTAATAATTTATTACTTAAGTCAGTTTCCTGGAGAACTCAGAGGCTAGGGCTTTTATGGATAATTTGGTGGGCAAAGAGCTAGGGAATGGGCATTGCTGACTGGTGGGAGATGAAGTCATCGTATTGTGGAAAATGGTCCTTATGTGTTGAGTCTGCCTCTTGGTGGGGGCCACAGGACCGCTTTAGTCATGAGTTCCAGGTCTGGTTAGAGATAGAAGATGGCCAAAATGCAAAAGTCTGAAAACGTCTCCAAAGACCAATCTTAGGTTCTACAATAGTGGTGTTATCTATAGGAGCAGTTGGGAAAGTCACAAATCTTATGATATCTGGCCATATGACGCCTTGAGCAGCAAGGGATTATCGAAAGGCAAGCTAGGTTACAACAGCTGGCTATCATTTAGCTATACCTTTATTTTAGCAGAATTCAGGCTCTTCCAATAATCCCAATCTTATAGTCTTTCATTTGTCTTACAAAGGTGGTTTTGGTCCCTGAGCAAGGAGGGGGGTTAGTTTTAGGGGGACTGTTATCATCCTTGCTTCAAAGTTAAACTGTAAACTAAATTCTACTCATGGTTAGCTTGGCCTGTGCCCAGGAATGAGTGAGGACAGCCAGCCTATGAGGCTTGTCACAAGACAGAGTCAGCCATGCTAGATTTCTCTTACCGTCATCATCTTTGCAGTGGCATTTTCATAACCAGCCTGGCTTCCTTTTCCCTTTTTGAACAGGCGGATAATGACAATGTTCTCTACCACTTTCTTAAAGCTCTTTCAGTTCCCATTACCTAAGGTGAAATCCAGTTTTCCTTGTATACAAGGCCCTTCTTGGTACAAAAGGATTCAGGCCCACGTGGCCAGCAGCATTTTCTTCCATCTTCCCATATCTCTTCTCTCCTCTATTCCTGAGCAGTGCTGAACTATTTGTTCATATTTTCATTCTTCCCTTCACATACCTGTTCCTCCCTCTTCATCCACATTGTTTTCTTGAGAGCAGTTTACTTATATGTAGTAAGAGCTGCAAAGTCATTTTAGGGAAAAAAGACATTTTATTTTTTCCTTTTTGGGTTCTTAGTTTAGACACTCTACTGAAAACAAAACTCAGATTAACAAAAGAAAAACAAGTAGAAGCTTACTAATGTGTGATGTACCCATCATGTGGGACAGGCCTCAGTTCAAAAGTATCTCTCACAAGGCAGTGGCTTAGGGGCTTTGCTTAAACAGTATTTTAACAAAAAGCCTTAAATCTTACATAGTGACAAGACAGGAAAGAGCAGTTCCAGCCTAGTTAAAGGTGGAAACGTGTGGAGAGATAGTAAAATCTGTTCCCAGATTCCGCTGGTACCTGCTAGTGCCTTCTCTGGGCCAATAAGCGAGTGCTGTCTCCAGTAAAGAGTGTATGTCCTGCTATCAGGCAGATAGAGGTGGGGGCAGAGGGTTCCCCTGCATTGTCATTGTCTTTAACAATCCTTAGTATTTTTGGGAGATGTATTTTGATTGTTTGGTGCCCCCTTTGAAACTTTACTTTCAGAAAGTTTCACATATTAAAAGCCAGGTGGGTAGCTCTGGAGAGATTTAGGTTAGAGGTTTTGACATAAGAGTTTGGCAGAGGAGAGAAAATCATAGATTAAAACAAGTGGAAAGGAACAAATTTGAGTACATTGTCCCATATCTTATTGAAACAGTCTTTTAGTCCTGAGAATTACTCTGTTCAGTTGATCAGTTGTATCTTATTTCAGGAGGTGATGTTATGGGCAGGTTTGTTTTGTTTTGTTTTTAATCAAAATTAACTCTGTGGTATAGACAAACATATTTAGCAAGAGGCATGTCTGTGGAAGCAAAAGAAACACAAAGGTTAATATTTGGAGCAGTCTATTAGCTGGTTTAATTCTGGAGCAGTCAGTTGAGAAGATTTTTATATTTGTTTTCAAAATATCTACAGTTGGAGTAAAAGTAAACTGGTAATTCTGACAGATTTTTCTGGATTGCTGTTTGCATCAAAGTTTCAATGAACTTTTTTTCATAAATAAGTTGTATGATTTCTTCGAAGTTTATATCAAGTTGTATAACTTTAGCTTGCAGGGCTTCAGGGAAAGCACACTTTAAACTTTTAATGATTTCAAGTCAGAAAGATAGGAGAAAAATTAGAAACGTTAGTCTGGGAGTCATAGTCAGATATTGGAGGAAACTAAAAATTCAGGATTTAGTCCAGGTAATAAAAAACTCAAAAACAGTAGACAGGTCTAGAATCTAATAACAGATGCGCTATAGTTTTCTTCTGAAACATAAGTTTTTTCTTTATAATTACTGCCATTCTTATTTACAGTAATTACACTAATTATAAAAACCAGTTTTAGCCTTATTATACTTGGCCTGATCATTTGCATAAAGTGCAACAAGAATAGTGATTGACCATATAGGCTCTTTTTTTTTTTTAATCTGCTTTGTTGGAATTTATTATAAGAAACCTTAGATGATACCTTTAAAAGGTTCTACAGGCCAGGAATTCAAGACCAGCCCAGGCAACATAGTGAGACCCTGTATCTTAAAAAAAAAAAAAAAATGAAAAATTAGCCAGGCATAGTAGTCATACCTGTAATCCCAGCTATTCAGGAGGCTGAGGCAGAAGGATTGCTTGAGTGAGCTAAGGAGTTTGAAGTTAACAGTGAGCTGTGATTGCGCCACTGCCATTGCACTACAGCCTGGATGACAGAGGGAGACTCTGTCTCCAAAAAACAAAAAAGCCGCTTCAGGGTAGGAAGTCAAACCATGGACTTTACCAATAGTAAATCAGTGGCCAGCATAGTAATCAGATTTTACCTGTAGTTCTTGGGTGAATTCATTTTTGCTTGCAGTCCCCAGAATATTCTGAGGTTCCTGGACCTGTCAGAAAGTGACATTCTTTACTTACTGCAAGGCTGGGAACCATGTAGACACGGCACCAGGCCAGTTCTTCTAAGGGCTTTAATGGCCCCTTCAAGTTAACCTTAGTTTCTTAAAGTAGTCTGAAAATACGACATCCCAGCCTATATAGAATTAGAATGATTCAAATAACATTTATACCTGATGTGGTTATAGAGCTAAATTATTCTTTCTGTCCCTGAAATCATTAGGCTTTTTTTCCATTAGCTTATAAAGTTCATTTTTCCTTCCTATGTAGGAGAACAACATATACTTTCTTTTCATGACTGTCAGAGAAATAACACATTTTATTAAAATTTGAAAGATTATGCCGGGTGAGGTGGCTCACACCTGTAATCTCAGCACTTTAGGAGGCTGAGATGGGCAGATTGCTTGAGCCGAGGAGTTCAGGACCAGTCTGGGCAACACAGTGAAACCCTATCTCTATAAGAATTAGCAGGGTGTGGTGGTGCACACGTGTAGTCCCAGCTACTTGGGGGGCTGAGGTGAGAGAATTGCTTAAGCCGGGGAGGTCGAGGCTGCAGTGAGCCATGATCATGCCACTGCACTCCAGCCTGGCCAACAGTGAGGTTCTGTCTAAAAAAAAAAAAAAAATTTGAAAAATTACATTTTGGCATTTGATTATTAGTCAAACCAGGAAAGTGGAAAGTGACCAAATCCCCTCAAGCCAACTATTTTAGATCTGCTGTTTCATTAATTTGATGTGTCAGAATCTTTGCTATCAGGCAAATGATGAGCTTGCCTGCTTTGTTCTGTGCCTCTTAAAAGTTTACGATGGATTGTGGCTCTTCCTATATGTGAAAATACTGTTAGCTCTGGGGATCGTGGCGGTCATGATGGGGAGCAAAGAAACCAAGGATGCACTGGATTTCCTTCTTGCCAGAGGAAAGTTTCTGTCTCAGTCAATGCTTGTCAAGTTTGTAGAGACCATTGTGTTTGTATATTACAATTTCATACAGATTTTATGGATATTGTTGTTGCTACCTGTAATAATCACATTTAATGTATTTTTCAGGCAGATTGGAACATTCACTTATGTTTTGCTTAGTTGGCGCAGGATTACATTTGGCATTTTTAACTTGGAATGTGTATGGAAAACTAAAAGTTCAGCTTAGAGGCCTTGTGATTTGAATAACAACTATAGGGAAAATAGGGTTTTTTAAACTGTTGTTTGTTGCTGCTGCTGTTGTTTGTTAATTGAGACAGAGTGTCTCACTCTGTTGCCCAGGCTGGAGTGCAGTGGCGTGATTTCAGCTCACTGCAACCCCCACCTCCCAGGTTCAAGTGATTCTTCTCTCTTTGCCTCCCGAGTAACTGGGATTACAGGTACGCACCACCATGCCCGACTAATTTTTTGTGTTTTTAGTAGAGATGGGGTTTCATCGTGTTGCCCAGGCTGGTTTCAAACTCCTGGCCTTAAGTAATCCACCCTCCTCAGCCTCCCAAAGTGCTGGGATTACAGGCATGGGCGACCATGCCCAGCAGTTTTTTTTTTTTTTTTTTACTCTAGCTTGTTGTGGGTGATGTATTTGCATTCACAGTCTAAAAGGTGCTGGATAGTCCAAAGGGGGCCACCACATCTAAGGACTGGACATATGGGATTGAGCAGAGAATTTAAGCAGACAGGATTTAGGCTAAGCCAAAGTGAACCTAAATTGTAAAAACAATATATGAAGGAGATTGTGAAATCCTCTTCCTTAGAGAAATGGAAGATTAATCTAGACTGGCCTATTTAGATACAGTTTTTAGAGTGAGGGAGTGGGACTAGACTAGCCTTTAAAAAAATTCCAACACAATGTTTGTTTTCTTTAGCAAATATTTAGAAGTCAAAATTTGAATTTTATATATTTTTAAATTTTTGTTTTAAGTTCTGGGATACATGTGCAGAACGTGCAGGTTTGTTACATAGTATACGTGTGCCATGGTGGTTTGCTGAAACTATTGACCCATCCTCTAAGTTCCCTCCCCTCGCCCCCCACCCCGCAACAGGCCCTGGTGTGTGTTCTTCCCCTCCCTGTGTCCATGTGTTCTCATCATTCAACTCCCTCTTATGAATGAGAACATCCGGTGTTTGGTTTTCTGTTCCTGTGTTAGTTTGCTGAGGATAATGGCTTCCAGCTTCATCCATGACCCTGCAAAGGACATGCTCTCATTCCTTTTTATGGCTGCATAGTATTCCATGGTATATATGTACCACATTTTCTTTATCCACTCTATCATTTGGATGGGCATTTGGGTTGGTTCCATGACTTTGCTATTGTAAATAGTGCTGCAATAAACATGTGTGCCTATGTCTTTATAGCAGAATGATTCATATTCCTTTGGGTATATACCCAGTAATGGAATTGCTGGGTCAAATGGTATTTCTGGTTCTAGCTCGTTGAGGAATTGCCATACTGTCTTCCACAATGGTTGAACTAATGTACAGAATTTGAATTTTAGAATAATTTTAATGTGGGCTAGACATGTTGGCTCACACCTGTAATCCCAGCACTTTAGGAGGCTGAGGCAGGTGGATCACTCGAGCACAAGAGTTCAAGACCAGCCTGGGCAACGTGGTGAGACCCCATCTCTACAAAAAAAATCAAAAATTTGCCAGGCATAGTGCCCCACGCCTATAGTCACAGCTACTCAGGAGGCTGAGGTGGGAAGATCACTAGAGCCCAGGAGGCGGAGATTGCAGTGAGTTAAAATTACACCACTTCAGTCCAGCCTGGATGACAGAGTGAGACTGTCTTAAAAAAAAAAGAATTTGATGTATGTTTTTCAAAACTGATAGATATTTTTAGTCTTCCCTAGAAATAGTTCAGTTTACAGAGTTATAATTTGAAATGATTTTCACAATCTGAATAAGAGTGGATATGTTCTCCAACCTGAATTCTGTAGTAGGCAGGGTTTGTATGTGTGTTTCACAAGGCACACACATGCTTTCTTCTAAAACTGACAAAGCAGTGGGTATATTGCAAAGCGGATAGTTAATAGAAGACTAACAGCTTTGGGAAATGGATATAACAAATTTATGTGCAAGACTGATAAGTAGCAGTCAGAAATGGATGTAAATTCATTAATGCTCCAGCTAATTTATTAAAGTTTTGATTATATTGATGTGGCCTGATCATTTCCCATCAGACACATTATTTCTCTCACAAGTGAATCCATCAAAATCTATTCATCTGGATGATTTGCTTGGTTTGATGCATATTCACAACTTTGTTTCTTGTAAATGGTTGTGTCAATAAATTTTCTGGAAAGAATTAAGTACTATTATTCATACTTATGTCTAGTCTTAATTTGCTCTACAGTCTTGCATTTATAAGACATATTAACAGAAGTCTGATGTAAATGAAATACCAACAGTTTGGCATAAAATACAACCTACAATTTGATGTAAACATCTGGAAAGCACACTGGCTCATCTGAGTGTAGGGAAAATACTGGTTAACATTCCCATTTTCTTTTACCTAATAGTGTTCTCTTGAGACACAGCCTTGATCCCTCTGATAATAAGATAGACCAATCTGCTTTGGTGACGTGTATGGTAGTTTTTCCCCACACACCAATCAAGCAATTCTCTAGTGGGCACCCACCGGGTAGCCTATAATTTCACTCATTTCTGACACTATGTATCTGGAGTTACTGTCAGATCCTTGTCAACTGAAGAATCACAAGGTTCATAAATTTTGAAAGGAGAGCTTTATTTCACACAAAGGGTTGCAGCCTGCAAGGTGGCCATTCTGCAGGCTGGGAAGTGTAGCCTCTGGCAGAAGCTGAAAACAAGCAGTCTAAGGGAGGGGTAAAGGGAACAGTGATTTATGCTGAGTAGAGTAGCTAAGTATATATATTCAGTAACCTGTAGGAAGAGTCATGAATATTTATGAAAGGGGAAATAAGCACATGCACAATTGAGCTTCACGCCTTTTTGTGGGACCCATGTTCAAAATATGGCAGCATTAGCACAATCCAAAGGGGCAGTTTTCAGCCCTCTGACGTTGAAAGGTGAAGCAGATGACACGAAAACCCTCACTGCATGTCCTCTGCCATTCAGCAAAACAGTTGTGGAGGTGGTGGTTAGTGTTTAGGAAAGGATGTGTTGTGAAACTGGTGAGCTGTCACATTGAAACAGCAAAGGTGGAGAGGAAGAGTCTGGTCACAACCTCAGACAGTTGGCTAAAGGCAATGAAAGGATGAGCCATCTGTGTTTTGTTTTCCAGAGCTGGTTTCTATTTACTCCTTAGGAAATAATTCTGGTTAAAGTTTAATAAGGAAGGGGCATACTGAGGCATGTCTGACTTGCCATTCTGTCATGGCTGGGAACTCAGTTTTTAAGATGGGGTCTGTTACCAAACTGAACCTGGGTCCACTTACCTGGTGCAGTAAAGCCAAAGACCCACACTGAGGTTTGCAGTGAGAGAACGGAGGGCATTTCTTTGCAGGGCACCAAGCAAGGAGAATCGGCGGCTCATGCTTAAGACCAGACATACCTGGTGGCTTACAGGAAGAGTTTTTAAAAGCAGGGGAACATTTCAGGAAAGCAGAAATTACAGGCCAAATTGCAAATCCCTACATGGAGGTTTTATACATTGATTTGGCTCAAAAAAGGTGGGATATCTTGAAGTGGGGGTCCTATATGGCATAGGTGGATTCAGAGATTATTTGATTTGCAGTTGGTTAAGGAAACAAAATTTTGTCTAAGAACTTGGGGTCAGCAGAAGGAATATTAAGGTTTGGCTTGTGGGCGTGACTCTCTCCAGACCCTTTAGAAAGCAATCTAGAGCAAACAACAGAAGTCAGGGCTCAGTCCTCAGGGGCCCCCTTATCTGAGTTCTCCTTGACAGTGGTTGGCATTTTCCATCTGATTGCGGTGCAGGTTTCAGAAAAACAACTCAGGGACATATGTTAAGATGTTATCTTTAATTTCTACAGGGAATCAAACATCTTGTGGCTCTAACCTACTTGGGTGGCTATTGTTGTAAGCTATTTTTTCGTTATCAGGTTGCTCATTTACTTCTAAAGGCTAGCTAGATGCCTGGAATTTCCTTTGAAGAGATTCAAGATTTTTCTTTATTTTCATGCTTGAAGGAGAGGAAGGTATGTGGCAGCTCACTAAGAGAGGCCCCTGCTCCATCTCAGTTTCATTAAGTTGGTTGGAGGGCTTAGAATTTTCCTGTTATTTCTCTTCCCACAGGCTTAGTCCCACAAAACTAGCCCCTACTTCAGGTACCAAGCATAAGCCCCAGGCTGTAGCCTGTGCTTCTGACCAACTAGGACTTTAAATCAGGATACCCTTGACCCTCTGCCCCAGGTTCGATTAATTTGCTAGAGCAGCTCACACAATTCAGGGAAAACTTTACCTACATTTACTGGTTTATAATAAAAGATATTACAACAGATACAGAGGAACAGCCAGATAGAAAAAATGCATAGGGCGAGGTATGTGGGAAGGGCCAGGGAGCTTCCATGCCCTCTCGGGGCACACTGCCCTCCAGGACCCTCCACATGTTCAGCGATCCAGAAACTCCCTGAACTTAGCCCTTGGGGTTTTTATGGAGGCTTTATTATGTAGACATGATTGATTACATCGTTGGCCATTGGTGATCAAGTCAACCTTCAGCCCCTCTTCCCTCTCCGGAGGTGTCAGCGTTGGGGTAGGACTGAAAGTTCCAGCCCTGTAATCACGTGGTTGGCCTCCCTGGCAACCAGCCCTTATCCTGAGGCTATCCAGGAGCCCCCAGCCCTCAGTCATCTCGCTAGCATGTAAAAAGATAACACTTTGGAAAGCTTAAGGATTTTTGGAACTGTGTGCTTATTAGATCACAATATTATGTTCCCACATAGAGAACTGCCGTGTCCCTAGATTTATCATGTGCTGCTTCTAATTTCTCCACATAGGACTTTCTGATAGGATTGATTCCTAGCTATCTCTGACTTTATAGCCCTAGTCCCTGTAATTTTCAGCCCTCTATTCTACGTTTTTGTGGGGGAAAGATTACCTAGGTGCCGAGGCAAGAGACTGAAGGCACAAACTGTTTCAGTATAATAAAGAAAATCGTTAAAATAAGAATAGTCGTAATACAAATTAGATATAGAGAGGATCATGGACAATTATCCATCATTATTATAAACATTATTAATCATTAGCTTTTAATATTACTCTTTGTTGCATTACTAATATAACCTAGGAATAACCAGCAGGTATAGGGTCAAGTGCTGAAGGGACATTGTGAGAAGTGACCTAGAAGGCAAGAGGTGAGCCCTCTGTCACGCCCACATAAGGACCGCTTGAGGGCTCCTTGGTCAAGCGGTAACGCCAGTGTCTGGGAAGACACACATTACTTAGCAGACTGCGAAAGGGAGTCTCCTTTCCTTGGAGGAGTCAGGGAACACTCTGCTCCACCAGCTTCTTGTGGAAGGCTGGATATTATCCAGGCCTGCCCGCAGTCATCCGGAGGCCTAAACCCCTCCCTGTGGTGCTGTGCTTCAGTGGTCACTCTCCTTGTCCACTTTCATGTTCCTCCCGTACTCCTGGTTCCTCTTTGAAGTTCGTAGTAGATAACGGTAGAAGAAATAGTGGAAGTCTGAAAGTCTTTGATCTTTCTTATAAGTGCGTGCTGACATATGCTGCCTTCTCTCTCTCTGCTGCGGCTACCTGAAAGGGAAGGGCCCCCTGTCCTATGATCAGGTGACTTGCTTCACCTTATCAGTTAGAAGATTCATCCTCCTTACCCTGCCCTGCTTGTCTTGTATGCAGTAAATATCAGCGCACCCAGCCGTTTGGGGCCACTACCGGTCTCCACGTCTTGGTGGTAGTGGTCCCCTGGGCCCAGCTATTTTCCCTTTATCTCTTTGTCTTGTGTCTTTATTACAATCTCTCATCTCCGCACACGGGGAGAACACCCGCTAAGCCCCGTAGGGCTGGACCCTACATGTTTTCCTCTGTTTGAAGGCAGTCCAATGTCCTATCTCCATTCATTTCAGTTCAATTCAATATATATTTACATCAGATTACTGAGCACTATTTATTATGTCTTAATGATGGGTAAACAATTATGAATGCAATACCATGGACTTGACAATGTAGTTGGGGACACAGATACTTAAACAGATGATTTTCAAGTTGTTGGTAAGAACTAAGGTGGTGGTATACATAGGGAATAGCCAGTAACTGAACAAACGTCTGTATTAAAGGCAGTCGTAAGATACCAAGAAACAAAACAAAACAAAAAAACAAAAAATGAACACTCTTTCTTTGGAGTTTATAGGCAATTTGAGGAGATACTGAATTAGCCCATCAGCAAGGATTGAAAGTTCCAAGCAGCAGAATTTACTTAGTTTATCGTTTACCCACCTCTGCTCAGGACTGAGTGTCACAAAGCTCTTAAATTAGGGAAAATGCCCTATGTCTAAACACAGTCTCTTTTTCTTTAACCCAAGCTTCTTATTAGTAAAAGTAGAAGCACAATTTACCATCACTTATGAATAATTATAAAATCCAAATTGCTCTTTCTGGAGTCCAGAGAGTCCCACCCTGTGGCTATTGATGTACTGTACATGGTTACAAGTGTGCCTGGAGACTGTCTCAGCTCTTGGGACAACCAGAATCCCTTGTAAGCAATCTTTCTTCACTACAGTGGACCATACAAATATCTTATTTTCTGTGTGCCACAATATGAGAAAAGCTGGAAACTATTTCTTTAGACCATGTGCTTTAACCTTTCTTCAGAACTGGGCTAGTTTTCCAAGCAATCATTGTTGTATCTTATTAACCCTATTCCAGTTCTTTATGTAATAATGAGCTTTATTTGAGGAATTCTGAAGAGAAGATAGGACTCACAGAAGGAACTAACTTCTTTTGAAGCTAGAGAGAGGATGATTCTTAGGTCTCCAATGAACAGTTGATTTCCTAAGTAGCTACTTTTGGCCATCAGTAGTTGAGTGCTTGAGTGCCCAGCATAATGCAATTAATACTCTACTTCCAAAACTTTTGTATAGGCATTATGAATAGTGGGCTGTGTGAGTAGCTGGCATACTAGGCAAATGAACCCATAAATATTATGTATTTTAGTATTATTCTTTTATTTGTTTTAACAATAACCAAAAAAATTAGTCCTCATTACGTGCAAAACATTGGTTAGCTTAAAAAATTTATTACTGAGAAGATACCTGGTACCTACCCCTCACAGAATTTATAGTGTTTTAGAGAAGACAGATAATTAAAGAAGTCATTGCAATGTGGTATGATTGGTGCTATGAAGAACATAAAGAAGAAACACTGAGATTGCAAGACGGTTATATATAGTTACTTAGAGATCAAATTATTAGGACTAAATTGGGTGGCTCTTATTTCTTTTAGAGTAAAATACAACTTTTGGTATGATTTAGAAGAGTTTCAACTGAATGTTACTTCCTTAATTATTCATCATAACCTGAGTAATATTGCAACTTACAATGCCTCTTATGTAATGTACAGTTTGCCCAAGTAACCTAAATAACATTGAGACTTTCAATTCATATTTTTCCCTGACCAGCAGGTAGTCCTAGTTTTAATGTAATATGCCTTTTACTGGTAGCTTTTAATTATAGATGTGATTAAATGATGCTACAATTGAGTATTCTCTTATCTTTTGTATTTTTAGGGAAGGTATTCATATAAATCAAGAATTACTGCAAATATCTCCTTCTATCACAGAGCAGTTCATTGAGCTGTTGTGTCAGTTCAACCCAACCCAAGTTATAGAGACTCTGCAAGTTCTTGAGTGCTACCGTCTGGAAGAAACTATTCAGGTAAGACGAACAATGTAGAAGAGACAAGAGTAAACTCTTCTTAACATTCTCCATTTGTCAGATGATCAAAGAAAAGGGGGAAAAAATATATAATTTCTTTTTTAAACCTTATAAATTCTTAGTTGAGACACTCCTGAAAACAAAATCAGATTAACGAAAGAAAAACAAACAGAGGTTTATTGATATGTGCTATACCCATCATGTAGGAGAGACCTCAGCTCAAAAGTATCTTTCTCAAGGCAGTGGCTTAGGGGCTTTGCTTAAACAGCATTTTAACAAAGAGCCTTAAATCTTACATAATGACAAGACAGGAGAGAGCAGTTCCAGCCTAGTAAAAGGTGGGAACATGTATGAGAAGATAGTCAACTGTGTTCCCTGATCTTAAATCTTACATAATGACAAGACAGGAGAGAGCAGTTCCAGCCTAGTAAAAGGTGGGAACATGTATGGGAAGATAGTCAACTGTGTTCCCTGATTCCTCCGGTGCCTGCTGGTACCTTCTCTGGGCCAATAAACAAGTGCTATCTCCAGTTAAGAATGTATGTCCTGCTATCAGGCAGATAGAGGTGGGGGCAAAGGATGCCTCTGCATTTTCATTGTCTTTAACTTAACAATCCTCAGTATTTGGGGGAAATGTATTTTGGT
This sequence comes from Colobus angolensis palliatus, assembly GCF_000951035.1. NCBI lineage: Eukaryota > Metazoa > Chordata > Mammalia > Primates > Cercopithecidae > Colobus > Colobus angolensis. Next base: position 3,156,379 of record NW_012115655.1, read on the forward strand.
TTTGTTCGGTGCCCCCTTCAAAATTTTACTTTTAGAAAGTTTCACATATTAAAAGCCAGGTGGGTAGCTCTGGAGAGATTTGGGTTAGTGGTTTTGACATAATAGATTGGCAGAGGGGAGAAAATCATAGATTGGAACAAGTGGAAAGGAACAAATTCAGGTACATTGTCCCATATCTTATTGAAACAATCTCTTGGTTGTGAAAATAGGTCAGTTTAGTTAAATAGTTGCATCTCACTTTAGGAGGTGGTGTGGTAAGTGGGTTTCCATCAAAGTCAGTCAGGTATAGGCACATAGGCATTTAATAAAAGTCATTTCTATAGAAACAAAAAGGAAACAAAAGTGTATGTTCGGAGCAGTCTCTAAGCTTGTCTCCCAGTGTTCCAGAGAACTTTCTGTCCATAAATAAGTTGTTGTGGTGATTCCTCCAAAATTTATATCAAGTTGTCTAGCTTTAGTGTGCAGAGCTTCATGAAAAGCAGTTTTAATTTCAGTGATTCCAAGTCAAAAAATTTCAGTGATTCCAGTTACCCCATTTTTACCAAAAATAATCAGAGTAAGTTCAATTGACTTGTAAAATAAGTTTAGTGTCATTGTATTTATTATTTATATAATACTATTTTTTATATAAGTGCTACAAGATTAATTTATATAAGTACTACAAGCCATTTAGGCTTTTAAAAAATCTGCTCTGCTGAAACTTACAAGAAATCTCACAGTAGACCTTTAAAAATCTCTCATGTTCAGGCTGGGAAATGAAGCCGTGGGCTTGCCATCATCAGATTTTACCTGTAGTACCTAGGTATACTCTTTTCTTGAGGCCCCCAAATATTCTGAAGTTCCTGGGCTTCTCAGGAAGTGACATTCTTTACTTACTGCAAGTCCAGGAACCCTGTAAGCACGCCATCTTGTCAAGGGACCAGACCAGTTTTTCCAAGGACTTTATTGCCTCCTTAAAGTTAAGCTTAGTTTCTTAAAGCAGTCTGGTTATATCTAAAAATAATGACATTCCAGTCAAAGCCTTGGTAATATAACCGGTGTTTCCAATTTTTCTGCTACAAACAGAGCAAATTCTTTTTTTTTTTTCATGTAATATATTTTATTCCTTCAAAGATTTTTATCAGTTTGAAAATCTAAAATGTATAGAATAATATTTTATACCATTGGAAGCGCATAGAATAACCAGAAGATGAATTCAAAAAGCAGTACAAACTTCTACAATCATTATTTCAATATCCTTGTCAAACGCTATTTTTACAACAAAAAAAATTTCATTTTCAAGTGGTGAAAATTTATAACTTGAGGTTATTATAAGAGGTCCACAATACTGCGGAAAAATGAAATTAGCATTTCAAGGAAAATGACTGCCTGCTAAAACAATTTATTGATTTGGAATTGACCACCAACATGACATAAATTATCATATTTAACTGGCAAGTATATCAGTTCCACCTTACATAGCCACCTTTAAAGTAATAAAAATACATTTTAAATTGGTTGATATGATGTTTGTGGGCCTAAAAAGTGATCAAGAATTATAAACATTTAAATTGGAGCTAATCTTTCACATTTCAGAATGTCCATGTATGTAAAAGGATTAGGATCATTAGATCAAATTCAGAATCAGAACAATTCAGTTAAAATAATACTTTGTGAAGAAATGGGCTTTCCATAGTTCTACAAAGCTGAAAGAGTGGCATTGTTCAAGAACACCAACTCTTCTTTCTCCTCTGGGTGAGGATGCGGCTTTGCTAACGTCATGTTGGGCTTAAGAAGGTCATGCATGTCTCCAAACATTTCCTGTTAAGTGTATAGGTGTATCAGTCATTTGTGTTAGTTCTTCATGATTATGATTATTTAGCTCCAGGTATCAAAGTTTAAGTGGCACACCAAAGATTAAACTTAATGAGTCCAGCTAGGACTCACCTAGCATTTATGCTGTTGCTGCCAGATGCCACCCCTCCTTAACATCAAACAGAGCAAATTCTTACTGAACTCACGAAAATAACTATGTTGCCATAGAATATGAATATTCAATTTCCAAATTTGGGAAGGATCAGGTATAGAAAAAAGTAAATGTTTTAATTTTGCCACAAAAATATACTTCACCAAATTATTGTAAGGCTATGAATAGCCTCCCCCACCCCCGCAAACCCCACCCCAGAAAAAAAAATTTTTCTTAACTCTGGAAAGCAACACATAAAAGTATCAGCAGTGTTTCAAACAACTCATAAAAAATTATTTCAGTCCACTGTAATTCTCTTCCCTTATTTTCTCCTGTTTCTAAATGAAAATGTACAGACACACACATTATTTTCTATAACAGGTTAGTATGTTTCCCTTTTAACATTTATTTTTCAGCTATCATGTATCTCTTTTCCTTTCCTATCAACACTCCTGAAACAGTTGCCTGTATTTTCTGCATCTACCTCCGGAATTGCCCCCACATACTTTTAAAAAATGTTTAATTATGAAATATTTCAAATTTACAGAAATGTGCTGAATATCAACTATGTATATACCCACCAGCCAAATTTTGCAGTTCACATTTTGCCATACTGGCCTTAGATCTTTGTTATCTTGTTGTTCTTGTTGGTTTATATTAAAACTAGAGCACCCATTATCTTATTCCCCCCTCTCCCAGAGGGCTCTACCATCCTTAACTGGTGTTTATCCTTCTGATCTGTGTTTTGAATTTTTCCTATATGTGTATGTATCTATAAAATACATGTTAATTTTATATGTTTTTAAAATTTGTAGTAATATACAGTAGATATTTTATTATAAATTGCTTTTTTTTAACCAATTTTTTTGTTTTGAGACAGTCTCTCTCTGTCATCTAGGCTGGAGTGCAGTGGCATGATCTCTGCTCACTGCAACCTCCACCTCCCAGATTCAAGTGATTCTCCTACCTCAGCCTCCCAAGTTGCTGAAATTATAGGCGCGTGCCACCGTGCTGATTTTTGTATTTTTAGTAGAGATGGGATTTCACCATGTTGCCCAGGCTGGTCTTGAACTGCTGACCTCAAGTGATCCGCCCACCTTGGCCTCCCAAAGTTCTGGGATTACTGGCATGAGCCACTGCATCTGGCCACTTTTACTAAATTAAAAAAAAATTTTTATACATGTAGATCTACTTCATTCATTTAGTGATCTTATGGTAATCTGTCAAATGAATGTGCCAATTTATTTCCCGCTTGGTAAACATTTAGATAGTTTCCAATCTTTTGCTATTATAAACAGTGTTACAGTGTACATCCTTATATATATCTTCTTGTGTGCCCATATGAGGTTTGTCTAAGTAATATACTTGGAAATGGAATTGTTTAGACAACAAAGTAGTGTAGTTCTACTGATATTGCCATGTTGATTTCCAGATTGTTTCTGTTCTCATCAGCAGTGTCTGATATTTGCTATTTTTCACATCCTTGCTGATGCCTAGTATTTTCAGTCTTCTTAATTTTTGCCATGGTGGATATTAGTGATTACTCGTGACATTAAACATCTTTCCATATGTTTGATGACCATTGGAATTTTCTTTTCTCTGAAATATTTATTCATGTCATTTGCCCATTTTTTCTGTTGAATTTCTGTGGTTCTCTTATTGAGTTCTAGAAGTTTTTTTCTGGTTTCCCAATCTCCAGTCCTTTGCTAATTTTATGTGCTGGAGATACTTTCTTCTAATTTATTATGGCACATCATTTAACTTGGCTTTTAATGACTTCTGTTTTAGTTTACCAGTATTTATGTCTTAAGTGAGTGTGTGTGTGTGTGTGTGTGTGTGTGTGTGTGTGTATTCCCTTTCCTATTTTAATGGAATAAAGGATATTCTCTTATATATATAAATTTTATAGTTTAGCTTCTTACATTTAGGCTTTTAATCCATCTGGAGTTAATTTTTGCAAGCTGATCAAAAGAAGGATTTTTATCTTTTCTTCCACATGATGGCTAATGGTCCATGTGGCATTTTATTATCCATTCCTCACTGGTTTTTAATGCCATACTGTCGTATACTAAACTCCCAAATATACATAACTCTGTTTGTGGGTTTCATTCTCTTCCTTTGGTTGTCCTTCCCTATACTCATACCACATATTTTAATTAATACAGCTTTTCAATAGATTTATTATTTGGAAAAAGAATCCTCCCTCCTTATTCTTTTTCTTTAAAATGGTTTGGCTATTTTTGGTGTCCTACATCTCCTAGTATTCCACATTAATTTAGAGATCACATTCTCAAGTTTCTTTAAAAGAAACAAACTCTCTGGAATTTTGATTTATGAATACATTGAATTTATAGACTAATTCAGAGAGAATTGACATCTCTAAAGTGTTGATTCTTCTCTTTCAGGAAAATGTATGCCTTTTAAAACAGACTTTTCTGCTCTTTGGTGAGGTTTTATAGCTTTTATATAAGGTTCCTGCACATATTAAATTTGTTCATAGTTACTTTATAGTTTTTATTAATATTGTACAAGGAGATTTTTTGAGATGACCTTTTTTTATTGATTGCTGCTGCTTATTAAAATGTTACTAATTTTTGTACATTGTTTTGTATGGAGCAACCAGGCAGAATTCTTTTAAAATTCAATTTCTAGATTACTATGACAATAAGACTAATGGCAGTTTTATTTTAATTCCAATCTTGTAGTTTTTTCTTTCTCTTATCAGATGTCTAGGAACTCTGAGGTACTGGTGAATAGAAGCAGTGGTAGTGTGACTGCTAACCTTGTTCCTGATTTAAAAGGGAACATATCTAATATTTTACATTAAATATGGTATTTATCATGGGATTTTGGTAGATGATTTTTAGTAAGAAAATGTTATCCCCAGTTTGAGTAAGAGTGTTTTGTTTTTGTCATGAATGGGTGCTGTATTTTGCCGGGTGCTTTTCCTGCATTTATTGAGACTATGATGTTTTTTTCCTTTGTTCTGTTAAACTGTTATTATTTGTTGTCTTTTTTCTTCTAATAAACATTTTTTCTAACTTGTTAATCTTTTCAAAAAAGCTACATTGGAGTTTGTGAAATCTCTCTATTGTTTCCCTATTGTTTGCCATCATTTTCTGTACTTTTTTCCTTTTTTCTCCCTAGCCTAACGGATACTTCTTTTTTACTAATTAGAGATTTTGTTTATTAATTTTTATTAATATTTCACAAGTTGATGTGTAATGTTTTCATTGTCATTTTCAATTTTTTAATAATTATTCTTGATCAAGTTCTAGTTTGTATTGTTACTATGTATGTATATACGCTGGCTTTTCTCCAGTGTGTATACCTAATTCAGGTGTGTAACTTTTTTAAAATAAATAAATGAAAAAAATGAGTGAATTTGGTCCAGTTAGAACTGCCAAATGAGCTACTATATGACTAGAAAGTCAGTTATTTACATATTATACTGTAAAGTATCATACTAATAAGGTATAAATTCATTATTATCATATAAGTTTTTTTCACCCTCAGTGGGATCTTCCCACTCCACAAACAAGATTGGTGAATAAAAATATTTATCTTTTTTATTTCCTAGATTACTCAGAAGTATCAGCTACATGAAGTCACTGCTTATCTATTGGAAAAGAAAGGAGATATTCATGGTGCCTTCCTAATAATGTTAGAGGTAACATTTTACTATGTTTCTTTCATCATATTTCTGTCTATTCCTCTATTCATTCATGTATCCATCTTAATTTCTTATGTTTCAAAGTAAGTTGCAGACAGTAGTATATTTTACCCCTCAATATTTTTATCATGCATAGCATTAACTACAGTTTAATATTTCTTTGAGGTACTTTATTAAAAGGTAAAATGTACAACAGTAAAAAGAAATGTCATAAATCTACCGTTTGATGAGTTTTTGACAAGTATTTTTATGTATATACCACAATTTGTTTGCCCATTCCTCCTTCAGGGGACACTTGGGCTGCTTCTACCTTTTGGTTGTTGTGAACAATGCTGCTGTGAACATGGGTGTACAAATACCTTTGAGTTCTTGCTTTTATTTCTTTGGGATATATACCCAGAAGTAGAATTGTCGGATCAAATAGCAATTCTATTTTTAATTTTTTGAGGAATTGCCCTACTGTTTTCCATAGCAGCTATGCCACTTTACATCCCTACCAGCAACACTCAAGGGTTCCAGTTTCTTCGCATTCTTGCTAACACTTACTTTCTGTTTTCTTGATAGTAGTCATCCCGATGGGTGAAGTGACATAGCAGTTTTGTTTTGTTTTGTTTTTTAATACTGTCATGTGGCTAGGAATAGATTAGGGCTATCATATTTATATTTTTAAATGTTCCATATTGGCTTCTTGTTTCTTTCTAGCCATATGATTCTAAAATAAGCCAGGAAAAATCATCCACAGAGGCTTTGTGTAGGCTCTTAATCTCTTTTAATCTGTAAATTACTCCTATACCTCTTTTTTTCTTGCAATTTATTTGTTGACAATACCATGAACCTAGTTTTAAGGAATAAATAAGAGTATTTTTGACATCGATGAGAGGAGAAACAGGAGATTTTTGTGGGGAATGAGGCCATTGTTTGTAAAAGAATACAAAGCAAAGAAGTATGGATTGCTGAAAGAGTGCCAGCAGCTTCACTAGGGCTCCGCTGTGTGATATATAGGCAGGTCAGGCGAGAAACAACGGCTAGGTCCAGATTTGGACAGATTTTGTTGGACACACTAACGAGTTGTGACTAATCTTTTTGTCACATGGGATCAAATAAAGGTTTTTAAGCAAGAAACTGATTTGATGTTTGTTTCATAAAGACTGCTCTGGTGACTGTTGGGGGATGGGAGGCAGGATACAGAGAAGAGGGAGGTAAAACAAAGCAGACAATACTTGGGAGGCCATTGCAATGGTACAGGTATGAGTCTCTGAGAGCTTGAACTGGGTGTGTCAGTGGCAGTGGAGATAAGAGGGCAAGATTTGAGAGGTTATTGATCATTTGCATATGGTATGAGGTAACTGAGAGGGAGTAGTTGATGATTTTAGCTTATAAGCTTTTTACTCATAACCCAGTATATTATACCCCTTTTACTCATAACCCACTATAGTAGTCTCTTTTGTGTTACTCTAAAGGAATACTTGAGGCTGGGTAATTTTTAAGGAAAAGAGGTTTATTTGGCTCACAGTTCTGCAGACTGTGTTAGCATCTAGCATCTGCTTCTGGTGAGGACCTCAGGAAGTGAGGGTAAAGGAGAGCTGATGTGTCACATGGCACGAGAGGGAGCAAGAATGGGGTTAGGGGAAGAGTGCCATGCTCTTTTAAACATCCAGCTCTTGTGTAAACTAACAGAGGGAGAAGTCGCTCATTACCACAGGGGGGGTGCACCAAGCCATTCGTGACAGATCCACTCCCATGATCCCAGACACCTTCCACTGAGTCCCACCTTCCAACATTGGGAATCACATTTCAACATGAGATTTGGAGGAGTCAGATATCCAAACTATATCACCCAGTATTAATTGGATTCCCTTATCCAAAGCGTAGATAAATCCTGATCCTCATTCCTGTGCCTAAAGAATATAAGTGGTGACTGTGGCCGAATGACAGAAGCAGAGGTGGGCAAAATGAGTGCTACTTGATCTTTGGGTCCCTTTTCATACTGCTAGCTACACTTTCTATAAACACAAGATTTTACTTCTGACTGACAGTAAAGGACTGTTCTTAATAACCTTGTAGTTTTGAGGGTTTTACCTTTAAAATATGTTAATTCAAGTATTGAGTGGGTAGAACTGCAAAGCGTTCCTTTTTAACTCCTATGTTCTTTTTGTGTCCTAGAGACTACAAAGCAAACTTCGAGAGATAACACATCAAGGTGAAAGTAAGTTCTTAAATATAATTACAACATTTTTCATCCATGGACCCCATGTTTTAAAAGATGTGTAATAAATTGCATTTATTATGTAATAATTACACTTGCATATATGTATGATTACTGTTTATTCGTTTTAACATGGATCCAAATTTTAGCTGATTTTCAAGAGTTCATAACAGGAAATCATAGAAACCGTTGTGGCTTTGTGATGTTAATTTTCAATGGAGTTAAATATACAGAAAATTAGGCACTGTTTGTTGGTTATCTTTTTTTTTTTGAGACAGGCTTTTGCTCTGTTGCCCAGGATGGAGTGCAGTGGCACAGTCTTGGCTCACTGCAACCTCTCTCTTCCAGGCTCAAGCAGTCCTTCTGCCTCACCCTCCCAGGTAGCTGGGACTACAGGCGCATGCCATCACATTGGCTAATTTTTGTATTTTTTGTAGAGATGGGGTTTCATCATGTCACCCAGGCTGGTTTCAAGCTCTTGGCTCAAGTGATCTGCACACCTCAGCCTTCAGAGGTGGTGAGATTGCAGACATAAGCCACCACGCTAGGCTGGTTATCTTTTTGTTTATGAAAGTTTGGTTATGTTTAAATGAGTTTTATAATAACATCCTAAAAATTAATGTGCCAAACAACAGCAAATCATAGCTTCTAATTAGTAGGATGTTGAGCATAACCAGTGTTTCCAAACTGAATTTATGCAGTTTTAACCCAAAGCAGTAAAAGTTGACAGTTTAGTATCTTGAGTGGCTTTGTCCTCAGCAAATATAAAATTTTCGTCATATTCCTTGATATTTCCAAAAAAATTATTTTAAAAAATTGTAGTGGCCAGGCGTGGTGGCTCACACCTGTAATCCCAGCACTTTAGGAGGCCAAGGGAGGCGGATCACCTGAGGTCAGGAGTTCGAGATCAGCCTGGCCAACATAGTGAACCCTGTCTCTACTAAAAATACAAAAATTAGTCAGGCATGGTGGCACGCACCCGTAGTCTCAGCTACTTGGGAGGCTGAGGCAGGACAATTACTTGAACCTGGGAGGCAGAGGTTGCAATGAGCTGAGACTGCACCACTGCGGTCCAGCCTGGGTGTCATGACAGAGCAAAACTCCATCTCAAAAACAAACAAACAAATTATGGTAAAATATACCCTAACATAAAATTTACCATTTTTAAGTGTACAGTTCAGTAGTATTAAGTATATTCACGTTATTATACAATCATTACCCCCATCCACCTCCAAATTTTTTCATCTCCCCAAACTGAACATCTGTACCTATTAAGCAACAACTCCCCTGTTCTCCTCTCCTCCCAGCCCCTGGCAAACACCATTTTGCTTTCTTTTTTCACCGTTCTTTTTCTAAATTTGATTACTCAAGTATCTCATATGAATGAAATTATATAGTGTTTGTCCTTTTGTGACTTGTTTATTTAGCTTGCCATAAAGTTCATAAATGTTGTAGCATGTGTCAGAATTTTCTTCCTTTTTAAGGCTGAATAAAATTCCATTGTATGTATAGACCACGTTTCATTTATTCATTCATCCTTCAATGGACACTTGGGCCACTTCCACTTTTTGTCTGTTATGACTGATGCCACTATGAGCATGAATGTACAGTATCTCTTCAAGACCTGGCTCTCAGTTCTTTTGGGTATATAACCAGAAGTGGGATTGCTGGATCAAGTATTAACTCTGTTAATTTTTTGAGGAATGGCCGTACTGTTTTCCCTAGTTGCTGCTTTATTTTACATTCCCACCAACAGTATACAAGGTTTCCAATTTCTCCACATCCTTTCTAACATTTATATTCTGTTTTTTTTATAGTAGCTATCCATATGTGTGTGAGGTAGTATCTAATTATGGATTTGATTTGCATTTCTCTAATGATTAGTGATGATTTTCTTGAATGTTTTGGCTATTTTCTACCTTATTTGGAGAAATGTCTATTCAAGCCCTTTACCCATTTTTTAATTGAGTTGTTTGTTTTCATATTTCTTGACATTTTTAAAATAGCCCTCCTGAAGATCAGGGAATCACTTGGTGGGTGATTTTTAGATTATTCTCTTTAACGCACATGTCTTAGAGACCCCTTGGTCCACACATTTCACTAATACATGGTTTCCCTAATTCTCTGTAGATTACTTCCCTATACTTTTGTAGTGAGGTCCTAGATGATAGAGTCTATGTTGTTTTATGATCATCAGGTATTATAGTAAGATCTTTTTGGAACGTCAGTGAACACTTGATTGACTTTTTATATTGCAAGTTCAACTGGACACTTAATTGCTATTTTTGTACTATCAGTATGTGTTCAGTCAATTTGGTTATGTTTGTTGCATTTTGTGGTAATTTTTAAAATTTAGTGTTATAACTCTTCAGTTTTTTTTCTTTTTCTTTTTTCTTTTTTTTCTTTTGGAGATGGCATCTCTGTTGCCCAGGCTGGAGTGCAGTGGTGCAATCTTGGCTTACTGCAACCTCCGCCTCCCAGGTTCAAGTAATTCTTCCTGCCTCAGCCTCCAGAGTAACTGGTATTACAGGCACCCACCACCACACCCAGCTAATCTTTGTATTTTTAGTAGAGACAGGGTTCCACCATCTTGGCCAGGCTGCTCTCAAGCTCCTGACCTCAGGGTGATCCACCCACTTCGGCCTCCCAAAGTGTTGGGCTTACAGGCGTGAGCCACCACAACCGGCCCCATCTACTTTCATATTCAATTTTGATAGTATGCTTAAGTATTTGGGAGGATTTGCTAATCGTGCTTTTTTCCTATGGGCTATACACAGACTACTAAAACAAGACTCCTCTACTCATTGCACAAAGAACGTTAGTCTCCTGAAGGAGACAGATGTGTAAATAAAACCTTATAGTAACAGTAGAATGGTGTGTCATAAAAGGTACATTGAGTGACTAAGATGTGTGAAAAATTATGGAACTATTTGTAACGTATAAATCAGTGAGTTTTGTGGAAGACCTTTGAAGAAAGACTGGAAGGATAAATAGGAGTTTGATAGAAGCAGGAGAAGGACCTTCTAGGCTGAGGAAAACATGAACATGGAAGTGCCTGACTAGTAATCAGGGAGTGAAAAAGAATAGGGCAACACCAGAACACAGAGGGTGAGATGGGCCCAAGTCTTTGCTCTGTTGACTTAGTGTCAGATCCTTACTTACATTCTATTTTTCAGAGTTGAGTCCTTAGTGGTTTTTATGGGAGGGAATGATCTGTTTGAACTTATGCTTAAGAGAACCCTAGTGACAGTATAAAAGAGAATGAGGGACGGAAGATTGGGATGTCAAAATTTCAACTAAGAGACTGCTGCAGTAGCATAGACGAGGTGATGAAAAGCTCCACGAGGGTAAAAGTTGTGGTCATATGCAAGCACGGAAGTAAAATCAACACAAATTAGCAAGTTATCTGAATGTGTGGGGTGAAGGAGAGGGAAGCACCAAAGATAAAGATTTATAAACTGGTTGACTTAAAGATGATGATTCCATTAACTTGGTTTGTAAACGGAGGAAGAGGAGCAGTTTTGAAATGAGAAAAATAAGTTGGATTTTGCACATATAAAGTTGAGTGCTTGCAGGACATCCATGTGGAGATAAATGTCTTAGGTTCATTAGAAAATTCAACCTGTAGACTTTGAATGGAATAAAGATTGGAGATGTGTATTTGAAAATTACGAACAAAGACATAAGAGTTGAAACACGAATGGCTGAAATCATTGAGACAATGAAGAGAGACCTGAAATAGTATCTTGGGGGGAATATCTACGCTTAAGAAATAGGCAGAAGAAGAGATAGTATACCAAGAAAGGTGAGTGATAATCTCTCTAGTAACTAATCCTTAAACAGATGATTGGGGATTTTCCATATTTCTATAACATATTGAAATGCTAAGTATCATGTGCTTTATCTGTCCCACGAATGTAAAACATTTCTGTGGGAAACTCTTATTTCACAGAATAAACTGTTTTTTAATCTACAAAACATTTGTATCAGGTTTTATTATTATACACTAGAAAATGAAGGTGATGTAAAGAAGAAAAAGTTTAACTTTTCACAAAAGCTCTGAGATTATCAGCAACATATCCTTAAATGATATTTACACTTTTTCTAAATCTAGATACCAAAGAGGATCCCTCATTGAAGGATGTTGAAGATACTATGGTGGAGACCATTGCTCTCTGCCAGAGAAATTCACATAATTTGAACCAGCAGCAACGTGAGGTAGGAGAATGACTGTTTAGGTATTTAAAAGCCTGTACTTGGCCAGACATGGTGGCCCACGCCCGTAATCCCAGCACTTTGGGAGGCCGAGACAGACGGATCACCTGAGGTCAGGAGTTCAAGACCAGCCTGACCAACATGGAGAAACCCCATTTCTACTAATAATACAAAAAATTAGCCGGGTGTGGTAGTGCATGCCTGTAATCCCAGCTACTTGTAAGGCTGAGGAGGTAGGAGAATCGCTTGAACCCAGGAGGCGGAGGTTGCGGTGAGCTGAGATTGCACCATTGCACTCCAGCCTGGGCAACAAGAGTGAAACTCTGTCTCAAAAAAAAAAAAAAAACCCTGTACTTGTCTGAAACTAGGAATCAGTTGTGTTTCCACGGCCCTTTCAGCCACCTGGGTTTAATTCAAGTGGATTTTAATCACTTCTTAGTGTTCCCAGGAGTAGGAGACTCCCAAAGTTATAAAGAGTGTGTGGCCTCTTTGTTCTCACCAAAGGCTTTATATTCATGGTTTGGATGTGCTGCAAAACTTAAGGTACATGAATACTAGATGTGCCCGTTCTCTTTGGACTGAGATTTTGTGTATTCCATGTAGTTGTACCAGAGATAGGTCATATTTTATCATCGTCTCTATTCCCTGTGGTGAAAGTGAGCATGAAAAACTGGAGGAAAGCCCTCAAGGGCTATAGAGAAAGCTGAAGAAAGGTTAAAGAAGGCTATGGTGTTGTCATTGTCAACCTTGGTTACACACTAGAGTCACCTGGGGAGCTTTGAACCATTCCAGTACTCAAGCTGCACCCCAGATCAATTAAATTAAAGTCTCTGGCAATGAGACCCAGTCACCACCATGTTTTAAAGCTCCCTTCATGTAGCTTTAAAATGTTGGAACCAATGCTATCACGGATCCCAGATGGCACAAAAGAAGAAAACAAAACTGAAGGAGGTATCACTGAGCAGCAGGTGCAGGTGGGAGTTACAGCAGTGAAGCAGAAACTAAGGGGGCGAGATGTGATTTGATAGTTAAATTCTGCAGTAGTTTTAAGAAGTAAAGTTGTATCATGATATGGCTTAACTCTTTGCCTGCCCTTCCACGGCTCAGGTTTCTGACTTGACACTGCCTGGCCTCTCTCTAATGCCTGGGTTTTGAAATGGGGAACAGGTTAATTATATATCTATATTTAGCCATACATGTTACAGTAAAAACAATAAATCGTGGCATATTTTCTGTTCTTCTGAGATGAGTAAATTTCTCCTTTAAGTTTTTGTCCAGAATTTTTCAAGGTCATAAATTATGAAAAGTCTTTAGAATGTAAATTGTGTATAACAAGCCCATTTACATAAATGTGATTGTTTTTCTTTATTAAAAGAAACTTTCTGTGAAATGATACATATTTGTGATTTTTAAAAATCATGAAATATAGAAAGTTATGCAGAAGATTGGGTTTTTTTGTTTTTTTAAAAAATATTTTATTATACTTTAAGTTCTAGGGTACACGTGCACAACATGCAGGTTTGTTACATATGTATACATGTGCCATGTTGCTGTGCTGCACCCATTAACTCGTCATTTACATTAGGTATATCTCCTAATGCTATCCCTTCCCCCTCCCCCACCCCACAACAGGCCCTGGTGTGTGATGTTCCCCTTCCTGTGTCCAAGTGTTCTCATTGTTCAGTTCCCACCTATGAGTGAGAACATGTGTTTTTTTTTTTTTTGTCCTTGAGATAGTTTGCTGAGAATGATGGTTTCCAACTTCATCCGTGTCCCTGCAAAGGACATGAACTCATCCTTTTTTGTGGCTGTATAGTATTCCATGGTGTATATGTGCCACATTTTCTTAATCCAGTCTATCATTGATGGACATGTGGGTTGGTTCCAAGTCTTTGCTATTGTGAATAGTGCCGCAATAAACATACGTGTACATGTGTCTTTACAGCAGCATGATTTATAATCCTTGGGGTATATACCCAGTAATAGGATAGCTGGGTCAAATGGTATTTCTAGTTCTAGATCCCTGAGGAATTGCCACACTGTCTTCCACAATGGTTGAACTAGTTTACAGTCCCACCAACAGTGTAAAAGTGTTCCTATTTCTCCACATCCTCTCTAGCACCTGTTGTTTCCTGATTTTTTAATGATAACCATTCTAACTGGTGTGAGATGGTGTCTCATTGTGGTTTTGATTTGTATTTCTCTGATGGCCAGTGATGATGAGCATTTTTTCACGTGTCTGTTGGCTGCATAAATGTCTTCTTTTGAGAAGTGTCTGTTCATATCCTTTGCCCACTTGTTGATGGGGTTGTTTGTTTTTTTTCTTGTAAATTCGTTTGAGTTCTTTGTAGATTCTGGATATTAGCTCTTTGTCAGAATGGAGTTTTTTTTTTTTTAATTAAAATATATTCATCCCATTACTTAGAAATAACCATCATTATCATTTGGTGACCATAACTCTAGATATTTTTTGTCTGCCTAGGTTGATATAATTATAGTAAAATTGCATCAAATAATGCTTGCTTTTAAAAATAGAGTACTCAAAAAATATATGTATAGTACTCAGCTTCCCATAGGAAACTTATGTAAAACTAAAGAATGTTCTTAATTGATGCAAAATAATTATACATATTCATGGAGTTAGTGTGATATTTTGATACATGCATATAATGTGTAATGATCAAATCAGGTTACTTAGAATATCTGTCACCTCAAACATTTATCATTTCTTTGTGTTGGGAACATTTCGAGTCTTCTAGCGGTTTTGAAATATGCAATACATTATTGTTTACTGTAATCACCCTACTGTTTTGTTGAACATTAGAACTTATTAAAATTCTATCTAATTGTATGCTTGTAGCCATTGACAAATCTCTCCTCATCCCCCCACCCATCCTTACCAGTTTCTGGTGACCATTCTACTCTATTCCTCCATGAGATCAACTTTTTTAGCTCCCTGCATATAAGTCAGAACATGCGATATTTGTCTTTCTGTGCATGGCTTATTTCACATAACATTATGACCTCCTCTTCTATCCTTGTTGCTACAAGTGTCAGGATTTCATCTTTTTTATGGCCAAATACTATTCTATTGCGTATATTTACTACATTTTCTTTATCCATGCATCCATTGATTGACACTTAGGTTGATTCCATATTTTGGTTATTGTGAAAAAGTGCTACAGTAAATGGGTGCAAGTGTCCCTTTGAGATACTGATTACAATATATTTCCTTTAGATAAATACCCAGTAGTAGGATTGCTGAATTATATTGTAGTTCTGTTTTTAGTTTCTTCAGGAACCCCCATGCTGTTTTCCAAAATGGCTGTACTAACTTACATGTTCACCAACCGTGTATAAGGCTTTCCTTTTCTCCACATCCTCAGCAAGACTCATCTCTGATCTTTTCTATCATTGCTGTTCTAAGAAGTGTGATGTGAATCTCATGGTGACTTTGATTTACATTTTCTTGATGGTTAGCGATGTTGGAACATTTTTTTCATGAACCTGTTGGCCATTTGTATGGCTGACATGTTGATCTTCTTTTGAGAAATGTCTATTCATATCCTTTGCCCACTTTTTAATTGGATTATTTAGTTCTTTTTTGCTATTGAGTTGTTTGAGTTCCTTATATATTCTAAATATTAGTCCCTTGTCAGAAGACTAGTTTGTAAATATTATCTCTCATTGTAAATGTTGTCTCTTCACTCTTTGGATCATTTCTGTGCTGTGCAGAAGTTTTATAGTTTAACGTAATGCTACTTGTCTATTTTTTTCTTTTTGTTTTCGTTACCTGTGATTTTGAAGTGTTAGCTGTAAAATTTTTGCCTAGACTAATGTCCTGAAGAATTTCCCCTATATTTTCTTCCAGTAGTTTTATGCATGTGGGCTTTATGTTTAAGTCTTTAATCTATGCTGAGTTAGTTTTGTATATTGTGAGAGATAAGAGTCTAGTTTCATTCTTTGCCATATGGATATCCAGTTTACCCAACACCATTTACTGAAGAGGGTGTCTTTTCCCTAATGTATGTTATTGGCTCCTTTGTGAAAAATCAGTCAGCTATAAATATGTGGATTTATTTCTGCGTTCTCTGTTCTATTCCATTGGTCTATGTGTCTGTTTTTATACCAGTACCATGCTGTTTTGGTTATTACAGCTTTGTAATATATTTTGACATCAGGTAGTATGATGCCTACAGATGTATCCTTTTTGTTCAGGATTGCTTTAGCTATTCAGGATCTTTTGTAGTTCCATATGAATTTTAAGATTTTTTTTCTCTTTCTGTGAAAAATGTTATTGGTATTTTGATAGGGATTGCATTGAATCTACACATTTCATTGGTAGTATTGTCATTTTAACTTTATTCTTCTGATCCATGAGCATGGGATGTCTTTTTATTTGTGTATATTCAGTTTCTTTCATCAGAGTTTTGTAGTTTTCCTTATAGAGGTCTTTCATCTCCTTGGTTAAATGTATTCCTAGGTATTTTGTTTTATTGTTTGTAGCTCATGTAAATGAGATTGCTTTCTTGAATTCTTTTTCAGATAGTTTGTTATTGGTATGTAGAAATGCTACTGAGCTACTGATTGTTGAATGTTGATTTTTGAATGCAGCAACTTCACTGAATTTGTTTATCAGTTGTAACAGTTTCTTGGTGGAGTCTTTAGGTTTTCATATATATGAGATAATGTCACTTTCAAATAAGGACAGTTTGATTTCCTCTTTTCCAATTTGGATGCCTTTTATTTCTTCCTCTTGCCTTATTGCTCTGGCTAGGATTTCCAATACTATGTTGAATAACAGTGGTAAAAGTGGGCATCATTGTCTCCTTCAAGTTCATAGAAAAAAGGCTTTCAGCTTTTTCCCATTTGATATGATGTTGGTTGTGGGTTTGTTATATATGGCCTTTATTATGTTAAGGTGTGTTCTTTCTCTGCCTAATTTATTGAGATTTGTATCATAAAGAGATGTTGAATTTTGTCAAATGTTTTTTCTGCATTGATTGAGATGATCATGTAGTTTTTGTTCTTCATTGTGTTGATGTGATGTATCACATTTATATATTGACATATGTTGAATCATCCTTGCATTTCTAGGATAAATCACACTTAATCATGATTTATTACAGTTGACTCTTGAACAACACAAAGCATGGGGTGCCAACCCCCTTGCAGTTGAAAATTTGCATATACCTTGGTCCTCCTTCCTCATTCCCCCTCTCATATTGATCCATATCTATTGTTCCCATCATTATATCCATGTGTACCCAATGTTTAGCTCCCATTGTAATTATGTGTATATGTTTATAATTATTATACATTTCCATTTTTATGATATATATGATACCATGCCAATAAGGAAATTCCCATGGACTCATACTTGCTTCCTACTGTCCCCTTCACATACCTACTAATTTTAATTAATCACAGCGTTTTACCTAATTAAAGGTTATAACACATTCTTTTCTCTGTCTATAATTTCCATAGTTGTTTAACCTTTATTTAGGTAGATCATACCAGTCTTTTTGTTATGATTTTTTTATTCCTAAATTTTTATTTTTATTCATCTTCTGATTGGCAGCCTGTATTTGGACTTTTTTTGTTGTTCTTTTCATTTAACTTGCTCTTTTTTTCCCCCCAACTTTTATTTTAGAATCAGAGAGTACATGACTTTTTGTTGCGTCTCTGCCAGGATTTGATATCAGAATGGTACTGGCCTTTGTTACCTAGATATATTGCATGGTGTTGAGGTTTAGAGTATGAATGAATAATCTGTCTCCAAGGTGGTAACCATAGTAGTTTTTATTCAACTCTTATCCCCCTTCTTCCTTCTTATATTCCCCAGTGTCTATTGTTCTCATTTTTATGACCATATATATGCCCAATGTTTAGCTCCCACTTACAAATGAGAACACATGGTATTTGGTTTTCAGTTTCTGCCATTAGTTTGCTTAGGATAATGGCCTCCAGCTCCATTTATATTGCTGCAAAGGACATGATTTCATTCTTTTTATGGCTACATAGTATTCCACGGTGTATATGTAACACCTTTTCTCTTTTTAAAATTTATGTTGTAGGGTACATGTGCACAACATGCAGGTTTGTTACATATGTATACATGTGCCATGTTGCTGTGCTGCACCCATTAACTTGTCATTTGCACTGAGTACATCTCCTAATGCTATCCCTCCCCACTGCCCCCACCCCACAACAGGTCCCCGTGTGTGATGTTCCCCTTCCTGTGTCCAAGTGTTCTCATTGTTCAATTCCCACCTATGAGTGAGAACATGCAGTGTTTGGTTTTTTGTTCTTGTGATAGTTTGCAGAGAATGATGGTTTCCAGCTGCATCCATGTCCCTACAAAGGACGCAAACTCATCCTTTTTTGTGGCTGCATAGTATTCCATGGTGTATATG
>NW_012115655.1:3176913-3226441 GCF_000951035.1 Colobus angolensis palliatus
ATTTTGTTGAAGGCCTTTTCTGCATCTATTGAGATAATCATGTGGTTTTTGTCTTTGGTTCTGTTTATGTGATGGATTACGTTTATTGATTTGCATATGTTGAACCAGCCTTGATGAAGCCAACATGATCGTGGTGTATAAGGTTTTTGATGTGCTGCTGGATTCGGTTTGCCAGTGTTTTCTTGAGGATTTTTGCATCCATGTTCATCAGGGATATTGGTCTAAAATTCTCTTTTTTTGTTGTGTCTCTGCCAGGCTTTGGTATCAGGATGATGGCCTCATAAAATGAGTTAGGGAAGTTCCCTCTTTTTCTTTCGATTGGAATAGTTTCAGAAGGAATGGTAACAGCTCCTCCTTGTACTTCTGGTAGAATTTGGCTGTGAATCTGTCCGGTTCTGGACTTTTTTTGGTTGGTAGGCTATTAATTATTGCCTCAATTTCAGAGCCTGTTATTGGTCTATTCAGGGATTCAACTTCTTCCTGGTTTAGTCTTGGGAGAGTGTAACTGTCCAGGAATTTATCCATTTCTTCTAGGTTTTCTAGTTTATTTGCGTAGAAGTGTTTATAGTGTTCTCTGATGGTAGTTTGTATTTCTGTGGGGTCAGTGGTAATATCCCCTTTATCATTTTTTATTGCGTCTATTTGATTCTTCTCTCTTTTCTTCTTTATTAGTCTTGCTAGCTGTCTATCAATTTGGTTGATCTTTTCAAAAAAACCAGCTCCTGGATTCATTGATTTTTGTGAAGGGTTTTTTGTGTCTCTATCTCCTTCAGTTCTGTTCTGATCTTAGTTATTTCTTGCCTTCTGCTAGCTTTTGAATGTGTTTGCTCTTGTTTCTCTACTTCTTTTAATTGTGATATTTGGATGTCAATTTCAGATCTTTCCAGCTTTCTCTTGTGGGCATTTAGTGCTATAAATTTCCCTCTGCACACTGCTTTAAATGTGTCCCAGAGATTCTGATACGTTGTATCTTTGTCCTGATAGGTTTCAAAGAACCTCTTTATTTCTGCCTTCATTTCATTATGTACCCAGTAGTCATTCAGGAGCAGGTTGTTCAATTTCTGTGTTAGTTAAGTGGTTTTGAGTGAGTTTCTTAATCCTGTGTTCTAGTTTCATTGTGCTGTGGTCTGAGAGACAGTTTGTTACAATTACTGTTCTTTTACATTTGCTGAGGAGTGCTTTACTTCCAACTATGTGATCAATTTTGGAATAAGTGCGATGTGGTGCAGAGAAGAATGTATATTCTGTTGATTTGGGGTGGAGAGTTCTGTAGATGTCTATTAGGTGCACTTGGTGCAGAGTTGAGTTCAATTCCTGGATATCCTTGTTAACTTTCTGTCTCATCCATCTGACTAATGTTGACAGTGGGGTGTTAAAGTCTGCCATTATTATTGTATGGGAGTCTAAGTCTCTTTGTAAGTCTCTAAGTACTTGCTTTATGAATCTGGGTGCTCCTGTGTTGGGTGCATATATATTCAGGATAGTTAGCTCTTGCTGATGAGTTGATCCCTTTACCATTATGTAATGGCTTTCTTTGTCTCTTTTGATCTTTGTTGGTTTAAAGTCTGTTTTATCAGAGACTAGGATTGCAACCCCTGTCTTTTTTTGTTTTCCATTTGCTTGGTAGATCGTCCTCCATCCTTTATTTTGAGCCTGTGTGTCTCTGCACGTGAGATGGGTCTCCTGAATACAGCAAACTGATGGGTCTTGACTCTTGATCCAATTTGCCGGTCTCTGTCTTTTACTTGGAGCATTTAGCCCATTTACATTTAAGGTAAATATTGTTATGTGTGAATTTGATCCTGTCATTATGATGTTAGCTGGTTATTTTGCTTGTTAGTTGATGCAGTTTCTTCCTAGCATCGATGGTCTTTACAATTTGGCATGTTTTCGCATTGGCTGGTACCTCTTGTTCCTTTCCATGTTTAGTGCTTCCTTCAGGAGCTCTTGTAGGGCAGGCCTGGTGGTGACAAAATCTCTCAGCATTTGCTTGTCTGTAAAGGATTTTATTTCTCCTTCACTTATGAAACTTAATTTGGATGGATATGAAATTCTGGGTTGAAAGTTCTTTTCTTTAAGAATGTTGAATATTGGCCCCCACTCTCTTCTGGCTTGTAGAGTTTCTCCCGAGAGATCCGTGGTTAGTCTGATGGGCTTCCCTTTGTGGGTAACCCGACCTTTCTATCTGGCTGCCCTTAACATTTTTTCCTTCATTTCAGCTTTGGTGAATCTGACGATTATGTGTCTTGGAGTTGTTCTCGAGGAGTATCTTTGTGGCGTTCTCTGTATTTCCTGAATTTGAATGTTGGCCTGCCTTGCTAGTTTAGGGAAGTTCTCCTGGATAATATCCTGCAGAGTGTTTTCCAACTTGGTTCCATTCTGCCCGTCACTTTCAGGTACACCAATCAGACATAGATTTGGTCTTTTCACATAGTCCCATATTTCTTGGAGGCTTTGTTCATTTTTTTTTTTTTTTTTTACTCTTTTTTCTCTAAACTTGTCTTCTCGCTTCATTTCTTTCATTTGATCTTTAATCAGTGATACCCTTTCTTCCAATTGATCGAGTCGGTTACTGAAGCTTGTGCATTTGTCACGTAGTTCTCATGTCATGGTTTTCAACTCTGTCAGTTCATTTAAGGACTTCTCTACATTGGTTATTCTAGTTAGCTGTTTGTCAAATCTTTTTTCAAGGTTTTTAGCTTCTTTGAGATGGGTTCGAACTTCCTCCTTTAGCTCAGAGAAGTCTGATCGTCTGAAGCCTTCTTCTCTCAACTCGTCAAAGTCATTCTCTGTCCAGCTTTGTTCCATTGCTGGCGAGGAGCTGCGTTCCTTTGGAGGAGGAGAGGCGCTCTGATTTTTAGAATTTTCAGCTTTTCTGCACTGCTTTTTCCCCATCTTCGTGGTTTTATGTACCTTCAGTCTTTGATGATGGTGATGTACAGATGGGGTTTTAGTGTGGATGTCCTTTCTGTTTGTTAGTTTTCCTTCTAATAGTCAGGACCCTCAGCTGCAGGTCTGTTGGAGTTTGATGGAGGTCCACTGCAGACCCTGTTTGCCTGGGTATTAGCAGCAGAGGCTGCAAAAGAGTGAATATTGCTGAACAGCAATTGTTGCTGCCTGATTGTTCCTCTGGAAGCTTCGTCTCAGAGGGGTACCCAGCCGTGTGAGGTGTGAAGTGTCAGTCTGCCCCTAGGTGGGGGGTGTCTCCCAATTAGGCTACTTGGGGGTCAGGGACCCACTTGAGCAGGCAGTCTGTCTGTTCTCAGATCTCAAACCCTGTGCTGGGAGAACCACTACGCTCTTCAAAGCTGTCAGACAGGGACATTGAAATCTGCAGTTGTTTCTGCTGCCTTTTGTTTGGGTATGCCCTGTCCCCCAGAGGTGGAGTCTACAGAGGCAGGCAGGCCTTCTTGAGATATAATGGGCTCCATCCAGTTCCAGCTTCCCAGTGCTTTGTTTACCTACTCAAGCCTCAACAATGGCGGGCACCCCTCCCCCAGCCTCATTGCCGCCTTGCAGTTGGATCTCAGACTGCTGTGCTAGCAATGAGGGAGGCTCTGTGGGCGTGGGACCCTCTGAGCCAGGCAAGGGATACAGTCTCCTGGTGTGCCATTTGCTAAGACCCTTGGTAAAGCATAGTATTAGGGTGGGAGTGACCTGATTTTCCAGGTGTTGTGTGTCGGTTTCCCTTGGCTAGAAAAGAGAATTCCCTTCCCCCTTGTGCTTCCCAGGTGAGGCAATGCCTCACACTGCTTCGGCTCTCACTCGGTGGACTGCACCCACTGTCCAACATGCCCCAGTGAGATGAACCCAGTACCTCAGTTGGAAATGCAGAAATCACCTGTCTTCTGTGTCACTCACCCTGGGAGCTGGAGGCTGGAGCTGTTTCTATTTGGCCATCTTGGAACTGCCGTCCAATACATTTGCTTTATCCAGTCCACTGTTGATGAGCACCTGGTTGAGTCCATGTCTTTGCTATTGTGAATAATGCTGCAGTCGACATACAGGTACATGTATCCTTTTGATAGAATGATTTCTTTTCCTTTGGGTATATTCCAAATGGTGGAATTGCTGGGTCAAATGGTAGTTCAACTCTCAGTTCTTTTGAGAAGTCTCCAAACTGCTTTTGACAGTAGTTGAACTAATTTACATTTCTACCAATAGTATATGTAAGTGTTCCCTTTTCTCTGCAGCGTTGCGAATGTCCGCTATTTTTTTGACTTTTTAACAAAAGCCATTCTCACTGGTGTGAGATGGTGTCTTATTGATTTGCATTTCTCTGATGATTAGTGATGCATTGCATTTTATGTTTATTGGCCATTTGCATGTCTTTTTTTAAGAAGTGTCTGTTAATGTCCTTTACCCACTTTGTAATGGAGTTGTTTTTTGCTTGTTGATATAAGTTCATTATAGATTCTAGATACTAGACATTTGTCAGATGCATAGTTTGTGAATATTTCCTCTCATTCTCTAGGTTATATGTTTAGACCATTGATAGTTTCTCTTGCTGTGCAGAAGCTCTTTAGTTTAATTAGGTCTCGTTTTTCAATTGTTGTTTTTGTTGCAGTTTCTTTTGAGGACTTAGCCATAAATTCTTTCCCAAGGCTGATATTGAGAAGAGTATTTCCTAGGTTTTCTTCTAAGACTTTTATACTCTGAGGTCTTACATTTAAGTCTAATCCATCTTAAGTTGATTTTTGTATATAGTGATACTTAGTTCCCCAGTTTCCTCCTTCTGTGTATGGATAGCCAACTATCCTAGCACCCTTTATTGAATAGGGAGTCTTTTTCTCATTGCTTATCTTTTTTTTGGTCAACTTTTTCAAAGCTCAGATGCTTGTGGGTGTGGGTCAGCTTTTGAATATGTTGCTAGATTTGGTTTGCTAATATTTTGTTGAGGACCTTTGCATGTATGTTCATCAGGAATATTAGCCTGATGTTTTCTTTCCTTTTTTTTTTTTTTTTTTTAATTGTGTCTCTGCCAGGTTTTGGTATCACAATGATGCTGGCCTCATAGAATAAATTAGGGAGGAGTCTCTCATCCTTACTTTTTTTGAAATAATTTCAGTGGAATTGGTGCCAGGTTTTTTTTTTTTATATGTCTGGTAGAATTTGGCTGTGAATCCGTCTGGTCCTGGCCTTTTTCTTGTTGGTAGACTTTTTATTACTGCTTCAATTTCAGAACTTGTTATATTGATTTGTTCAGGGTTTCAATTTTTTTCTGGTTCCATCTTGGAAGGTTGTATGTTTCCAGGAATTTATCCATTTCTTCTAGGTTTTCTAGTTTGTGTGTATAGAAGTGTTTATAATAGTCTCTGAGGGTTTTCTTTTTTTAAATATTTCTGGGGGTCAGTGTTATGTCCCATTGTCATTTCTGACTGCGTTTATTTGGATCTTCTCTCCTTTTCCTTCCTTCCATCCGTCCTTCTGTCCGTCCATCCATCCATCCTCCCTCCCTCCCTCCTTCTCTTCTTCCCTCTTTCCTTCCTTCTTTTCTTTTCTTTTTTTTTTGGCAGGGTCTTGCTCTGTCACCCAGGCTGGAGAGCAGTGTTATGATCTACCTCCCAGGCTGAAGCAATCCTCCCACCTGTTTCCCAAATAGAGTAGCTGGGTACTACAGGCACATACCACCACACCCTGCTAACTTTTGTGTTTTTGTAGAAACATGGTCTCCCAATGTTGCCCAGGCTTGTTTTGAACTCCTGGACTCAAGCAGTCTCCCCATCTCAGCCTCCCAAAGCTGGGATTACAACTGTGAGCCATCGCACCCAGCCTCTCTTTTTCTTACTAGCAATCTTATTTATTCTTTCAAAGAATCATCTTTTGGTTTCATGAGTCTTTTATATGTTTTTTCTTGTCTCAATTGTATTCAGTTCAACTCTCATTTTGGTTGTTTCTTCTGCTGGCTTTGGGGTTGATTGGCTCTTGTTTTTCTAGTTCCTCTAGGTGTGATGTTAGGTTGTTAATTTGAGATCTTTCTAACTTTTCAGTGTGGGCATTTAGCACTATAAACTTTCCTCTTAACACTGCTTTGTCTGTGTCCCAGAGATTCTGGTATGTTGTATTTTTGTTTTCATTGGTTTCAAAGAATTTCTTGATTTTTGCATTAATTTAGTTGTTTTTACCCAAAAGTCATCCAGTAGGGTTGTTTAATTTTCATTTAATTGCATGGTTTGAGAGATCTTCTTAGTACTGATTTCTGTTTTTTTTATGTTGTGGTCTGAGAGTGTGGTTGGTATGATTTTCATTATTTTGAATTTGTTGAGTATTGTTTTATAGCCAATCATGTGGTTGATTTTTAGAGTGTGTGCCAGGTAGAGATGGGAAGAATTCATATTCTGTTATTATTGGGTGGAATGTTCTGCAGACGTCACTTAGATCCATTTGGTCAGGTATCACATTCAGATCCTGAGTATCTTTGCTAGTTTTCTGCCTTGATGATCTGTCTGATACTATTAGTGGAGTATTGAAGTCTCCCACTATTATTGTGTGGTTATCTAAGTCTCTTCATAGGTTTCTAAGAACTTGTATTATGTATCTGGTGCTCCATTGTTGGGTGCATATATATTAGGATACTTAAGTCTTCTTGTTGAA
This sequence comes from Colobus angolensis palliatus, assembly GCF_000951035.1. NCBI lineage: Eukaryota > Metazoa > Chordata > Mammalia > Primates > Cercopithecidae > Colobus > Colobus angolensis. The sequence goes on from NW_012115655.1 coordinate 3,183,508, forward strand.
TCGAGCCCTTTATCATTATTTAATGCCTTTATTTGTCTTGTTTGTTCTTTGTTGTTTTAAAGTCTCTTTTGTCTGAAATTAGAATAGCAACCCCTGCTCTTTTTTGTTTTTTTTGTTTGCTTGGTAGATTTTTCTCCATCCATTTTCTTTGAGTCTATGAGTGTCATTGCATGTAAAATGGATCTCTTGGAAGACAGCATACCATTGAATCTTGCTTCTTTATCCAGCTTACCACTCTGTGCCTTTTAGGGGCAGCATTTAGCCTGTTTATGTTGAAGAATAATGTTATGTGCAGATTTGATCCTGTCATCATGTTGTTAGTTGGTTGTTGTGCAGACTTCATTGTAGTTGCTTTATGGTGTCAATGGTCTGTGTACTTAAGTGTGTTTTTTGTGGTGGCCAGTAATAGTCTTTTGTTTCCACGTTTAGCTTAAGGACCTCTTGTAAGACATGTCTGGTGGTAACGAATTTCCTTAGCATTCATTGTCTGAAAATGATTTTATTTCTCCTTTGCTTGTGAAGTTTAGTTTGTATGGATATGAAATTTTGGGTTGGAATTTTTTTCTGTAAGAATGCTGAGTATAAGCCCCCAGTCTCTTCTGGTTTGTATGGTTTCTGCAGAAAAGTCCACTGTTTGCCTGATGGAATTCCCTTTGTAGGTGACCTGCCCCTTCTCTCTAGTGGCCTTTAATTTTTTTTTTCATGTTGACCTTGGAGAATCTGATGACCATGTGTCTTGGTAATGGTTGTCTTGTATAATATCTCACAAAGGTTCTCTGCAGTTCCTGAGTTTAAATATCTGCCTCTTAAGGTCAAGAACCTAGCAAAGTTAGGGAAATTTTTGTGGACAGTACCCTCAAATATGTTTTCCAGGTTGCTTGTCCTCTCTCCCTCTCTTTCAGGAATGCCAAAGGTTTGGTACCTTTACATAATCTCATATTTCCTGGAGGTTTTGTTCATTTTTTTTCTTTTTTTCTTTGTTTTTGTCATTATTTTTTATTTGAAGAACTCGTCTTCATTTTTTATTTGAAGAACCAGTCTTCAAGCTCTGAGATTCTTTCTTCAGCTTGATCTACTCTGCTGTTAATTGTCCCACTTGTATTATATGATTCTTGTAGTGAGTTTTTCAGCTCTAACAGATCAGTTTGGTTCTTTCTTAAAATGGCTATTTCCTCTTTCAGCTCATATCATTTTATTAGATTCCTAAGATTCCTTGGATTTGAATTCAGCTTTCTCCAGATCTCAAACATCTTCATTCCTATCCAAATTCTGAATTCTGTATCTGTCATTTCAGCCATTTCAGCATGGTTAAGATCCATTGCTGGGGAATTAGTGGGGTTGTTTGCTATTAAGAAGAAACTCTGGCTTTTTGAGTTTCCAGAGTTCATTCTTATCTGTATAAGCTGGTGTACCTTTAATATTTGAAGTTGCTGTACTTTGGATGGCATTTTTTGCTTTTGTATTCTTTGATGCCTTTGAAGGTTTGACTGTGGTATCATGTGGGGTCAGTCAACTGTCTTCATTTCTGGAAGATTTCAGGGGGCCAAGGCTCAGCTTAACACTACTGGGCAGCTTGTTCTAACCCTTAGCGGCTGAGACCAGACCTATGGCTTTGTGCTCTGGCCCCTCGAACTTATGTACTTGCTGCATTGGAGGAGCTAAAATGTTTCTGGTCAGCTGGTAACAATGCTCCAGTGGGGGCTGCCAGCCAAAGCACTTTGTTGAGGCAGTGGCTGTGGAGTCCATCCTTGTGTGTGTGTGTGCCAGCAGCAACAGTGGCATGACAGGTGCACATGCTTGGGCCAGGATGGACAGCAGTGGTTTGGGGTGCACTGCACACCAGCAGGGGTGGGTGGCAGAATCTTCATGGGGGCAGGGCAGCAGTGGGTTCATTTTTTTTTTTTTTGAGACTGAGTCTCGCTCTTCTTGCCCAGGCTGGAGTGCAATGGCACGATCTTGGCTCACTGAAACCTCCGCCTCCTGGGTACAAGTAATTCTCCTACCTCAGCCTCCCAAGTAGCTGGGATTACAGGCACCTGCCACCATGCCCGGCTATTTTTTTTGTATTGTTAGTAGAGGTGGGGTTTCATCATGTTGCCCAGGCTGGTCTTGAGTTCCTGACCTCAGGTGATCTCTCTGCCTCGGCTTCCCAAAGTGCTGGGATTATAGGCTTGAGCCACCATGCCTGGCCATTCATTTTTATAATGAATATTTTTCCTAAGGCTTAGGAAGAACACAGAATTTAGAGTCAGGTAATTGACTGGCTGTGTGGTCTTTGAAAAATTGCTTAACTTCAATGAGCCTCAATTTCATATCTCTGGTGAAGATGATACCTACTGTATAAGGTTATTATGAGATTGAAATGCAAAAATGTAAATGTAAAGCATTTAGTAGTGATTAATGTAATATAAATAAATGATAGATTTTTTTAAATCTCTTGACATGGTTATCATGTTAACTGATACAGTTTTAACTTCTATTTTCTGGTCTGTGATGACTTGGGAAATATAAGATAATGCTTGATGTGGAAAAAACTTTGGATAACCTTTACTCGTTTTTCTTGCTTGGCATAGCTAAAGAAAATTGAGTGGGGGACAGCTGGCGGGTGTGTTTTTTTCTTTATGCAGCAATAGGGTTATTTTAAACTTTGTCAGTGATAAATTTTTAATAGAGTAGATAAGAATCTAGCAGGAGGCTCTTTCCTGGCTTCTTTGAACCGGCCCTCCCCTGAGGCAAGTAAGATTGCAGTTCCAAGGCCTACACTTACTTAACTTTGGCCTCCTTATGTTTCCCAAGGCTTCATGATAAAGATGCCTGTTCTAGCTGTGGTTTCTGCTTTGTATTGTCTCTTTTTTTTGCCCCAAATATTTCCATTTTTATTTTTCTTATTTTTACAAACAAATGGTATGTGAGAAGTACGTTTCAACCTGTAAAACATTATGGTGATGTTAGTTATTCTTTTGTTTTTCATTGTTTTCTTTGACCAATGAAAAAATGAAATCTATTTTTCTTTGATTTTCTCTGACATTACAGGCACTTTGGTTTCCATTATTGGAGGCAATGATGGCTCCTCAGAAGCTGTCCAGTTCAGCCATTCCTCATCTACACTCTGAAGGTAAGTTCTTCAGAATTCAAATGACTGAGTCCACCTATATCATCAATCCAATATTTGCAGAAACTATCAGGATAGTATCTTTTTCCAATAGCATATTCTTATGATTTTCCTTAATGAAACCATACAGTATGGTTGATCTCATCTTTCATATTTCTTTCTGTTGTTCCACTCATATAATTTATCTTAAATAATGGTAGTCTTTGTAACTTGTCAACAGTTAATTTTAAAATCTCAAATAGGCCTTGCTTGGTTAGCTAAGTTTCTAAGAAGCTGTATAAATCCACTGTTTTCCACAGACTTACAGGAAAAACTGAAAACTCTTATTTTAAACTAACCTTAATATTAATATTTTGTTATAACAGCTCTGAAATCTTTGACCATGCAAGTTTTAAATAGCATGGCAGCATTTATTGCCCTTCCATCAATCTTACAAAGAATTTTACAGGTGAGTTAAAAGGGGTGAATATTAAATATTGATTGATTACAACTAACATTTTAGTTATTTATAAATAATAGTCACTTGGGCTAATGTTTAAAGGGATCTCAAGCATAAAGTAGCTAATTTTTGGCAATAGCTGAATATGTAAATATCTAACTTCCGACCCTCATTCTTGAATCTTTTCTGTCATTTTATTGGTGTGACTTTGCCTGACATAAGCTGGTGACCTTCAGTTAGGGTGTGCAACCTTCAGATATTCCCTGTTGCCTTGGGATTCAGATATACAAGTTTCCTATTGGTTTGCTAACTGGGAGGCAGTTATCATTTCTTTCCAGCTGATTATAATTTTTAGATTCCAAAAAGAATCTAAAAATTAATACAGGGATTTCCTAAGCATTGGTTGTTATTTAGGCTTTCGAACTCATTCTAAAATAATTTTTGTCTTGAATAATCATCCTTGACTCTAAATCCTAGCTGGCTTTGTGTCCAGAGCTTTTGTAGGAAGCATCATTTCAGTTTGTTCCTTTCAGCAAAAAAGCCTGAACCTTCTCAGCCTCATCAAAAGAGAACACTCAGAATACTCCAAGAAACATTTTTAGAAAAAAACCTGTGAGCATTCTTGGGGAAACAACAGGAATTATACTCAGAATCCATTTTGTCTTTCCTCACTTTATTCAGTATAGGCATACATGTGCATACACCCTGCCCTCCCCACACACACAAAACAAACCATAATAATGATGCCATTAGTCCTTATAATTTTCAAATGGTTTTTATTCAATCAAGAATGTTCCTATCAGTTCTCTTTTAAGACTCACCAAGCTCTGCTTCCCATCTGATATTAAGCTTCTGGGGCTTTTCTGATAAAGAAGACTACATCCTGTAGTCATCACATGGTATACTATCATTTAGAATGCTTTTTTTTTGGAGACAATTTCACTCTTGTTGCCCAGGCTGGAGTGCAATGGTGTGATCTTGGCTCACCGCAACCTCCGCCTCCCAGATTCAAGCGATTCTCCTGCCTCAGCCTCCCGAGTAGCTGGGATTAGAGGCATGTACCACCATGCCTGGCTAATTTTGTATTTTTAGTAGAGACAGGATTTCTCCATGTTGGTCAGGCTTGTCTCGATCTCCTGACCTCAGGTGATCTGCCTGCCTTGGCCTCCCAAAGTGCTCGGATTACAGGCAGCAGCCACCGTGCCCAGCCAGAATACATTTTTACATGTATTATTTAATTTGATCTTAACAATTATCATGTGTTGAATAATTCTTTGATATAGACTGCTTCACATATCCATTTTAAAGCACATTACTTATGAGGTTTCTAATCATATATAAAGTAACGTATCCAAAGGGCAGGAATACTTTTCCAAATAAGTTAGAAGAAATGAAATCGTAAAGCCAAATGGGTTCTCTCTGTGTTATACATTTTGCTTTCCATTGAGCTTTAACCACATGTTATGATATGTAAATTATAACAAAAACATGTTTTTCTCTTGACAAAAACATGATTTTTAAAATTTTTTATATTTCAAGACTTTGGAATCTAGAAGTCTCTTGATATTTGAAAATTTTCACTTTATTTTGAGTTATACTGGCATTCATTGTAATTTTTTCTTATCATTTTCTACTTTCAATGGTTGTTAACTCCCACTAATCAGGAAGGTATGCTATTTCTTAAATTCCTCATTTGCATGTTTGTGATTACTGTAATTATGCTACCTTATATTTGTACAGATATTTTTATTTTTCAAAGTGCTTTCGCAGATATCATTTCATATGAAGCCCACAATGATCTCTTGAGGTAGGCAGGGCTACTATAAACATTTCTGTTGAAGAAAGAGGAAACTGAAGTATAGAGAAGTTGAGTTCTTAGCCTATCATTAGCGGCAGAACTTGGACCACCCCCTAAGTCTCTCACTTCCTAATTCTTTTTTTATTATGTCATGTGAGCTTTTTTAAATTTGTTTATGTCCCTGCTCTTTTGAGTTCATTATTAATTAAATATATTAATTGTACGTTATGCTGTTTAGATGAAAGGCATAGTTCTGAACCCATAAGAGCTCTTATTTGAGAGACAAAAAAATGTTCTGATACAACTATTCATAGGGCTCTATGCAAGTAATAGTGGCCACCTTCAGGATTATCTGCTCTGAATATAGGATAATTGCCATACCTACATTTCTATACTTAATCTGCATAAGAGCAGGAGCAGCCGTGGGAAAGTGTGACCCTGCCTCCCTGTGTCCAGCTGATTGACTCAGGGTGAGCAAATGGCCTAAACAAGGCCGATCAGTGTGCTTTCCAGGACATTTTAGAACTGAACTTGGAAAAGACCTGTAAGTTTCTGATTAAGTCTCTGGATTATATCAGGTACAAATTTCAGGAGTGGACAGTTCCTGTTTTTCCATTATATGGACTGGAAGAGTGAAAAAGCATAATCTGTAGAGAGAAGGAGACGAATGTAGTAGACTCTAAGAAGAGACACACCAATGGATACAATGTATAAAGAGGATTCAAGGCATAGAGACCGGGAGAGGAGGCGACTTGGGGAGAAAAAGCTGATGCACATGAGTCCTTCATTGTGACTCTTGAGACTTAGTAGCATTCCTCTTTTTGGATCTGTGAAATACCCTAGCATCTTTACAGTAATTAACTTTTTTGAGTAAGTTAGATTGAGTTGTATGTATGACTCTATATGACCAAAGGAGTACCAATAAAAGTGTATACCTGAAACAGACTAGGGAATTTGGAAAGATTTCCTGGAAGAGATGTCTGATTCTTAAGAGTCCAAGGAAATCAAGGAAAGAAAGGAGGTAGGATTTATTGTATATACACAAAGACTTTGAGGTGAAAGCATGATACATTTGGGAAGTTACAAGTTTTTTAAGTGTGCTCAGAACATAGGATAAGAATAAAGAAAAATCACAGAGCTGAAATTTGAGAGATAGGCAGGGACTGTGTCTTTAATTGCTTGGTAATTCATGATAAGGAGTTTGGATTTTATTCTAAAATCAGTTGTCATCAAGATTTTTAGCAAAGGAGTGACTCAGACACAAGGGGAGGGGAGTAAAACACAGGGCTGAAAATGAGGTTTTGGGGAAAGTCTGCTGATAGGATTCCCTGTGCTCCTCTACCCCCTTCCAGCAGCCATCAGACGCACTCACTTCCCACGAAGGAGACAGGTTCATTTTCTTGAGACACTGAATGATCTCAGAGAAATAAACCCTGAATAGATTGATGCTTCAGGTTTTCCTCAAGAAAAAGGCTGGCTAGCTGTCCTGTCACTCTACATGGAGTTGCATCAGTCAGCAAGCCTCAGTTACACAACCAGACCTTTCATTCAGATTTAGTATTTCTATTATTAATTACTAGAGCAGTATTAGATTTACAGAGACATTAAACAGAAAATACAGAGAATTCCCTTTTACCCCTTCTCCCTCCCACACGCAGTTTTGCCTACCATTAACGTCTTTGTGTTAGTGTGGTATATTTGTTATGATTGGTGAATTAATACTGATACATTATAATTATTAACTAAAATCCATAGTTTACATTAGGAATCACGCTTTGTGTTGTACAGTTGTATGGGTTTTGACAAATGCGTAGTGTCCTATATCCACCATTACCATATCATATACTGCTCTAAAAGGCCCCTGTACTCCACCTATTCATCCTCCCTACCCTAATCCCCTGGCAACCACTATTTTTTTTTTTGAGACAGACTCTCACTCTGTCACCCAGGCTGGAGTACATTGGCGTGATCTCTGCTCACTGCAACCTCCACCTCCCAGGTTCAAGAGATTCTCGTGCCTCAGCCTCCCAAAAGGCTGGGATTACAGGCATACACTACTGCACCCGGCTAATTTTTGTATTTTTAATAGAGATGGGGTCTTGCCATGTTGACTGGGCTGGTCTTGAACTCCTGGCCTCAAGTGATCTGCCCACCTCTGCCTTCCAAAGTGCTGGGATTACAGGTGCGAGCCACCGTGCCCGGCCCACTGATTTTTTTTTAACTGTCCCTATAGTTTTACCTCTTCCAGAGTGTCATATAGTTGGAATCATAGAGTGCGTAGTCTTTTCATTTTGGCTTTTTTCACTTAGCAATATGCACTTAAAGTTCTTCCATTTCTTTTGGGGGCTCGATAGTTCATTTCTTTTTATCTCTGTGTATTCCATTGTATGGATGTTCCACAGTTTTGTCTATCCATATACCTATCAAAGAACATCTTGGTTGCCTTCCAGTTCTGACAAATTTCAGTAAAGCAGCTATGAACATTCATATGCAGGCTTTTTGTGCGGACTTAAGTTTTAGACTCATTTGGGTAAATACCTAGGAATGTGATTGCTGGATTATATAAGACTATGCTTACTTTTGTAAGAAACTGCTAAACTCTCTTCCAAAATGTCTATACCATTTTACATTTCTGCCAGCACTAAATGAATGTTCCTGTCTCTCCATATCTTAGCAGCATGTGGTATTGTCAGTGTTTTGGATTTTAGACATTCTAGTAGATGTGTAATAGTCTCGCAATCGTTTTAATTTGTAGTTCTCTTACAACATGTGATATTGAGCTTTTATGTGCTTTTTGAAGTGTTTGTTTTCTTGTTGGATTTTAAGGATTCTTTGTATATTTTGGATAAGGTTCTTTATCACATGTGTGTCTTGCAAATATTTTCTCCCATTCTATGACTGGTCTTTTCATTCTCTTAACAGTGTCTTTCACATAGCATAAGTGGTTGCTTTTCATGAAGTCCAGTTTATTGACTTTTTCTCCCATGGATCATGCTTTTGATGTTGTATGTAAAAACTCATCACCAAACTCAAGGTTACCCAGATTTTCTCATATGTTTTCTCCTAAAAGTTTTGTATTTTTGCATTTTACATTTAGAGCTATGATCCATTTTGTGTTAATTTTAGGGGAAAACGTATGGTCAGTGTTGATTCATTTTTCTGCATGTGGATATACACAGTTGGAACTAGTGCCAACACTACTTGTTGAAAGGACTGTCCCTTTCTCCAATGAATTGTCTTTGTTTAGTTGACCATACTCATATGGGTCTACTTCTGGGTTTTCTGTTCTTTTACATTGATCTATTTTCTGTTCCTTCACCAATACCAACGCTGTCTTGATTACTGTAGTTTTATAATAGGTCTTAAAGTCAGGGAGTGACAATCGTCCAACTTTGCTGTTCTTCATTATCATGTTGGCCATTCCTTGTCTTTTGCCTCTCTGCTTTAAACTTCAGAAACAGTTTGTTGATATCTACAAAGTAACTTGCTGGAATTTTGATTAGGAATACATTGAACTTATAGATCAAATGAAGAACTATCATTATAATAATATCAAATCTTTCTCTTCACGAACATGAAATATTTCTCCATGTATTTAGATCTTCTTTGCTTTCCCTCATTAGAGTTTTTTAGTTTTATTCATACAAACTTTATGTATATTTTATTAGACATCTAAATATTTCTCTTAGGTACTAATATGAAGTGTCTTTTTAATTTTAAATTCTAACTGTTGGTAGCTGGCATATTGGAAACCAATTGACTTTTGTGTAATTACCTTGTATCCTGTAACTTTGCTATAATCACTTAATTGTTTCAGGTTTTTTTAGACAATCATGTCATCTGCATACAAAGACAGTTTTATTTCTTCCTTCCCAATCTGTATATCTTTTATTTCCTTTTCTTGTCTTATTGCTGTAACTAGAACTTCCAGTACAATGTTGAATAGGAGTGGTGAGAGGGGATATCTTTTCCTTATTTTCTGTCTTAGAAGAAAGACATCTAGTTTCTCACCATGAAGTATGATGTTAGCTGTAAGGTTCTTATAAATGTTGTTTTTCAAGTTTAGGAAGTGTCCCTCCCTTTCTTGTTTGCTCACAGTTTGTCTATCATGAGTGGGTGTTAGATTTTATCAAGTGCAAATTCTGCATCTACTAATATGATCATGTGATTTTTCTTATTTAGCCTGTTGATGTGATGGATTACAGGAATTGATTTTTCTTGTCTTTTTATTTTTTTTCCTTTTTTGTGGAGAATGGGGTGTCACTGTGTTGCCCAAGTGGGTCTCACCCTGGGCTCAAGCCATTCTCCCGCCTCTGCCTCCGTAAGTGCTGGGATTACAGGCATGAACCACTGCACCCAGCCCATTAATTGATTTTTAAATGTTGAACCAGCCTTGCATACCTGGGATAAATCCCACTTGGTTGTTATGTATAATTCTTTTTATACATTACTGGATTCAATTTGCTAATATTTTGTTGAGAATTTTTGCATCTCTGTTCATATAGTTTCCTCTCTTGTAATGTCTGTGGGTGGTTTTGGTATGAGGGTGATGCTGGCCTCAGAGAATGAGTTAAGAAATGTTCCCTTAGCCGGGCACGGTGGCTCACGCCTGTAATCCCAGCACTTTGGGAGGCCGAGGCATGCGGATCATGAGGTCAGGAGATCCAGACCATCCTGACTAGCACGGCGAAAACCCATCTCTACTAAAATTACAAAAAAAATTAACTGAGCGTGGTGGCGGGCGCCTGTAGTCCCAGCTACTCGGGAGGCTGAGGCAGGAGAATGGCGTGAACCCAGGAGGCGGAGCTTGCAGTGAGCCGAGATCGTGCCACTGCACTCCAGCCTGGGCGACAGAGCAAGACTCTGTCTACAAAAAAAAAAAAAAAAAAGAAAAGAAAAGAAATGTTCCCTCTTCTTCTGTTTTCTCGAATAGATTGTAGACAGTTTGTATAATTTCTTCCTTAACTGTGTGTTGGAATCCTCATTATTTTCCTCAGCAGTCCCGGTATTTAATCCACATCAAATCCTCTCTACTCTATCTCCTAGAATATTTTAGGAGCTAAGTTTTTTCTTCCTTGCCTTTTCACCCTTACCGCAGCCCCAGTCACACCTGTAAATATAAACTCTTTTTGAGCCCTATCTTCATATTAGCTTACTCCCTAGGCTGTGAGTTTTATAAAAGCAGAGATCATGTCTCCCTTGTTCACTGTTATCTACAACACCCAGTGCTGTGCCTAAAACATAGTATATGCCCATTAAATATTAGTTGACTCCCTCACCTAATGTCCTTGTATAGTTCTCAACAGTTTACAAATCACTTTAGTGTTCATTATCTTCTTTGATCTCTAACTGTGCAAATTAAGCTGGGGATGTAGCAATACCTCATATTTCTCATAAGAAAAGTGCCACTCAGAAAGATCAAATAACTTGTCTTATTCAGTTTTGAAATGGGAGCCATTAGAATTAATCCAGGTCCACTAACTTCAAGTTTTAGGGCTTTTCTTCTGTATCTAACACTAATCAAGGCGTTTCTCATACCCACCTCACTTTATCAGATCCCCACCGAAAAATGTAGGGAGCAGCAGTTACTTAGATGCGCAATTGCTCAGATACAACTGAAAAAATTAGTTTTTCAAAAGAAGTGGTCACATGATAACAGATTCTTACAGATCTTGATCTTCACGTGTTTATTCAGACTGATGCCTGGGACCCAAATTACACCGTCTTTTTGTATGAATATTAGGTGATAAGAGAACATTTTAAAGACCGTGTTTATGTTGTATACATTCTGTCTTCGCTCTATGGTAGAAGTAATTTTTAGCTTCTGAGAAGCTGTTTATTACTTTCTCACTGAGGAAAGGCAAACAAATTATTTATAGACTCTCCTGTTTAGGGCATCATTCATATTTTAAAGCAGTGCTCAATTAATAAAGATTTTTTTATTTTAAACATATACATACATGATACAGTAGGTACTAGAAAGCAATAGGAAAAATAAGTGGTCATCACATCTTTTCTAGTGTGTGTCTTGAAAAACACATTTATATGGGTACCCAAGTATGCTCTTCCTTCATAGTTTGCAAACAACTTAAGAGAAACCTCAGCATTTATTCATTGCTAAAGAATCTAGCTGACATCTTTGGAAAATAATTTGAAGAGCTAGTGGTTTGGTGCATGCTGTGCTAGAAGCTTTGAGCTCCCTTTTGCATTCTATAATTTATATGTTGTCCCAGCATGAGATTGTTTTCATGATTTTGCTTTTAAATTATGTATATTACAGTGAAATGTACTGATATAAATATAGAAATGACCTATAAAGATTTCTTTTTCCCAGAATTTAACCTTTTAAGACCTCTTTGTTCTCCAAACCACCTTCATTATAAACACATGCCAGAGCTCTGTTGTCATACTGGATCCACATATTATAGTAAATATTTTCATAGAGTTTTCTAATAAGATATTATACCATCTGTTGATATTTGGCAAATGTGTACTTACTAAGAACTTGACCAAATGTATAATTAAGCATTAACAAGGGTCTATTTTTATGCAAAGAAAATAAAAAGAAAAAATTGTCCAGTGGGTATATGGCTTTGAGTTGTTTTTTCTCTGAAGGACTAGTCTGAGATATCTGTATCTTGCCTTTTGTAAATGATTTCCACATATTTGACAGATATCTTTAGCTTAGTGATATGATCCCTAGCTGTGAAATAGAAATTTTTTCTATTAAGCTTAAGTGATGTGTTCAAGCCCAAACTTGTTAATTTGATACTTACTACACATAGTTATTTTGTGCCTTGGATTTCTTCAGCATAACCCTAGCAGTTGAAGAGGCCAAAGAAACCTCTGGCAGACAATCTCATGCTGCTCTAGACAGACTCAAAGCACTGAAAACCAATCTTAGTTAGGAACTGCACGACCTATTCTGCAAGAGCCATCACTAGAACCCAGAAGAGAAAAATAAGCAAATCCTGAGACAGTTCTTGTACAGGTTTTTCCTGCTTCCATAGGCCTTTTTTCCTTCTGAACTCACACTCTTAACAGTACCAAGACTCCCTAAGAAATAGCCAGACATGTTTCTCATGTTTTCCAGCAATCATTAATTTATCATTTAGTTACCTATGTTAGAAACCCATATGTTCAAGCAAGAAGTAGTTTACTACTTAGTTTATTAGTTTTTGTATCCATACTTGGGAGACCAGTATAGTGTGGTTATTAAAAGCATGATTTCTGAAGTACCTAGATTCAAATCCCATCTTACCTGCTTGATAGTTTTGTGACTTAGAGAAGTTTTTGTAACCTCGTTAAGCCTCAGTTTCTTTACTCACAAAACCTGTTGAAGGAATTTAGTAATGTGGTAAACATAAAGTGCTTAGTACTGTACTTGGCATATGCTACTCACTTAAAATAGCAACTACTTTTATCATAACTGTGTAGCTGGATTCTCCTATTTGGCATGGAAAAGAGTCATTTATGTCATATATAACTTGGTATTAGAGAAAAGTAATAGACTTGACTGATTTGTTCACAGTTTTTAAATTATGATTATTAGTCTAGCCAAAGGTCAGTGAAGTGAGCACATACATATGCTGATGGGGATAAAAATCCTCAAATAAACTTTGGTAGAGCAATTTGGCAATATATATTGATAGCCATGAAAATGCCCTTTGAGTCTGTAGTTTTCTGTCTAGAAATCTCTAAAGAATCAGAGATTCCAATTGAGATTTGCAGCCACTAGCATTTGACAATAGTGGCTGGAGTTTGGGAAAGGGGAAAAGTGAAATGTTCAAAGCAGAAAATGAATAAAACATGATATTTTCACATAATTTATATTCTGTACCTATTAAGAAATACTTGTAATGTGTCACAAGAGTAGAGAAAACAAAGAAATATTTGATGGTATGGAAAAGTGCTCACAATACACGGTTGAGTTAAAAAAAGGTATAAAAATATTTTGTAAAATACTCCAATTTTATACACTAAAAAATATATCCCTCTTTCCCTTCCTTTTCTCACCTCTCCCAGAAACAAGACTAGAGAAATATACATCAAAATATCAACAGTGTTTATCTCTGGTTGGATTTCAGTTTTTGGTGTGGTTTTTTGTTTTTTTGTTTTTCATTTTTTTGTTTTGTGTTTTGTGTGTGTGTGTGTGTGTGTGTGTGTGTGTGTGTGTTTGGTACACTTCAGTGTTTCCAAAATGTACATAATAAACAAGTTACTTGGCATACCTCATATGAAATGCAGTGGAGGGAACATTGGATATCTAGGTATCTGTTGTTTATCAGTAATGACTTTACTGAAAAAAACTGAGAGCTGTTTTCTCAGAACCTGTTTGTCTCCAAAACTGGTGCGATTTAGTTGGTTAGGGGCAGGAGGTGGCTAAATGGGATCACAGGAGGAGTTGTTGGACAGATTCTGGGTATTCCTGAGTACACTGGTTTTAATGTAACAGATAAATAAGTGTGCAAAGAGGGAGAGTTGCTGTTTTATATGAAGGAGAGGAAGCTTCTTGCAGAAACAAAATAAAAGTAAAGTTTAATTAGACTTGCAAGGATTGTTAAGAAAGGGGCTTGGATAATTTAAATTTTGTTTTTCAAAAATATTTGAGATGATCAGAGGAAGACTATGGTACATTTCCAGTGGAACATTTGTGGAAGAATAAATATTTTGTGACTGTAGAAAAATACTTAAAAGCATTTGGCTTTTTCAGATAACTTACATTTTAAAGTAATTTTAAAATATAGAATTATAACAGAGTTATATTTTTTTCTAATTAGGATCCAGTTTATGGAAAAGGAAAACTTGGAGAAATCCAGGGACTTATTCTGGGAATGTTAGATACCTTTAACTATGAACAAGTAAGTAAGCTACTTGTTACATCTAAGTCTGTCCTAAGGTAGAAAAATGCTATTTTCTTTAATTTTGTACCTATACTTAAAAAAAAAGTTACCCTTTGTAGGGACATGGATGCAGCTGGAAACCATCATTCTTAGCAAACTATCACAAGAACAGAAAACCAAACACTGCATGTTCTCACTCATAGGTGGAAACTGAACAATGACATCACTTGGACTCGGGAAGGGGAACATCACACATCAGGGCCTATCATGGGGAGGGGGGAGGGGGGAGGGATTGCATTGGGAGTTATACCTGATATAAATGAGGAATTGATGGGTGCTGACGAGTTGATGGGTGCAGCACACTAACATGGCACAAGTATACATATGCAACAAACCTGCACGTTATGCACATGTACCCTAGAACTTAAAGTATAATAAAAAAATAAAAAATAAAAAAAAATAAAAAAATTAAAAAAAAGTTACCATCTATTTACTGGCAGTTAGGTAGACTGAGGTGTATGTGTGTATATTTATTTCAGTTTTTAATTTCTCTCACCAGGCATGGTAGCTCATACCTGTAATGCCAGCACTTTGGAAGACTGAGACAGGAGGATTGCCTGAGGCCAGTTCGAGTCCAGCCCAGGCAACATAGCAAGACTCTGTCTCTACAAAAAATAAAAATAATTAGCTGGGCATGGTGGCATGTGCCTGTAATTGTAACTACTCAGGACGATCCATTGAGCCCCGGGGTTGGAGGCTGCAGTGAGCTATGATTGTGCCAGGTGACAGAGCAAGACCCTGTCTCTAAAAAAAAAAAAAAAAATTCTCTTGACCTTGATTTGTGTACACACACACACATTTCAGAATGTAGAAATGCATCTAATTCAAATTTAGTTTATTTTAATTCATTGACAGTGAAACAAATATCTTTTTTTTCAAAATGAAAGTATGAGAAACTTTCTGGAAAAATAATTTAGTACAAAGCTATACCACATGAAAAGGAAGGGTCAACATGAATATAGAAAATTGCAAAATAAAATTAAACAAGTATTATTTTAAACATTCTGAAACAGATAGTTGTCACTAACCATTGTATTAGTCCGTTTTTATGCTGCTGATAAAGACGTACCCAAGGCTGGGCAGTTTACAAAAGAAAGAGGTTTATTGGACTTACAGTTCCACGTGGCTGGGGAGGCCTCACAATCATGGCAGAAGGTGAAAGGCACGTCTCACATGGCGGCAGATAAGAGAGCTTGTGCAGGGAAACTCCCCCTTATAATACTGTCTGCTCTCATGAAACTTATTTGCTATCATGAGAACAATACAGGAAAGACCCGCCCCCGTGATTCAGTTACCTCCCACCACACATGGGAATTCAAGATGAGATTTGGGTGGGGACACAGCCAAACCATATCACTATAAATGGTCGTTAGTCTTCCCTTAACTCAAAATTGTCTTTAGCTTTAAGTCTCAGTAAGCGCCAGCCTGGTGTTCGGGCTTTTTTCTTAGCGTACTGCAAAGTGACTGCTGAAGCCACCTAGGAAAAGTACCATTTAGGTCTGTTGGAGACAACGTCTGCTTTTTTTTTTAAGAATCTGTGAGAAGAAAAAGGAAAATCTGGGTGACAGCTTTTCTTAGAATGTTGTAAGAATTGCAGTTTGGCTAAGTGTAGCCCAGTGAAGCTTGATACTCCTGCAGGCACAGATTCCACGTTAGCAGAAGTAAAGTTGAGTGCAAGGCAGAAAATGTTTACCAGTTTTGGAACTATGGAAGAGGAGAAAAACATGATACTGATTGGAAAGAATGAGACCATTAGAACCAAAAGTTTTGCGTTACAGGTAAGGTTAAAGAGCTAAGCTGTATAGCAAGGAGGGCAGGCAGTACCTAGCTCTATCTTCCCCTTCAGTACTGAGAGAAAAGAACCCAACTACGTAGCCAGATGATATATACCAATGTTAAGAATGAGATACAAAAACAATACTTTATAAATACATAGAGCCTTAAAATCACTTAATGTGATAGCTGTTAAAATGTCTTTATGTGACTTAATGATAGATGTCATGGTCTTGAGTAGATGCAAATGACTTCTAAGTGCTGATCAGGAAAATGTTATCTCTCTGCCCAAGGAAGGTGAAAATGGAGTAGTGGCCATTAGCTTTACTAGTGAAAAGATATTTGAAACATTACCATGAATGCAGTTTCAATAAAAAATCTGGGATTCAGACTTAGCTGTATTCTTTATTACAACACTCTGAGCCATTCAGAGAGCAGTTATTATATAAATGTAATAAATAGATTTGGGCTTATCTAGTCATTTGAAAGCCATCAATACTGAATTAAGCTGCAGAATGGCAGAGCTCACATTTCTCAGTAGAAACTAATGACAGACTTGAGAATCTCATAACGTATACACTCACCATTACTCTGCACATTGAGGTTAACTGCTTGAATTTGTGAGGTTTTGATTTTTTTGGTTTCAACAATTTTATCCCTTTATAATGTGTTCCAATTTTAGTTGTTGGTAGTTGAAAACTAAACAAGTGCTATTCACCATCCATCTTCTCTATCTCTTTCATTTTATAACCTTTTGTTTGTTTGTTTTTTGTTTTGTTGTTTCATAGACCCTGCTGGAAACAACAACTAGCCTTCTAAACCAAGATCTCCATTGGTCATTGTGTAACCTGAGAGCTTCGGTCACCAGAGGACTGAATCCCAAACAAGATTACTGCTCTATATGTTTGCAACAGTACAAGAGACGCCAAGAAATGGCTGATGAAATTATTGTCTTTAGGTAAGAAAGGGAAATAAATGTTACATGTATGGTACATGTACGTCTGTGGCATTATCAGGCAAGAATACACATGGATACACAGACAGGCAGTCATTCTAGCAATGAACATGATAGGCAAGTTCCTGCCCTCACAGACCTTACATTCTGCATTGGGGTGGAGGTTAGGGTGCCCAGGCGAGACATAAATACAGAGGAATAAGAGCTTTGGAGAAAAACAAAACGCAGGACAAATGGATAGAAGGATGACCTGTTCAGGACAAGTGCTATTAAATGAGGGAAGGCATATCTGAGGACGTGACCTTTGAGCAGAACAAGAGAGGAAGGAGCAAGGGTGCTGAGAGGTGTTTGGATTCCAAGTATCCTTTAAAGGTAGGGATAATTTGCTGGTGTATTAGATGCGGAATATGAGAGAAAAATGAGTCTTTGGTCTGAGCAATTGGGTAAACATGTACCATTGTCTAAGATGAAGAAGATACAAGGAAGTGGGGAAATCAAGAGTTTCGTCTTGCACGTGTTAGGTGTGATGTGTACTGTTAGACATCAAGTAGGGATGCCAGCTAGACAGTTCTTCAAGTCAGAAATCTGGAGATGTGTTGAGACTGGAAAATTTTAATTTAGAAGTTGTCAGCATATGATATTTAAGCTACATTGCAAAGAGAGAAGAACCCTAGTGCAGAATGAAGGTGTTGGTCTCAGGAGCAAAGACAGCTCATCTAGAATGTATGGATAGAGGTAACACGATATGGCCATGGAGCCAAACTTCCTGAGTTCAGATATTGACTCTGCTACATGCCAGCTGTGAGACCTTGGACAAGTTATTTAACCTCTTTATATTTTAGTTTCCTCATCTGTAAATAGGATAATAGTACCTACCTCCTAGGGTTTTGTGAGGATTGAATGAAATGATTTATATAAGGCACTTGTAACAGTGCCTGGCATGAGTAAGCACTATCTGAATGTTAGCTCTGCATGGAGATTGGTAGACTTGATGGTTGGAAGAGGAGGTAGTTTTCTTCACACGAAGAGCCCATTCAGGCGAGAAATATTTATTGAGCACCTGCTGTATGTGAGCTGCTATTCAAGGGGATAGGATACAGGAGGAACGAAACAAGGCTCTACCCTCATGGAATTTACATTGTAGTGTCAGGGATAGACCATAAGCCAACAAGTGAAATGCCAGATACTGATAACTATCACGGGGGAAAAAAATGTTAAAGAAGATACAATGTTTGGTGGTGGATGCAGATATTTTATATAGGTTGGTCAGGGAAAGGCTCACTGTTAAGGTGACTTATGAACAGACAACTTAAAAATTAATTAATAGAAAAATAATTAATAGTTACATGAATAAAAACAAGCTATGTTATAGAGAAAAAGGAATGTTGGGAGCTACTAATTTATAGAGTAGCCCGGAAAGCCTTCTTGTTTAAATGACATTTGACGGAATCTAAAGGAAGTGGCTGCGCAACCTCAGAAGAGAGTACACCAGGCGGAAGAGCCGAGTGCAGAGACCGTGAGGCGGGAGAGCCTTGGCATTCTGGAGGACTAGTGAGTAAGGCTAGTGGCACCTCAGCAGCCAAGGAAGGGGACAGTGAAAGAGACTTCAGAGGAGCAGAGGCCAAATCATGTAGGAGCTGGCCCAAATCTAACTCATTTTTATAATGAAAGTGAGACTTTTACTCTGAGATGCGAAGCCATTGGATGATTTTGAGGACTGGGGCGGTGACATGATCTGACCTATGTCTTAAGGATTACGCTGACTGTTGTGTTAAAGGACTAGAGAGATCAAGGGGGAAAGCAGACGGATCAGTTTATATATATATATATATATATATATGCACACACACACACACACACACAGAGAGAGAGATAGGAAGAAAAAAGAAAAAGAATATAAAGACTATAGAAAAGAAAAGGATTGATTTCTGAAATGTCCAACATTTTAGGTTAGAGAAATGAAGACAAATCAGTGTAGATGGCTGAGAATTATTCTCAGTACTCAACTTCTGGGAGGCTGATATAGTCATTTAATGTAATCAATAGGGAATTTCTTTATATGAATAGTGTAAGGATTTACTACAGCAGTGACATTTTTGTAAATGTTTAATCAAATCACAACCCTTGCCTTGAATTTGGTGATCAGACCAAATTCAAATTGTTGTTATCAAGCTACTTAAATAGTTATGATTTTTTCCAGTTGCCTTTTTTTAATTTTATTTTTTTCTTTTTGAGATGGAATCTCATTCTGTCTGCCAGGCTGGAGTGCAGTGACGCAATCTCAGCTCACTGTAACCTCTGCCTCCTGGGTTCAACCGATTCTCGTGCCTCAGCCTCCTGAGTAGCTGGGATTACCGGTGTGTGCCACCACACCTGGCTAATTTTTTGTTTTTCTTGTTTTGTTTTGTTCTTTGTTTTTTTGAGACAGAGTTTTGCTCTTGTCGCCTAGGCTGGAGTGCAGTGGCACGATCTTGGCTCACTGCAACATCTGCCTCCCGGGTTCAAGCAATTCTTCTGCCTCAGCCTCCCAACTAGCCGGGATTATAGGTACCTGCCACCACACCCGGCTAATTTTTTGTATTTTTAGTAGAGGTGGGGTTTCACCATGTTGTCCAGGCTGATCTCAAACTCCTAACTTCAGCCGATCTGCCCGCCTCGGCCTCCCAAAGTGCTGGGATTACAGGCATGAGCCACCATGCCCAGCCCCCCGTTGCATTTTTTTCAGACTATCTGAAAATGCCATCCATATTTCATAGTTTGGTAAATGAACAGAAGTTCAACTCATCCTTTGGGTAGTTTGTAGTCAGAGAACAGTGATTTGTTTGTACTCACAACATAAGTATACAAATATATGAATGTGGATTTTTAAAAAGAGAGGACAGCAGCAAGTACATTCCTTTCTTGTTTCTTACCCTGTACAGCCATCAGTGCCTTTCTACTTGTTAGATATCTTTATTGCTTCTAAGTACACTTACAAGCTTATGTTGATGGATTTTGTGATAGTAAAAAGGACACATTCGTTGCCTTCATTTTGCAGCTGTGGCCATTTGTATCACTCATTCTGCCTTCAAAACAAAGAATGCACCATGGAAATTGAGGGCCAAACAAGATGGACATGCTACAAATGCAGCTCAAGTAACAAAGTAGGAAAACTCAGTGAAAATTCATCTGAAATTAAAAAGGGAAGGATAACCCCATCACAGGTAAGACTTGTTTTCATGGCAAAATGGAGATGGTCTTTTCTTACCAATGTCATTTGGGCCTGGTTTTCATTTTCTTTGGTTCCCATAGGTCTCAACAAATTTACCTGATGGGTATTGGGTACATGAAATGTTCTTTTCAGTCCTATTTGGTGTTTGAAGAGCCTCTCTTCTCTACTCAGTACAGAAAAAAACATGAATTTGAGAGCAACAGATGATATTTTCTGCCTTTAAAAGGCTGAAGATCTAGTTGGACAGATGAGGTGTACACACATGAGCCTGTTTTTAAGACCCTTTGACACAGTAACAGCCCAGCAAATACGACTGAATACTTGCAAGTACCAATGAGTACCTATATTAAGAGTGCAGAATTATGACTTTTAAGTAGGGCTGATGATGGACAAGGTGCATGCACATATGCTCTTTCACTGCCTTTGGAGTCTGACTGCTGGACTAGATGATAATTTTATGTATTTTACAGCCTTTTTTTTAAAGCAGGCAGTGGAGCAGAATTTGAACTCTACCGCTTGATAGTTTTCAGGAGAACAGAGCTTGACAACACAAGGGGTTCAATGTGGAGAAGTTACTGGGACGGGGACTTGATCATTGTGCTCTACTCAGCTATACTTCCTCTTTGAAGTAGTATCATATTTTCGGCTTCCCATTCCTTCCTCTGTGCTACCCTATCCTATAATTGGCCCTCACATCACATAGTGAAAAGTTGGGCTTGTTACTTTTCTCTTTTTTTTTTTTTGAGATGGAGTCTCGCTCTGTTGCCCAGGCTGGAGTGCAGTGGTGTGATCTCGGCTCACTGCAAGCTCCACCTCCTGGGTTCACACCATTCTGCCTCAGCCCCCTGAGTAGCTGGTACTACAGGTGTATGCCACCACGCCTTGCTAACTTTTTGTATTTTCAGTAGAGACAGGGTTTCACTGTGTTAGCCAGGATGGTCTCGATTTCCTGACCTTGTGATCTACCTGCCTCGGCCTCCCAAAGTTCTGGGATTGCAGGTGTGAGCCACCGCACCCGGCCTCTCTTTTTGTTTCATCAGCCATCAGCATTGTATTAGAAGCAAAGCCTGGGAAAACCTCATGACTAACATCTCTCCAGATAACAATGTAGAACTTCTACTCTCCAGTGGTAGCCTTTCCATTTATACCTTCCCCAAGTTTGTACTGAACAGTGTGATAGGCACTTGCCTGGTGCCTGGTGATAAAATGGTAGACAAGGCAAACATGGTCTTGTCTTGCAGAGTTTACAGTCAATGAAATTATAAAAGGATTTTTGACTAAGTACTCTCAAGTTTTTTCTGACTGCAATTCAGTTCAATTCTAATACTACCTAGAGTTAGAGACTCCATAGTTTAAGAGTTCAGTTCCATAAGACAGTCCTGGCCAGGCGCAGTGGCTCAAGCCTGTAATCCCAGCACTTTGGGAGGCCGAGACGGGCGGATCATGAGGTCAGGAGATCGAGACCATCCTGGCTAACCCGGTGAAACCCCATCTCTACTAAAAAATACAAAAAAACTAGCCAGGTGAGGTGGCGGGCACCTGTAGTCCCAGCTACTCAGGAGGCTGAGGCAGAATGGCATAAACCCAGGAGGTGGAGCTTGCAGTGAGCTGAGATCCGGCCACTGCACTCTAGCCTGGGCGACACAGTGAGACTCCGTCTCAAAAAAAAAAAAAAAAAAAAAAAGACAGTCCTCACTTTAGATGCCAGTCACAAAGTACTCAGTCTACCTACTTTTTCTGACTTGGCTGCAAATTCAGTGGTCCCCATGACCCCCTCTCGGGTTCCATAATTCACTAGGATGACTCACAGAACTCAGGAAACACTTTATTTACATTTACCAATTTATTATAAAGGATGCGACTGAGGAAGAACCAAATGGAAGAGATGCATAGGGCAAGGTTGGGAAGGGGGATGAGGAGTGGTAGAGATTCCATGCCCTTTCTGGGCCTAGCACCTTCCTAGCACATCAATGTCTGCACTAACCTATAAACTCCTCAACCCCACCATTTACAGGTTTTTCTGGAGGTTTCATTATGTAGTCATGCCTGTTTAAATTATTGGCCATTTATGATTGAGCTCAATCTCCAGCCCCTCTCCCCTCTGCACAGGTTGGGAGATGGGGCTGAAAGTTGCAAACCTCTAACCATGGCTTGGTCTTTCTGACACCCAGCCCCCATGCTGAAGCTACCTAGGGGTCTCCAGTCACCAGTCATCTTATTCTCATGCAAAAGACACTCTCATCACTCAGGAGATTCCACTTGTTTTAGGAGCTGTATGCCGGGAACCTAAGACAAAGGCCAAATATATGTATTTTTATTATACCGCAAGTACTTACAGATGAACTATGCTGTAAGATAATGAGTAGATATGAAATAGGTATGAGGGATCATGGAAGGCTTCCTAGAAGTGCCATGTTAGCTTCCCTTGAAGGGAAAAAAAGAGGAGTAAGCTAGACAAGTTTAAGTGCAAGGGTAGACAGCAAGGGGAGTATTGCAGGCAGAGGAAACAATACATGGAATAAACACAGAATTAGAAGGTAAGCAGAATGGAATCAAGAGGGTCAGAGAGAGTGATATGAGGTGAGGCTCATTAGGCAAGCAAGGACCAAGTTAAGTACTTACGTGTGCCAATACTTATGGCATTATATTTTTTCATTGGTAAGTATAATGTTAACTGTAGAATTTTAGTATGTAACCTTTATATCATGTTTAGGAAATTCACTTTTATTCCATGTTTTCTTGAGAAATTTTTCATGAATTGGTGTAAAATTTTGAAAGCCATTTACATTACATTGGTGGCCCTCTTCCCTTATTCCCCACACCTCCTGCAGCGAAGAAAGGTAATCTGTTTCATTGAATTTCTTCCTTCTCAAGCATCAAGAAAGGGGAAACCATTTTATTTAATTTTATTTTTAAATTTTTTATTTCCATAGTTTTTGAGGAACAGGTGGTTTTTGATTACTTGGAAAAGTTATTTAGTAGTGATTTCTGAGATTTTGGTGCACCCATCAGCCAAGCAGTGTACACTATGCCCAATGTGTATTTTTTTATCCCTCACTTCACTCTAGTCCTTCCCCCCTCCCTGAGTCCCTAAAGTCCATTGTATCGTTCTTATGCTTTTGCATTCTCATAGTTTAGCTCCCACTTATAAATGAGAACATAAGATGCTTGGTTTTCCATTCCTGTGTTACTTCACTTAGAATAATGGTCTCCAACTCCATCCAGGTTGTACAAATGCCATTATTTTGTTTCTTTCTATGACTGAGTAGTATTCCATGGTGTATGTATACCACATTTCTTTATCCACTCCTTGGTTGGTGGGCATTTTAGGTTGGTTCCACGTCTTGCAGTTGCAAATTGTGCTGCTATAAACATGCATGTACAAGTGTCTTTTTTGTATAATGACTTCTTTTCCTTTGGGTAGATACCAGGTAATGGAATTGCTGCATCCAATGGTAGTTCTACTTTTAGTTCTTTAAGGAACCTCCATACTGTTTTCCATAATGGTTGTACTAGTTTACATTCCCACCAGCAGTATAAACGTGTTCCCTTTCCACTACATCCATGCCAACATCTAATTTTTTTTTATTTCTTAGGTCCATTCTTGCAGGAGTAAAGTGGTGTTTTACTGTGGTTTTAATTTGCATTTCTCTGATAGTTTAGTGATGTTGAGCATTTTTTCACATGTTTGGCCATTTGTGTATCTTCTTTCGAGAATTGTCTATTCGTGTCCTTTGCCCACTTTCTGACAGGGTTGTTTTTTTCTTGCTGATTTGTTTGAGTTCTTTATAGATTCTGGATGTTAGTCCTTTGGTGGATGCATAGTTTGTGAATATTTTCTCCCACTCTATGGGTTGTCTGTTTACTCTGCTGATTTTTCTTCGCCTGTGCAGAAGCTTTTTAGTTTAATTAGCTTCCATTTATTTATTTGGGCTTTTTTTTTTGCATTTGCTTTTGGGTTCTTGATCACGAAGTCTTTGCCTAAGCTAATGTCTAGAAGGGTTTTTATGGATTCAGGTCTTAGATTTAAGTCTTTGATGCATCTTGGGTTGACTTTGTATACAGTGAGAGTTGAGGATCCAGTTTCATTCTTCTACATGTGGCTTGCCAATTATCCCAAGCACCTTTTGTTGAATAGGGTGTCCTTTCCCCACTTTATGTTTTTGTATGCTTTGTCAAAGACAAGTTAGCTGTAAGTATTTGGCTTTATACCTGGTTTCTCTGCTTTGTTCCGTTGGTCTCCATTCCTATTTTTATACCAGTACCATGTTGTATTGATAACGATACCCTTGTAGTATAGCGTGAAGTTGGGTAATGTGATGCCTCCAGATTTGTTCTTTTTGCTTAGTATTGCTTTGGCTATGTGGGCTCTTTTTTGGTTCCATGTGAATTTCAGGATTTTTTTTTTCTAGTTCTACTTAGAATGATGATGGTATTTTGATGGGAACCGCATTGAATCTGTAGATTGCTTTTGGCAGTATGGTCATTTTCACAATATGGATTCTACCCATCCATGAGCAAAGGTATTTCCATTTGTTTGTGTCGTCTATATTTCTTTCAGCAGTGTTTTGTAGTTTTCCTTGTAGAGGTCTTTCAACTCCTTGGTTGGGTATATTCCTAAGTATTTTATGTATTTATGTATGTATTTATTTATTTATTCTTGCAGCTATTGTAAAACGGATTGAGTTCTTGATTCTCTTGGTTTGTTGTTGGTGTATAGCAGTGCTACTGATTTGGGTATGTTAATTTTGTATCCTAAATCTTTATTCAATTCCTTTATCAGATCTAGGAGCTTATTGGATGGGTCTTTCGGGTTTTCTAGGTATACAATCATGTCATTGGTGAACAGTGATGGTTTGACTTCCTCTTTACTGATTGGGTGTCCTTTCTTTCTTCCTCTTGTCTGATTGCTCTGGCCAGGACTTCCAGTACTAAGCTGAATAGATGTAAGTGGGCATCCTTGTCTTGTTGCAGTTCTCAGGGGAAACCATTTTAAAATTGAATCTACACATCAGCAGCAGGTTTGTTTCTGAGGCTATCTCATTCTGCAGGACAGGAAAGATGACCCAGCATTTTCGTTATCAGGAAACTTCAGTAAGATCAAATCTAGACACTTTATTGTAATTGTGTGGAAGACAGAATGAGGACTATTTTGTTTTTTCTTAAATTTTCCTCTAGCTGTCTGTGTCCCTTGATTTTCTTGCATAAGATATTGTAAAAATCTAGTGGGTTAGGTAACATAAGAAGGAAGAGAATATGAAATTTATCAAATACATGTGTTAGATGTTTTATGGTAAGTTAGTCTTTACATCAAGTTATGAGGGTGATATCCTTATTTTACAACTGTAGGAACTATCTGTAGCTCAGAGAATGAGGGCCAATATTTGATCTCAAGTTTGTAAGACCATTATCACCCCAAATTGTCCTAACACCAACCTAATCTGTTTTTATTCTGGCTTTATTGAAACCTGGTAAAGCTGATTTTTCAAATACATCCATACTATATTGGCAGTCCTAATTAAGATTTCTCACCATTGTGTGAACCATTCACATTTCCAGTTATAAGAAAATTTAAAATGAAAATACTAATTCTACTATGATGGTTTCTATTAAATTTTGTTATAAGAAAGTTTTACTTTGCTTCCTTAATTTCCTTTAAAAATCTGTCATCCTGGTTAAGTTCCTACGCAGTGCATGGAGAGGAGTGACTCAGACATCAAGCTGAAACAGCCAGTCAGCTTCCACCTGTTGCGCTCTACACCTAGAAGATGGTGAATGCATTGGAGTTCCCTCACTGCCTTTGTAATGGGATCCTTCTGTCAAATAACTTTTTATTTCATCTTTTTCCAAGACGTGAGATAATTAACTTTTACTTCTTCAGTTTCTGGCTTCAGCTCTACAGGATGCAAGAGTTACCCTCAAAACTATGGTCATGGCAGATAAAGTCTTTCTTCCTGCCACTTCTATCTCACTGCTTTTTTCATCACTGGTCAATATATGCAACCAATAATTCAGACATAATAGTTGTCTGCCAACAAGGTTACATAGATGTGATGGGGATTACTCCCCAGAAAGCCTGCTTTCCTCTGGAATAAGCACTTTTAGTCTTCAAAAAAAGGAGAAATGACCCAAATTACTTTCTTTCCTTATCTCCCCCTCTTCCTTCTTCCCCCAAGCTTACTGAAAATCAGGTCTATAGAACAGGCCTTGTAAATCCATCTGATTCTCTTTCTGATTTCTCTACATACTACCCACAGGAGAAACTAATTTCAACTGAAGTACTCAACATTCTAGTATATTTTCTCAACGAACATTACTCAATCAAATAATTTATTTTTTTAATTTTATTTATGGTTTTTGAGATGGGGTCTCACTCTGTCGCCCAGGCTGGAGTGCAGTGACACGATCTTGGCTCACTGCAAGCTGTGCCTCCCGGGTTCATGCCATTCTCCTGCCTAAGCCTCCTGAGTAGCTGGGACTACAGGCGCCCACTACCACACCTGGCTAATTTTTTGTGTTTTTAGTAGAGACGGGGTTTCACCGTGTTAGCCAGGATGGTCTCAATCTCCTGACCTTGTGATCCACCCGCTTCGGCCTCCCAAAGTGCTGGGATTACAGGCGTGAGCCACTGCTCCCGGCCTATCAAATAATTTAAATTTCTCCTTTGATTATTTCTTTATTAAATTCATAGTAGCAAATAACAATCTTCTTTGGCATTGATTAGCATGAGAAGACATTATCTTGCTATTAATTGTTAAAAAAATAGTATTTGTTAGTCAACAGGCAACTTGATATAAATTCAAAGAAAAATATCTAAGATTTGCTAGATTTCAATTAACAGGGCTTGGAGTTCTTGAGAGTAGGTAATAAGCTAACACATTGTTATGTACCAGAACATTCAAGTTGTTATTCCTTTTAAAACTTCAAAAGCAAGAACATTCTTAGACACTCATTAGGGAGTTTTATATAGTATTGTTCAGAATCAGCTGAGTTTTTCCCCACTACTTGGAACTGGTTTTATTTCTTGGTATTTATTGTTCTCTAGGAAAATGTTTTGTCTTTTGGGGTAAATGTATAAATAATGCCAGGAGGAAGTATGAACAACTTCCAAGTAAGTATTCAGTAAATGATATTTATGTTCACTAGCCATAATTTTCTCTTAACCATTGCACATTACTTAATTGTTTTGAATTCCCACTATACTTGGAGATTCAGTTTACATGCCATTTAATGAAATAGGAACAGTGATATTAATGCCTGTTTTCATTTGTCCATTTTAAAAGAATATTAGCTTTCTGATATAAATAGGTCATATCAATACTATATTACTATAATTAAATATATATTACTATAATTAAACCAAATACTAAAAAATGAGATTTCAGTGTTCAGCAGTAGTGTCATTTCTCAAAAGAGTGTCTTCAACATTAAACTTATAAATTAAATGAAGATTAGTATATGTCAGAAGTGCATAGAGATGATTGATCATCCTAATATAAATGCAGCATTTTGAGGATACTTTTGCCCATTTTCCAATAATCTTGTTATTGTACTGTAGTACTAAGTGATTTATTACTTCAGCCAGTATTTAATGTTAAGTGATTCATTACTTCAGCCAGTATTTAATGTATACCTGCATTGAGCCAAACACTATTCCTGGTATGACAATACATTGGTGAATAAAAAAATAACCATAGTTCCCACTATCATATAACTTGCTATCTAGTAAGGGAACTAGACATAAATAATTAAATAAGCAAGCATTATATCAATTATATAGCTTCAAATTGTGATAGGTACATAATTGGCATAAAGGGAAATAGTAGAATATTATAGGGAAAATAGCATGAGGGAAATGTACTTTAGATGGTTAGGGAATCTTTATATGCAGAGGTAATATTTAAGCCAAGACTTGAAGGCTAAGGTGGTACCAGCCATGTGAAAACCGTTTCAGGCAAGAAATTTCAGGCAAGAGAGAACAGCAAGCACAAAGGATCTGAGGAGACAAATGACTTGTTCAAGGAACTGAAAAAAGATCAGCAGCTGGAACATAGTGCCTAAAAGGGAAAATGGCCAGGAATGAGGTTGAAGAAGTGGGTAGACAGGGCCTGGTTAGCCTTAAAGACCCTGGTAAACAGGTAAGCATGCATTATATCTAATTAATAGTTTCAAATTGTGATAGGTACTTAATTGACATAAAGGGAAAGAATAGACTATTACAGGGAGAGTAACATGAGGGAAACCTACTTTAGATTAGGAGACAAATGACTTGTTCGATCAAGAGTTTGGTTTTATTCTTAGGAAACACTGAATGGTGATTGCAGTTGTAGAAAATGAATAGATAGCCAGATTTGTATTACCAGCCCAGTTCTCACTTATTTTCCAGAGCTGTGTAACAGTCAGACTTTAGAAGTTCTGTAAATTTGTACATTTCCCTTTGATGCAGAAAAATCTTCATACAGACGGAACTAAGGATGAAAATAATACCAAGAAATTGTTTTTAGTATTTTTATAGAACTAAGGCTTTGATGGAAATATGAGATAAGGACATAAATTTTGTTGTCCAATAAAAAGTGAAAAAAATGCAATTTTACCAGTGATCAAAGAAATGCAAGCTAAATCAACTATACAATACCATTTTTTTTACTTACTAAGCTGGCAAATATTTTAAAATACATAATTAAACTGAGACACATTAAAAATATGTATGCATTTACATTGATAAGGATGTGAGGAGACAGATACTTTTTTATGCACTACTAGTGGGAATGCATATTTGTGTAAGTCCACAAGCCCTTGTCTAAGTCACTTTGACCAGATATGTTTCAGAATTAAGAATTTTTGGATTTTATAAATGTAACATGAAGACTTTCACTTCAGGACAAGATGCATTTGGAGGGGTTTTTTTTGGGGGGGGGAGGGGCAAAATATATAAAATAATGGTTCATAAGACATTGGACACCAGGCAGTGAAAGATAGTGACCCCTGAAAAATAAGAAACAAATGACATAAACCCTAGGATTTCTACCAGATTACTCCCTGGAGAAAGTTTTCATGCCATGACTCAGAGAGGGAGAACCAAGGCAGAGCTTAGTCTCTCTGGGTCAAGGGGACAGAGCTCAGAGTCCAGGAAAGACAAGGTGGCTAGAGTTTGCAGGATGGAGTATTAGGAGAGAGCCATACAGAGGGCTCCATAGATCTGCAGAAGGTAACTTTTGAGTATTCAGTTTAGTACTTACCCACGTACCCACTGTGTGAGAAAACTACTTCAGGTCAAAAAAAAAAAAGTGCCACCCAAAAGGATTAGATTGAACAATGTCCCAGACTCACAAAGAGCCAGAAATAATGCTTGCTCCCACCAGCCAGCCTGGAAATCTTCATAAATCCCAAGGTAGCACTGAGAGTACTAAGTAAGTTCTTAGCCTCAGTAGCGGGGAAAAAAATTAACTTTAAACTAACTGCCACTTTGATCTCACCTAACAAAGCTTAAAAGCAAAAACCTAAAAAAATAAAACTATTTCCAAGTGTTTTAACCACATTGCAGAACAGAGCTTAGCAATGTATAAAGAATTATTAAAATATCCAATACCCAACAAGATAGAATGC
The DNA here is from genome assembly GCF_000951035.1 of Colobus angolensis palliatus. Lineage (NCBI taxonomy): Eukaryota > Metazoa > Chordata > Mammalia > Primates > Cercopithecidae > Colobus > Colobus angolensis. Next base: position 3,213,305 of record NW_012115655.1, read on the forward strand.
ACAATGTCTAGTATTTGATCAAAAATTACTAGGCATGCACAGAAGCAGGAATATACAAGCCATGATAATGAGAAAAAAACCAACCATTGAAACTAACACAGAAATGACCCAGATAATAAAATTAGTAGACAAGGACATTTAAAGTTACAATTGTATTCCATATGTTCAAGAAGCTAGAAGAACAATTGCATATGTCAAATGGAAATATGGAAGTTAGAAAGAACCAGTAGAACATCTAGAGATTAAAACTACAATGTCTGAGATGAAGAGTATACTAGATAAGATTAATAGCAGAATGGGCATTGGAGAAGAAATGATTAGTGAACTTAACAATATAGCAAAAGAAACTATGCCAAATCAAACACAGAAAAAAGACTAAACAGAAATGAACAGGGCTTGGTGCAGTGGCTCATGCCTGTAATCCCAGCACTTTGGGAGGCCAAGGCAGGAGGATCACTTGAGCCCAGAAGTTTTAGACCAGTTGGGACAACATGATGAGACCCTGTCTTTACAAAAGTTTTTAAAAAATTAGCCAAGCATGGTGGCACATGCCTGTAGTCCCAGCTGAGGAGCTGAGGCAAGAAGATCACTTGAGCCAGAAGGTCAAGGCTGCAGTGAGCTATGATTGTGCCATGGGACTCCAGCCTGGGCACCAAAGCAAGACCCTATCTCAAAAAAGAAAAAGAAATGAATAGATCATTGGTGAACTGTGGAACAACTTAAGTGGCCAAATATACATCTAATTGGAATCCTAAAAGAAGTAGGGACACAGAGTTAAAAAAAAAAAAAAAAAAAATTTTGAAGAGACGTAATGGAGTTCTAATTCCAGTAATGGCAGAGCAGCCTATATTAGATGACTTTTCTGCTAATAATTATAAGCCCTAGGTAAAATATGAAAAAAACATTGTTTAGAGAGCAATTGGAAGCAGGCAGAAACTATAGGGAATGCAAACCTTGAAAGAAGAGAAACAAACTAGACGAGTTTTACATTTAACCAGCTTTTCTAGGGCACTTCTCAGCTTGCCATGGAGCACTGGAGAGAAGAGTTTGAATAGCAAGTCTCATTCTTACTGGGTTGAAGAAACAGAGGTCAAAGTACAAGACTACCAAAGCACCTCTAAATTGAGGGAGAAAATCTCAGAAAGAAGCATGCCACTGAAGAGGGAGCCCCAAGTTCTCTTTGCAGTTTTCCAAATTGTGTACAGACAGACAGTGCTTCCAGAAAGCAGCATCAGGTCCTGAAGAACTAAGCAGAGATTTCAGCAGCTGCCTGGTGCTGAGTTTTGGATGTAAATGTTGCTGTGTTACAGGGATTGATAAATACCTCAAATTTTCTGTTGAAACTGCAGAAGGGCTATGGTTGAGGACTAAGGGATTTCTCAGGACTAAGGGCAAAAGCACAATAAATCCTAACAAAGCCAAAACCCAAACTCTCATAGGATCAGTAGGAGGAAGAAGGGAAGTGTAACCTATAATCAAGAGAAAAAACATCAGTAGAAGCAGACCTATGAATGACTCAGATGCTGGAATTGGCCGTTAAGGACTTTAACATAGAAATTATAAATATGTTAAAGTATTTTGTGGAAAAGATTAGCAGAATGATTGAACACATGGAGAAACCTCAGGACAGAAATAGAAACTCTGAAGTAAAACCAAGTGTAAATTGTAGAGCTAAAAAACATATCTAAAAATTTTATTAGATGTCAACAGCATTTTTAACGCTGAGAAAAAAATTAGTAAATTTGAATACAGTTCAATAGAAATGATCATTGTAACTGAAGCACAAAGGCAAAAATAATTGAAGAAAGTGAAAAAACTCTTGGTGACCTGTGAAACAATATCTGGAAGTCTATCATATGTACAAACTATATCTATATTATATAGATATATATTAATATATAAATTAGATATTTATAAATTATAGATATATATGTACACTATATATCTATGATATATATGATAGACAAATATATGAATATATATATAGCAAATATAGAATATATAATTGAATTTCTGGAACATTAGGAGCAAGAGAATGGGAACTGGGGACATTGGACCTAATAGTATCTGAAATTTTCCCAAATTTCATAACAAACATCAACCCATAGAGTCAAAAATTCAGCAAACCTCTAGCAGAATAAATATAAAGAAAACTGTACCCAAACACATCATAGTCATAGTCAAGCTGCTGAAACCAAAGATGAAGAAGAAATATTAAAAGGAGCCAAAGACAACAATAAGAATGATGACTAATTTCTTATTTTTAAGAAAACAGGCCAGAAGACAATAAACTGGCATTTAAAATGCTAAAAAGTAAGTTAATATGGTGCATGTATTATACATGACATTCCTTGCCAAGACCAGCTCAGTCGTGGAGACCCTAACCCAGCAGCGCTAGAGGAATTAGACACACACACAGAAATGTAGTGTGTGGAGTGGGAAATCAGGAGTCTCACAGCCTTCAGAGCTGAGAGCCTCAAACAGACATTTACCCACATATTTATTGACAGCACACCAGTGATAAGCATTGTTTCTATAGATTATAGGTTAACTAAAAGCATTTCCTACAGGAAATAAAGGGATGGGCCGAAATAAAGGGATGGGTCTGGCTAGTTATCTGCAGCAGGAACATGTCCTTAAGGCACAGATCGCTCATGCTATTGTTTGGGGTTTAAGAACACCTTAAGCGGTTTTCCACGCAGGGTGGGCCAGGTGTTCCTTGCCCTCATTCCATTAAACCCACAACCTTCCAGCATGGTCGTCATGGCCATCACGAGCATGTCACAGTGCTGCAGAGATTTTGTTTATGGCCAGTTTTGGGGCCAGTTTATGGCCAGATTTGGGGGCCTGTTCCCAACATGTCCCCTTTATTTGTTTTGCAAAGTGATAAAAGCAAAGGCAGCTTTGCATGGTGAGCTACTTCTCGCAGGAGTCAGGATCCACATCTGCAGACTATACAAAGACAAACAACACAGATTAAAAGCACAGTCATCATTGAAATCACAGACCTTCCATGTGTTTTTATCCATTTTAATGGATTACTAGCTGCTAATTTGTCTGCAGCTCCTTCAAGCACTCCAGTTCCTGGCATTATGCCTGGATACTTTAAGTATTTGTACTTTTAATTTTGTAATATCCAAAGACAAGTTTGTAGAGTGTCCTTCTAGATGCTTTTTTATTCTTTCCTAAATTTTGATCTTATTAAGAGCTATTCATAGTTTCCACAAATCCTTATGTATAACTCCTACAACAGGCCATATCATTGGAGGTTGAGGTGCCACTATACCGCCATGGTTCCAGATAATAGGAACTCTTGCCATACTTCTTACCATTTCTACCATCTGACCATTTTGTTCAGACCAGCTGAACACAGTGTGGCCGTGGCATCCAGACTGAGAGGTGCAATTTAAGCTAAACATCCCCTTAGGGGACCAATCAATAATGATTCCATAGGAATCGTTGTGCAGCACCTCTGCCTTTTCTGCAATGCAATCTTCCCAAACAAGTACACTGATTTTTTCTAACTGGAACCAATCCTATTTACAAATAGGTTTTTGAGGGTGGCATGCCTCAATTGTAGGAGCAGATTTATTATGGTAAATCCTGAGATCAGAAAGCATGTGTAACTGTGTCAAAGTGATTACATCCAGGCATTATTGCCAGCCAAGATTGATAAATATGCCCAATAAGTATAATTGTTCTCTGTGTCAGCCCTTGTTGAAGGAATATTCATGGCAATGGTAATCACCACTATCATAGCTACTATCAAATTACTCATTGTGACTGGTTGTCCCGCTTTCCTCAGGTTTTCTTCCGCCATCTGTGACAGCTTCTTAATCTGTCCCCAAGTAGGTGGCTGTGTTCATCGGGTGTTGCTCTTGACAGTTGGGGTCCTCCTCAGCATCAGTCTTGACATGGCTGCAACCAGGGGGTCCTCGGGTTCCTCCCAGAATCTCTTGCTCGGCATCTGGCTTATGATAAGGTTTCAGGTGTCTTGATGGTATCCAAATCAGCTGTTGATTCGGTCCTGGAGAAACACAAGCATAACCTCTACCCCAAGTTATTATTTTACCTATTTCCCAACTTTTTGTTATCAGATCTCTCCAGCAAACCAGTTGTTCTGCTTCTGTCTTTGTAGCTGGTTTCTTAGATGCTGTTTAGCTGCTGATAGCATCTGGCCTTTAGACAGGCTCAAAAAATTTGAAGTTAATAATGCTAGATTCGGCCGGGCGCAGTGGCTCAAGTCTGTAATCCCAGCACTTTGGGAGGCCGAGACGGGCGGATCACAAGGTCAGGAGATCGAGACCATCCTGGCTAACACGGTGAAACTCTCTACTAAAAATACAAAAAACTAGCCAGGCGAGGTGGCGGGCGCCTGTAGTCCCAGCTACTCCGGAGGCTGAGGCAGGAGAATGGCGTAAACCTGGGAGGCGGAGCTTGCAGTGAGCTGAGATCCGGCCACTGCACTCCAGCCCGGGGGAGAGCAAGACTCCGTCTCAAAAAATAATAATAATAATAATAATGCTAGATTCAATTGCGTATCGGGTGTCCCATAGTCCCTGTTTCTCCCCCTTTTTTGTTTTTGTAACTGCTGTTTCAGGGAGAGATTCATTCTTTCCACTATGGCTTGTCCTTGAGAATTATATGGGATGCCAGTAACGTGTTTAATATTCCATGTAGAGAAAAATGTAGGTAGAGCTTGGCTAGTATAGCCTGGGACATTATCTGTTTTAATAGAAGCTGGAATGCCCATCACTGCAAAACACTGCAAAAGGTGACATTTAACACAGGCAGAAGACTCTCCTGATTGGCATGTAGCCCAGACAAAGTGAGAAAAGGTGTGCACACATACATCTACATAAGCTAGTCTCCCAAATGAGGGAACGTGTGTGACATCCGTTTGCCAAAGAGAATTAGGTTCCAGTCCTCAAGGATTAAGTCCTCTTGTAAAAGATGAGGAATGCACCATTTGGCAAGTTGGGCATCACTGGATGATAGCTTTAGCTTCTTTCCAGGTAATGCTGTATCTGCATTTTAGACCAGAGGCATTAACATGGGTTAAATTGTGAAAGTGTCTAGCATTAGACACTAGCGATCAGCCATTTGATTTCCTGCAGTTCAAGGTCCTGGAAGAGGTGTATGAGCCCTAATGTAAGTGATGTAAAAAGGGTGCATTCTCCTCCTGACTGCTGTTTGCAGTTGGCTAAATAAAGTCATCAGTTGTTCATCTGCATGCAATTGTAACTGAACATTTTCTGTTAACGTTGTGGAATGAATCATGTATGAAGAATCAGAAATCACATTAACAGGCATATCAAAAGCAGTCATACCTCAGTTACAGCTACAGGCTCCGCCTTTTGAGGTGAAGTATAGGGCATATGAAAAATTTTACCTTTTGATCCGGAATAAGAAGCTTTACCGTTACTAGACCCATCTGTAAAAACATTCCCAGCACCTTCAGTTGGCTTAAATTTAGTTATTTTAGAGAGAATCCAATTAGTTAATTTCAAAAATTGAAACAGTTTTGTTTTAGGAAAAGGGTTATCGAGAATACCCACAAAGTCAGCTAAATGGGTTTGCCAAGTAAGACTATAAAAGCTTGCTGTATTTGTGCCTTCGTAAGAGGAACAGTAATTTTTCCAGGATCATATCCATGTAATTTAACAATCCGAGTTCTCCCATTTCCTATCATAGTAGCGATTTGATCCAAATAAGGAGTTAGATTCAGTGAATTTGTATGTGGAAGAAAAAGCCATTCTACTAAGTCCTGCTCTTGGGCAATAACACCAGTAGGTAAATGCTGAGTTGGAAAAATTAGCAAATCTAGGGTCTTTTATGGATCTATTTATTTCAGCTTTATGGACTTGCTTTTCGATTAGCTGCAGCTCTGCCTCAGCTTCTTTTGTTAATTGCCAAGGGCTAGTGAGACTAGGATCTCCTCTAAGGATAGAAAACAGATTACTCATGGCATAGGTAGGAATGCCTGGAGAAGGTCATATCCAATTAATGTCCCCTAGTAATTTTTGAAAGCCATTTAATGTTTTCAATTGATCCCTACATATGGTTACTTTCTGTGGCACAATGGTAGTGTTATTTACTAAGGCCCCTAAGTAGGAGTAAGGAGTAGTAGTCTGAATTTTGTCAGGAGCTATAATTAAACTAGTGTGAGAAATCAAATTTTGCAAGTGATCATAACATTGGAGTAATATTTCTCAAGTGGGAGCAGCAAAAAGTATATCATCCATATAATGAATAATGTAACACTGTGAACATTTTTTACAAGTAGGTTCAATTGCTTGTCCTACATACGTCTGGCAAATTGTTGGACTGTTTAACATGCCTTGTGGCAACACTTTCCAACGAGAACGCTTAGCAGGCTGCAGGTTGTTTACTGCAGGAATTGTAAATGCAAACCATTCAGTCCTGCTCAGCTAAGGGCATAGTAAAGAAACAGTCTTTTAAATCTATGACTGTTAAAGGCCAGTTTTTCAGAATCATAGCAGAAGGCAATCCTGGCTGTAATGTCCCCATTGGTTGTATAACTGAATTGATGGCTCTTAAATCAGTTAACATTCTCCATTTACCTGATTTTTTCTTAATTATGAAAACTGGAGAATTCCAAGGGGAAAATGTTGGAGCTATGTGTCCATTTTCTAATTGTTCAGTAACTAATTCCTCTAAAGCCTCCAGTTTCTCTTTTACTTAGTGGCCATTGTTCTGTCCAAATTGGCTTATCTGTTAACCATTTTAAAGGTATAGGTTCTGGAGGCTTAACAATGGCTGCCATCAAAAATGATCTCCTAAACCTTGGCAGGAACTTCATCTTTCCACTTGAAGCAGTTCCTTCAAACCTTGTAGATTTTTTCCTAATCCCATACCAGGGACATACCCCATTTCATGCATTATATGTTAACTTTGAGGGCTATATAATTATTCTGGAATTAGAACTTGTGCTCCCCATTGTTGTAATCAGTCTCTTCCCCGTAAACTCATAGGTACAGAAGTTGTAATTGGTCGAATAGTCCCAGGTTGTCCATTGGGCCCTTCACAATGCACAATATAACTACTTTGATATACTTCAGGGGCTTTACCAGCTCCAACTATGTTAAATTGAGCAGATTGAATTGGCCATGTGGACGGCCAGCGTTGTAGAGAAATGATTGAAACGTCCGCTGCTGTATCTACCAAACCTTTAAATTTCTTTCCCTGAATAGTTATTTTACAGCTGGGATGTTCATCAGTAATTTGATTTACCCAGTAAGCTGCTTTCTCTTGTTTATTTGTGCTTCCAAATCCTCCTGTTCATTTAATTTCACTTTTCCCCATTTCCACATATGGCACAATCAGGAGCTGTGCTATACGCTCTCCTGGCTCTGCTTTCCAGGGAACAGAAGTAGATATAACAATTTGAATTTCCCCATTGTAATCTGAATCAATGACTCCTGTATGTATTTACACTCCTTTTAAATTTAAACTAGACCTTCCTAGAAGTAATCCTATCATCCCTGCTGGCAAGGGTCCACAGACCGCTGTTGGAACTTTTCGTGGGGGTTCCCCAGGCAGAAGGCTCATAGATTTTGCACACCATAAATCTACTGCGGCACTACCAGCTATGGTGGGAGACAGACATTGTACAGGGGTGAGGGAATGACCTGAGCTGGAAATGCCCCGGTTTGGAACGGAGCCTGGGACGGCCCTTCATGGCGTTTCCCAAAATCAGGTTCCAATCTTTATCAAACTTAGAATGACACTGATTAGTCCAATGTTTTCCTGTTTTACATTTTGGACATATTTCAGGCTCAGCAGTTTTCTTTTTTTCCTTCAACTGGCAGCCTGACTCGCTGATTTTTTTCTACATGCTTTTTTAGTACGACCATGCTTCCCACAGTTAAAACAAGCTCCAGGAAACGGAATATTTCCTTTATCCACTCTCCGTCCTGCCATTGCCTGGGCTAGCAGAGTAGCCTTATGCAGATTACCTCCAATACTGTCACAGGCCTTGATATAATCAACTAAATGTGCTTTCCCTCTAATAGGTCACAGAGCAGCCTGGCAACCAGGATTAACATTGTCAAAAGCTAATAACTGCAACACTATTTCCTGAGCAGCTGAATCTGCAATCACCTTTTTAAGAGACTCCTGTAACTGAGCTATAAAATCTGCATACGGTTCTTTCAGTCCCTGCTTTACAGCACTAAAGGAAGGGTGTTGTTCTCCACCTGAAGTGATTTTTTCCCAAGCCCTAATGCACACTCCTCTAAGCTGTTCTATGGCATCATCCTGCATGACCACTTGAGCATCTAAACCAACCCAGCTGCCAACCCCCAAAAGTTGGTGTGCAGTTATATTAATTGGAGGTTGGGCCTGGACATTGTGAGCAGCCTGAATGGAAGCTTCATCTGCCCACCAAGTTTTAAATTGTAAGAACTGAGCAGGAGTTAGACAAGCTCGAGTAAGAGCGTCCCAATCAGTAGGAATCATGTGACTGGAAACAGCAACATTTTTTAACAGTCCTATTACAAAAGGAGAACTTGGTCCATATTGATTAATAGCTTGTTTAAATTCTTTGAGTAATTTAAAAGGGAAAGGCTCAAATGTAGCTATAATATTTCCCTATTTATTATAGGGGTGTATTCTAACAGGGAACTGCCAAGCCTCTAAATCACCCTCTCTTCTAGCTTGCTGAATTTCTGCCTGAATTGAACTGAGAGCAGTTGCTCAAGGTGCTGCTTGAACAGTCACTGGGGCAACTACTTTTCACCCAGTATCCTCTGGAAAAGAAAGATCTGGAGGATCAGGCCACTCTTTTTCTTCAAAATAATGAGGGGGTGTAGAAGGGTAGGTAGGGATGACCTACCCTTCCTCCTTCCTCCTTTGCTGCTTTAGCTTTAGCTGGCAAACAGACCTGTTCTCTTACCTCTTCTGTTATTTCATTGTACTCTAATTCCTCCTCATCATTAGTGTGAAAAGGTTCCAAGGTGGAATGAACCAGAGCCCACTTGTCCCATTGTTACCCTGATGCTTCCAAGCTCCCCTTCTTACTCACCACGAGGATTGCTTAAGAGTACTCGGGTGTCCTCCAGCTTAGTTCCACATTCTCCAGCTGTCACTCTGGCTACCCTTTGACTCAGGTTTGAGCCCCCACGTTTGGACACCACTTGCCAAGACCAGCTCAGTCGCGGAGACCCTAACCCAGCAGCGCTAGAGGAATTAAAGACACACAGACAGAAATACAGCATGTGGAGTGGGAAATCAGGAGTCTCACAGCCTTCAGAGCTGAGAGCCTCAAACAGAGATATACCCACATATTTATTGACAGCAAGCCAGTGATAAGCATTGTTTCTATAGATTATAGATTAACTAAAAGCATTTCTTACCGGAAATAAAGGGATGGGCCAAAATAAAGGGATGGGTCTGGCTAGTTACCTGCAGCAGGAACATGTCCTTAAGGCACAGATCGCTCATGCTATTGTTTGGGGTTTAAGAACACCTTAAGCGGTTTTCTACCCAGGGTGGGCCAGGTGTTCCTTGCCCTCATTTTGGTACACCTACAGCCTTCCAGCGTGGTCATCGTGGCCATCACGAGCATGTCACAGTGCTGCAGAGATTTTGTTTATGGCCAGTTTTGGGGCCAGTTTATGGCCAGATTTGGGGGCCTGTTCCCAACAATTCCTGGTATGGACTAGTCTTTATTTCATAATTAAATGCTTTTGAGAGATAGGTAAAGACTATAAATGATCTCACTTTGGTTCAGGCCAGGTTTTGCTGCCAGATGACTTTTGGTGTGAAAAATATTTTTTAAACAATCCTTTTGGTTTCAGAGCTTTTTGGATGTCAGAATTATAGGAAAGGGATTTGTGGACCCATCTTGTCTGAAGAAAAAGTAGTAATATATATTTTTAAATGGTTACACCCTTTGAAGCAGGGACTTACAAGAATCTGTCCAACAGAAATCATCGAGTTTGTGTGCCAAATATTATATACAAGGATACAACATTTTAAAAAATAATTTTTAAAAATTGAAAATAACCTAAACGTACCAATAGCCCACAGTGGATTAAATTAGTCATGGTATGTCTAAGCAGTGAATGAACTGCTTTGTAGCCATGAAAAATCATATGGTAGAAGAATATTGATATGTCAAAGTAAACATTCATAATGTACAACATAGATCACAAAGCAGTGATTCCAAATTTTAATAGCAGTTATTGCTGTATGATTGGATTGTGCTTTTTATTTGCCTTGTTGAAGCTGTTATATTTCTTAAATTTCCGTGACTGAACATGTATTTCTTTTGTAATCAGAAAAATTAAGACTTTTTCTTTTTTTTTTTAAAGATTTAAAAAGGCCTCACTCTGTTGCCTAGGCTGGAGTACAGTGGTGTGATCATAGTTCACTACATCCTGGACTTCCTGGGCTCAAGCAGTCCTCCTACCTCACCCTCCCAAGTAACTGAGGCCTCAGGTGCACACCACCACTCCAAGCTAATTTTTAAATGTTTTGTGGAGATGGCGTTTCGCCATGTTACCCAGGCTGGTCTCAAATTCCTGGGCTCAAGCCAACCTCCTTTTGGCCTCCCAAATTGCTGGGATTACAGGTATAAGCTACCATTCCTAGCCCTATTTTAACAACAACAATAAAATGCTTGGTGTGGTGACTCATGCCTGTAATCCCAACGTTTTGGGAGGTCAAGGTGGGTGGATTACCTGAGGTCAGGAGTTTGAGACTAGCTGACCAACATGGTGAAACCCCATCTCTACTAAAAATACAAAAATTAGTCAGGCATAGTGGGGTGCACCTATAATCCCAGCTACTCAGGAGGCTGAAGCAGGAGAATTGCTTGAAGCCAGGAGGTGGAGGTTGCAGTGAGCTGAGATTGTGCCATTATACTCTAGCCGGGGCAACCAGAGCAAGACATCGTCTCAAAAAAAACAAAAAATGAAAAACGAGATGATGAAGAAAAATTCATATTGCTTTTAAACTTCAGCTCAGATTGTTTCATTAAGTCAGGAATCTTTTTATTAACAAAGATCACAAAAAGTTCAGCATTATTAAGACCCTAGCCTAGTATATCATCCATATCCCCAGATCTAGTGTCTGCACACCTGGATTTAAAGTGTCTCTTTTAAGCTTCATTGCCTGAGGCATTTCCAGAAGGAATCCTGTTAAGTGAAAAAATAAGGCCTTTCATGAGGGATGCTGGACCACTTCTGTTGCCACTTCAAACATGTTCTGACTTAATCTGTAGAGAACAGCCTTCTCCAATAAATTGTCCACCAGCACATCTAATTCTTGGCTTGTTTCTAAAAGTCTGCAGGTTCTTTCATGAGGTCACTTTTTTAAGCTTAAATATCTACTTTGCTTTCTGTTTTCTCCCTTTTCAAAAAGAGCATACCAGAAGTTAAAATTGGATCATTTTTAGCAAGCTACATCGTACATCTGGAGTGAATTCCAGAGTATGAATGTCATGGTATGTTACAGCAAAGACTGTCAAGTCTAATTTTTGCAGATCTACTAAATCTGAAAGGACAGTCTGGACAGCTAGCAGTTTTGATTGTTGAGCTGAAGTGTGTTTCCTAAAGTTATTCTTAAAATCAGAGAGGTTAAACAAAACCTGCAGCGTGGTCCTTCTTGAATAGTGATGCGACGGTAATAGGAAATATCTTTATCATCTATATTATAGTCTCTTATAATTAGAGTTGAAAGAGGCTTGAGATCTTGTAACTGTTTACCAGTACCTCATTCTAGTCAGATAGTATCTAGTATCCATTGAACTACTTATAGTAATAATTATATTTTGCCCTTGATATGGTTTGGCCATGTCCCCACACAAATCTCATCTTGAATTGTAGTTCCCGTAATCTCCATGTGTCAGGAAGGGGACCTGGTGGGAGGTAATTGAGTCATGGGGCCGGTTACCCTTATGCTGTTCTTGTGATAGTGGGTGAGTTCTCATGAGATCTGATGGTTTTATAAGGGGCTTTTCCCTTTTGCTTGGCACTTCTCTCTCCTGCTGCCTTGTAAAGAAGGATGTATTTGCTTCCCCTTTGCCATGATTGTAAGTTTCCTGAAGCCTTCCCAGCCATGTGGGACTGAGTCAATCAAACCTCTTTCCTTTATAAATTACCCAGTCACAGGAATTTTTTAATAGCACCATGAGAATGGACTAACCCCTGTAAATTAACAAGTAGATATTCTGGTCTCGGTATATTTAATATTTTTGCTAGAATTCACTGCTGAAACCCTGTGGGCTAGGAATTTTCATTGCAAAAGGATGTTTGATAACAAATTGAATTTATTTAATAGATATAAGGCTATTCATATTTTCTGTTTTGGGTCCATTTGTGTAAGTTCTGTTTTTAAGGAATGTATCCTTTTCATTTAATTTGTCAAGCTTATTGGCATAAAATTATTCACAAAAGGCTCTTACTGTCTTTTAAATATCTGTAAATGATATTGCATGTTGTAATATATCCTCTTTCATTGCTGATACTGGTAATTTATAGTCTCCTTTTCTTGATCAAGCTCCATAGTAGATTATCAATTTTATTTATCTTTTCAAAGAACCAATTTTGACTCTGATAATTTTCTTGGTTGTTTATTTTTATTTTTATTTCATTGATTTTTGCTGCTTATTATTTACTTCTTCCCTGCTTAGTTTGGTTTTACTTTGATCTCTTTCTAGTTTCCTAAATTGGAAATTTGGATCCTTTATTTTAAACCTTTCTTATTTTCCAAAATAATATATGGGCTGTAAATTCTTCTAACCACTGCTTTAGTTATACACTTCAAATTTCTTTAAATGCTTTATTGAGGTGTAATAACTGATATAAACTGGACATATGTAAAGTGTATAAATTTGACATATGTATACATTCATGAATCTGTCACCACAGTCAAGATAATGACTCTACCCATCACCACCAAAAATTTGCTTAATCCCTCCCTCCTGTTTCCTGGCAACCACTGATTATCTTTACAAACTAAACAGTAGATTACTTTGCATTTTCTTGAATTTTAGATTAATGAAACTATAAAATAGATATACTTTTGTATCTGACTTCTTTCACTCAGCATAGTTCTTTGCATGATTGCATCATGTATTTTTTTTTTTTTTTTTTGAGACAGAGTCTCGCT
>NW_012115655.1:3226951-3240904 GCF_000951035.1 Colobus angolensis palliatus
GAGGTTGCAGTGAGCCAAGATCATGCCATTGCACTCCAGCCTGGGCAACAGAAGCGAAACTCTGTGTCAAAAAAATAAATAAATAAATAATAATAAAAAAAATCTAATGCTATCATGGTATATTGTCTCATCCTTTTCCTTTTAACCTATTTGAGCCTTCATATTTAAATGGTATTTCTTGTAGGCAGCATGTAATTGGGTCTTTTTCATTTATCTAATCTGAAATCTCTATATTTCAGCTTTCCAAATATTTAAAGATATTTCTGTACCATTATCTTTTCTTCCTTGGACTAAACATCGTCTTATTACGGTTTGGCTGATACTTTTTCTAAATCCTTCACTATTATCAAACTCTTCTGTCCATGCTTTGCTTCAAAGGGATATTACATCACAATAGAGATTTTGAGTCACCTTCTGCAAGAAATGCTGATCATTTATTACTTCATTTGCTTAACATGATCACCAAATATCTACTTAGTCCCTCACCATTTGGTTAAAACCCATCTAGACCATCTGTCCCACTTTTCTTACCCAAATCATATTTTTTTCTTGGGTCACTACTGATTTTTTGATCTCCAGAAAAATTTCAAGGGGGCGTAAGAAAAAATCTGTTACTCAATTAATTTCCTCTGGAAATGTCTGTTTTATCTTAGTTATACCAATACTAGTTGAATTATTTTGAATGTGGGTCAAACAAAACTAGACTATAACTGAAAGGGTATTAAAATATTTGCCTTTTTCTTCCAGGTAAAAATGTCTCCATCATATCAGCAGTCCAAAGGGGATCCCACTGCTAAAAAGGTGAGTTTGTTTTAATAAAGGCAAAAAACCAGTTCCTCTTCTGCATGTTTATTCTCCTATGTGGAACAATATTCTCAACATGGCGGTAATTTTTAATCATCTTAATGCTCTCCAGGATTATTTCTGATTAGATGCTTTAATGACATGTCTCCAGGCCTTCTTGGCTCGTCCAGGGAAGCCAAGTTGGGTTTTGACATCAGTCTCCTAGCAACTATCCGTTTCTAGAATTTCCATCTTCTATACCAGGCATGGTATCATGGTAGCAGGTGAAAGATATTCAGAAGAAAGCTATATGGTTTGTCTTAATAATGTGCTTTACTTCGGCCGGGTGCAGTGGCTCACACCTGTAATCCCAGCACTTTGGGAGGCTGAGGTGGATGGATCATCTGAGGTCCGGAGTTCAAGACCAACCTGGCCAACATGATGAAACCCCATCTCTACTAAAAATAGAAAATTAGCTAGGCGTGGTGGTGCATGCCTGTAATCCCAGCTACTCCAGAGGCTGAGGCAGGAGAGTCACTTGAACCCAGGAGGCAGAGGTTGCAGTGAGTTGAGATTAAGCCACTGCACTCTAGCCTGGGCAACAAGAGTGAAACTGTCTCAAAAAAAAAAAAAAAAAATGTGCTTTACTTCTACAGAGCTGTGCCTAAAAAGCTGGCCTGAGATATTAACAGCACATGAGAAGGTCTTCAGTAAATACTGGCAGAAGAGAGCTCTCATGTGTGCCGCTTCAGTTCCTGACTGTAAGCTTTGTGACCACAGATAGGGTCTGACTGTTTTACACTCTATCTGAGCAATGCATAGATGATGTCAAGAGAACCACTAAAATCTTTTCCTTTATCCAGCTGCAAAAGTGCGGTTGAAACATGGTAAACAAATGGACATTTCTGCTCGTTTCTTGCATCATTTTTCTTTCTCTAATAGTCAAAGTGTTTTTTTTCCTTGCCCTTTTTTTACCATTTCAGCCAGCATCCGTATCAGTGAAGAACTGTAGAACAAAAGTAACCACCTGCTGGCTCTGTTGACTAACAGCAGGTTTTAGCTTCAAAGCAATGTTCCAAAAATGGGTCCCCCTCCTCTGACTTCAGAATCCCCTGAGACTTTTTCAGAAGAGAAGAGTCTAAAAACAAAATATGTTGTCTGAAAAGGCCTATAACACACTGCACATAAAAATCCTCTTTCACGCTTGTCAAGGCAGTAGGGGCAGGCGAGACTGAGGCAATGACTGTTGATACTTAGAACCATCACACTGTAACGCGAAGAGTGGGGAGAGCCTGTCATTTTAGTCTCGCTCAGTAAATAGATGAGGAAATGGGAATCCAGAGGGATTCCAATTTTTTGTCTTGGCTCTCCAGTGTTAGCTATGGAATACACTTCTAACATAGTGATGTCAAGCATGTGCTTTGGATACCACTAGACTTGGGTTCAAAGATTTACTCTTCTACTTATTTATCTGAATGACCTTGTGTAAATTGGCCCCTCTGTTTCATCTTATGTAAAATAGTGATGCTACTCTCAGAATTGTCCTGAAGATTAAATGAAATACTCTACTGTTTAAGAGTCTAACATTGTGTTTGACATATAGTAAGTACTCAAGCTGTTGTTGACACTAGTATTAAAATGCAGGTCTCCCGGCTCCTAATCAGATGTCCTCTTACTTTATCATGCTGCTTGTATAATATTGTTCATTCAGCAAGTATAGTCTACCCTTCACATTTGTGGGTTCTGCATCTGTGGATTCAGCCAACCACAGATTGAAGATATATATATGGGGGGAAAATGATAAAAAATAATGATACAACAATAAAAAACAGTACAACTATTTACATTGTATTAGGTATTATAAGTAATCTAAAGATGATTTAAAGTATATGGGAGGATGTGCACTGGTTATATGCAAATACCATGCCATTTTAAAGGACTTGAGCATCCATGGATTTTGGCATCCACAGGGGGTCCTGGAGTAAATTCCCCACAGATACCAAGGGATGACTGTTTTTTTTTTTGAGATGGAGTTTCCCTCCGTCGCCCAGGCTGGAGTAGAGTCGCACGATCTCAGGTCACTGCAACCTCCGCCTCCTGGGTTCAAGCGATTCTGCTGCCTCAGCCTCCTGAGTAGCTGGGACTACAGGGATGCACCACCACACGCAGCCAGTTTTTGTATTTTTAGTAGAGATGGGGTTTCACTACGTTGGTCTCGAACTCTTGACCTCATGATCCATCTGCCTTGGCTTCCCAAAGTGCTGGGATTACAGGCGTGAGCCACCACGCCCAGCCAGCTGTATTTTGTTACACTGGTTACTGAGATAAACAGTGGACTAGAGATGAGGTCCTGTTCTCAAAGGCCTCAGCATTTATTGAGAAAAGTAGACAGGTAAACTGACAGTTACCATACACCTTGACACATACCATGGAAGGTGCACAGGGTTCTGTGAAGGCGCCAAGGAAAGGCTGTATTCTGAGATGACTAGGCTAACTTAGTGCAGTTCTTATGTTCTTTATGGCAGAAACCTCCATGAAGAGCTTTGAGGAATGGTTAGCTGCTCCCCTACAACACTGTTACCACATTAGAGTGAGAGCAAATTCTGCCGTGTATATAGGCATTTATTAAATAAATACTCATTTAGAAATAGGTTCTGCAACCCATTTTTCAAACTGAGTAATGTCCCAGCTCTTTGTCATTTTAGGTGTCTGACCTCTTGTAAGGGATGTGACATTACAGAAGCAGGATTCTGTTACTCTTAGAATTGGCATCAGGCAAACAGACGCTTCCTAAGCCGATGACTGGACACAGGTGGCCCGGGCAGCATTCCTTTGTTATCAGATGCAGACTTATTCCTGGTTTATGCAAGAGTTGGGACTCTCTAAAATATTTTATTCAATATACATATCTCAAATATCTTTTACTTTATCAATAGAGTCCATTTCCAATATTCACCATGGTGGTTAACAGGTCATTACTTTCACCAATAAAAATATTTCCATTTTTAAGCTAATGAGCCAAGTCTTAGTGTTGGTGAACATAGAATAGCTGAAGAGCTTTTTTGAGTGGCTGCCTTGTGGAGTTCATGTTAGCTGGCCTCTCCTGTAATATAGATTCTTCATTTGGGCCATTGACCATTCCTGAGTTGAAGCCCAAAAGTAAATAGCATGTACTTGTTATCACGCTGTTTATGCCGTCTATACTGACTTGAAAATATATATCGCAGTGGGTGGCCATCCCAGATTAGGGGTCAGGAGTGGCTTCCCCGCAAAGGTAAAGTTTGACCTAGTCTTAAGAAACAAGGGAAATGGTAACCTGGGCAGATGGAGGTGAGTATAACACCTTGTAGGAAACGGGAGTGGTTCTGCATGTCTTCCATATAATATGAAAACATGGAGAAGTCTGGTAAAAGATAAATAGGGATTCAGACCACAAAGAACCCCAGTCTGTGAAGTTCGCTTTCTATCTTGACGATAAGGTTTCCAGCAAAGGTAAGATTAAAAGCAGAAAGACCAGTTAGAAGAGTAAGATATTTGTCCAGGCAAGAAAAAAGGCCCTAACCCTAGGCTATCTTAATGGAGTAAAGAGATTAGATGGATTCAAATATTAGCTATTTTTTCTCTCAGAAAACCCTGACACTCTCCTTAAATCTGAGTAAGTGTCCTTCCTTCCCTGAGCTCATAGCACCCTGAATTAGTCCCTACCAATACCTGGATGGGTTGAGGTTGCCTCTCTACTTAATGCCCATCTCCCATTAGGCCATATGCCTCGTGAGGGCAGAGCGGTAACCACATCAGTCTTGTTTACAGGTTGTATCCCTAAGTGTAGAGCAAAGTAGTCACTCGTTCGTTGTTGAATAAATGAGAGATACACGAAAGAGATTTCATAGGACTCCCTGGTTGTTTATGAGAAGTGAGGGGGAAAAGAAATTTCTGGCTCTGATGACTAGAGGAAAAATAAATGAAATATCATTATTGTTTCATGCTTGTCTCCCAGGCATGGCCAGTTCCTTATTGAATCAGCAGTATTCGGAGAGAGATTTACCTGAAGATCAGTGTGAAACTCAGCATCTAATTGTTACTTCCTTAGTTGGGTATATGTTTTTGTGTTGATATGCTTGTATGCTCATGTACATCTATGTATATATTCTGCTTCTTATCCTTGAGCTACAGTCTCTCTTCCCAAAGTTGCATTGACAGATGGAAGCAGCAGTAGTGTCTGTTGAACAGAGCGACTGCCAAAGTGACATGTGTAGGAAACACAAAGGAAGCAGTAATGTTCTTGATTTAGCTAAAAAGTCTCTGTTGACCGATAACTGAAGGAAGTGTTTGGTGACTCTGCTGTCAATATTGGCCCTACCAAGAGCTGGATTCAAGTGCTAAGGAAACCAGAGTCATGTTCTGTAGGACTCTGCTAACTTTCTGGGGCTTCTTTTTAGGTATTTCATGTAGGAGTCACTCTTTAGAATGTCACTGTTCCACTCTGCCGCTGCATGTCAGAGTGTGCTTCACATTCCACAACATGTATCTTTTTTTTCTTTTTTTTTTTTTTTGAGATGGAGTCTCACTCTGTCACCCAGCCTGGAGTGCAGTGGTGTGATCTTGACTCACTGCAACCTCCGCCTCCCAGGTTCGAGCAGTTCTCCTGCTGCAGCCTCCCGAGTAGCTGGGACAAGCACACGCCACCACACCCAGCTAATTTTTTTGTATTTTTAGGAGAGAAGGGGTTTCACCGTGTTGGCCGGACTGGTCTCAGACTCCTGACCTCAACTTCCCAGAGTGCTGGGATTACAGGCATGAACCACCATGCCCGACCCACAACATGTATCTTTTTACTAGCATTTTGCATTATAGATATTCTTTACAAAAGCTTTAGATTGGCAATATTTATTGTATATAAAGTTGGCATATATTTACTTTATATAAAATTTCTTCTTAGTGGGCTCTAATTGATAGTTTCGGTAACGGAGTTGGAAGATACACATGGTTCCCTAGGACCTTTAGTGTGTGATCATGTATGACCAGAAATTTAAAAATCAGGAATCATTGCCTTCAGATAAAAATTGACATAAAACCCATTGCATTGAATTCCCCAGGATAGATCCAAATGGAGGTGTTGACAGTGTTTAAGGTAGATCAGAAGAGTTAGTTCGGGGCAGCATCAGACACCACTCAGCTATGATGCATCTCTTCTTAACTACCAAAGAAACACCAAGAATTTTCACAGAAAAGTTGGGTCTGTTACATTTATGATAACTAGAGAAAGCATTTTGTCTTTTGCCTTGATCACAGGTACGTGGTTACTTCTCTGAGCAACTCCTGGTTTTAGATCGGCTTTCTCTGCCAGTGTGTTTGCAGAAGCTGAGGGGCCAGGTGCTCTGGCTGAAGACTATCCTCAGGCTGCTGGTGCCACTGGAGGATCCACAGCTGTTCTCCTCAAAGTAACTTCTTCCAGTTAGGGACAATGCACAGGGAATGAGACAGTGGAAAGCCTTTCCAGTAGTTCTGTGAGTCCATTCAGTAGATACTCCACAAGCCTCTGTTAGGTGCCAGGGTTCAGAGGGACAAAGGACAGTGAAGAAATACAGTTCCTTCTCTCAGCACATTTACATGTTAATGGTGACTGAACTGGTGGATGTCATAGCCAAGCCTCTCAGAAGTTGATTTTCAGTTTGTTAAGTATTCAGGTAGGTTATAAGAATTTGGAGCTGATTTTTGGAGTTTTTTAAGAGATGGTGTCTCACTGTGTTGCCCAGGCTGGAGTGCAGTGGCACAGTCATAGCTCACTGCAGCCTCAGACTCCTGGGCTCAAGTGATTGTCCCACCTCAGCCTCCTGAGTAATTGGGATTATAGGCATGAGCCACCATGCCTGGCTGTTTTTTTTTTTTTTTTGGTGGTTGTTCCAGGTGTTCTTACGAAGTAAGGTTTTTATAACCAATTCCCAGTCTTGCTGCTCATGTCAGCAATATAGACAGCTATACTTGCTCATAATTTTTGTTGAATTACAGGTTGCCTTTTTTTTTTTTAAGGGAAAAAGCCTCACAAAGCCACTGTTTCCATAACAACCGGAAAAGCTGGCCACAGTGTCTCAGCTGACTGGCCCTAAGAATGGCTAGTGGGTAGTTACACAAAAGTCAAGGAAAACATGAAATGAAGAAAACACTGAGATAGATGCAGCATTTTCTAGCCATCATTTGATGGAGGCTTAAGTAAAATAAAGATACATTCACCTTTTGATGCCTCACCCTTAACTCTTTCCTGCAAAGATGTGAGTTCTCATAAACAACAAAATGATAGCCCTTGATGGATATAGATGCTTCTTCTCTAGAGTATTTGTCTTAATAGGACTCCAAATATGACTTCATTGCCTCTACTGAGCACCCCCACAATTAAAGGAAACAGAGAACATGATTCAGTCTTTGTATCAGCAGAGTTGAAAACCTCAGCAAGACAGATGCCTTTTTATGGATGTGAAGAAGCTGGAGTCTAGTTGCCTTTAGACACCTGGAGGGCAGTGATCTGGAGGACAGTAACTGGAAGAAAGCATAGAGATCCTTAATTGTTGAGAGGACAGAACTGGTACCTGTGGGTAGCTACTATGTGAATGGAAATGTCAGGTTGGTATGAAAATTTCGTAACGGCAGAACAAGCTATCTTGAGTGACACTACATTACCTACTACTAGAGGTGTTTGGTCAGTGACAGGATATCTATTGCTCAAAGCTCCTGCCGTTGGTCAGAGTTGGGACTAGTTGATCTTTAGATCCCTTGAAGCATTAAAATCTTACGAGCCTATAATTGTATTAAAAACAAGTTGCATCCGGAGGGCTTGGTGGCTGATGCCTGTATTCCCAGCACTTTGGGAAGCCGAGGCGGGCAGATCACGTGAAGTCAGGAGTTCAAGACCAGCCTGACCAACATAGTGAAACCCTGTCTCTACTAAAAATACAAAAATTAGCCAGGCGTGATGGTGGGCACCTGTAATCCAGGCTACTCAGGAGGCTGAGGCAGGAGAATTGCTTGAACCCGGGAGGCAGAGGTTGCAGTGAGCTGAGATCACGCCATTGCACTCCAGCCTGGACAACAGAGTAAGACTTTGTGGTTTTTTTTTTTTTTTTTAAAACCAAGTTGCATGTTCACTGATGTGGTGAATGATTTTAGTTAAAACTAACTAAACAGCCTAAACTAATAGAATGTATTGTCTTTCAAAGAAAAATCTGGATTTATGTAAGAAGAGACTTGATTCAGAAGAATCACTGCAGTAGAGGTGAGGGGGCTATTGCAGTAAGGGGAACGCTCCAACCATAAGATCTGCAAGGGTCTCAAAGATCACACAGAAAGGAAATTTATTTCCTAAGAGGGGGTGGGTAAACAATGCTAGAAAGAACCAGGTGTGAAGGAGTGGGTGGAGGGAATGGACAGCTGATCAGAGATGCTTTTCCTTGTGGTCAGCTGATTCTCAGAAGCAACTTTGAAAGGAGAGATTCTGTACTCTGGGTCAGAGTTCAGGGGCTTGGGGAAAGGAAAGAAGCTTAACCAAAATTTGGTTGTCCAGTAAGCATTTTGATTTTGTTAATAATTTTTGTAATTAATAGCCTTTATTTTTTAGGAGTACCATAGTTTTAGGTTTACAGAAACGTAGAGCAGTAAGCACAGAGTTCCCATATGTTCACTTTCCCTCCCCATCCCCACAGTTGCCCCTATTATTAACATCTTGCATCGATCCGATACACTTGTTCTAATTGATGAGGCAATATTAATATGTTATTATTAACTAAAGTCCATGGTTTACATTAGGGTTCACTTTTTCTGTTGTATATTCTGTGGGTTCTGATAAATGTGTAATGAAATGTATCCACCATTACACCATCGTACAGAATAGCTTCACTGCCCTCCAAATCCCTGTGCTCCACCTGTGTATCCTGCTTTCTCCCCAAACTTTCGGCAACTACTAATCCTTTTACTGTATCCATAGTTTTACCTTTTCTAGAATGGCATGTAATTTCATAGTAGGTAGGCTTTCTAAATTGGCATCTTTCACTCAGCAGTCAGCAGTTAGGGTTCCTCAGTGTCTTCATGGCTTAATAGCTCTTTTCTTTTTATCACTGAGTAATATTCCATTGTCTGCTTGGACTATAATTTGTTTATCCATTCACCTACTGCAGGACATCCTAGTTGCTTCCACATTTTGACAGTTATGACTCAAGCTGCAGTAAATATCCATGTGTAGGATTTTGTGTGGGCATCTCAACTCATTTATGTAAATACCTAGGACCGTGATTGTTGGATTATATGGTAAGACTATCTTTACATTTTTTAAATTGCCAAACTGTCTGCCAAAGTGGCTGTGCCATTTTACATTCCCAGCAGCAGTGAATGAGAGTTCCTGTTGCTCCACATCCTCACCAGCATTTGGTGGTGTGGTGGCGTCAATGTTTAGAATTTTAGCCATTCTAATAGGTATGCAGTGGTATCTCATTTTCTTAAATTAACAATTCCCTGATGATATAGGATGATGAGTGTCTGTTGACTCATATGTTTATGTTCCATTTGTGTATCTTTTTTTCAAATTTTATTTTAGATATAGGGTATATATGTGCAGATTTGTTACATGGGAATATTGAGTGATGCTAAGGTTTAGTATGTGAATCCTGTCACCCAGGTAGTGAGCATAGTACCCCCCACACTCTAGTATTCCATAGGGTCTATTGTTCCCATATTTATCTCCATGTGTGCTCAATGTTTAGCTCTCACTTATAAGTGAGAACATGTGGTATTTTATTTTCTGTTCCGTGTTAATTTGCTTAGGATTGTGGCCACTAGCTCATCTGTGTTACTGCAAAGGATGTAATTTCATTCTTTTTTATAGTTGTGTAGTATTCCATGTGTACCAGATTTCTTTATGCAGTCTATCATTGATGGACACTTGGGTTGATTACATGTCTTTGCTATTGTGAATAATAGCCATCCTGATGGTGTGAGATGGTATTTCACTGTGGTTTTGATTTGCATTTCTCTGATGATTAGTGATCCTGAGCATTTTTTCATATGTTTTTTGGCCACTTTTATGTCTTCTTTTGAGAAATGTCTGTTCATGATCTTTGCTCATTTTTTAATTCGGTTATTTGGTTTTTGCTTATTATTTTGGCTCCGTATAAAGTCTGGATATTAGGTCTTTGTTGGATGCATCGTTTGAGAATATCTCCTCCTGTTCTGTAGGTTGTCTGTTTGCTTTCTTGATAGTTTTGTTGTTGTTGTTGTTTTGTGTGTATTTTTGCTTTTGTTTTTGCTTTTTTTGCTGTGCAGATGCTCTTTAGTTTAATTAGGTCCCGCTTGTCTGTTTTTGCTCTTGTCGCAATTGCTTTTGAAGACTTAGCAAAAAATTATTTGCTAAGGGGTCAGTGAATGAAACCAAGACTTGGTTCTTTGAAAAAATAAACTACATTGATAAACCACTAGCTAGGTTAACAAAGAAAAAAGAGAAGATCCAAATAAATACAATCAGAAATGACAAAGATGACATTACAGCTGATCCCACAGAAATAGAAAAGATCCTCAGAATATCAGGAGCAACTCTATACACACAAATTAGAAATTCTAGAGGAAATGGATAAATTCCTGGAAATATACAGAATCTCATAAGATTGAATCCAGAATATATTGTAACTCTGCATAAACCATTATTAAGCTCTAAAATGGAATCAGTAATAAAAAACCCACCAACCAAAAAAAGCACTAGACCAGATGGAGTCACAGCCAAGTTCTATCGAATTATACTTCTTTCTACCAAAAGAAGAACTGGTACCAGTCCTACTGAAAGTATTCCAAAATATTGAGGAAGGACTCCTCCTTAACTCATTCCGTGAAGCCAGCATCAACCTAATACCAAAATCTGGCAGAGACACGATGAAGAAAGAAAACTTCAGGCCAATATCCCTGATAAACATAGATGCAAAAATCCTCAACAAAATACCAGCAGACCAAATCCAGCAGCACATCAAAAAGTTAACTCACCACAATCAGCTAGGCATTATTCCTGGTATACAAGATTGGTTCAACATATGCAAATGAATAAATGTGATTCAGCACATAAACAGATTCAAAAGCAAAAACAATATGATCATCTCTATATATGCAGAAAAGGCTTTCAATGAAATCCAACATCCCTTCATGATAAAAACCCTCAACAGACTAGGCATCAAAGGAACATACCTCAAAATAATAAGAGCCATCTTTGACAGATCGCACAGCCAGCATCATACTGAACAGCCAAAAGCTCGAACCACTCCCTTTGAAAACTGGAACAAGGCAAGGATGCCCACTCTCACCACTCCTAGTCAACACAGGACTGGAAGTCCTAGCCAGAGCAGTCAGGCAAGAGAAAGAAATAAAAGGCATCCAAGAAAGAAATAAAAGGCATCCAAATAAGAAACAACGTCGTCAAACGATCTTTCTTCATTGATAATATGATTCTATACCTAGAACATCCTAAAGACTCTGCCAAAGGCTCCTCGAACTGATAAATGACTTTAATATAAAGTTTCAGGATACAAAGTCAATGTACAAAAATCAGTAGCATTTCTAAACACCAACAGTGTTCAGGCTGAGAATGAAATCAAGAACAGAATCTCACTTTCTATAGCCACAAAACAAAACACAACGAAATGAAATACCAGGAAGATAGTTAACCAAGGTATCTTCTAAAAGGAGAACTGCAAAACATTGCTGAAAGAAATCAGAGATGACACATATACATGGAAAAACAGTCAATGCTCATGGATTGGAAGAATCAATATTATAAAGAAGGCCATGCTGCTCAAAGCAATTTACAGTCACTGCTATTCCTACCAAACTACCAACATAATTCTTCACAGAATTAGAAAAAAACTATTCTAAAATTCATGTGGAACAAAAAAAGACCATGAATAACCAGCCACAGCAATGCTAAACAAAAAGATCAAAGCTGGAGGTATCACACTACCTGACTTCAAACTATACTATAAAGCCACAGTAACCAAAACAGCTTGGTACTGTTACAAAACAGACACATAGATCAATGGCACAGAATAGAAAACTCAGAAATAAAGCCTCAAACCTACAACCGCCTGATCTTTGACAAGGCCAACAAAAACAAGCAATGGGGAAAGGACTCCCAATTTAATAAATGGTGCTGTATATCTTTTTGATGAAGTCTTTAACAGTTAACAGTTTTTCAGGTTTTTTTTAGTGGTGGCCTAGGATTTACCATATGCATCTTAGCTTTTCATATTCAGCTTTTGATTTAAAGTAGCTTAATTCCATTTATATATATACACTCCTATATAGTTTTATTCCCTTTCCCCCACTTTTGTGGTATTGCACATACAACAAAATATATTTAGTACCTTTAGTAATATATAGTACGTATATAGTTATATTGTTAGATATAGTGCATCTAGTAATGTTACAAATGCAACAATACGTTGTTGTAATTTTTACTTTACCATCTGTAGTCATTTCCTTAGCTTAGTAAAATCTTTGTTTTCACCCACCTCCTTTGTGCAAATGTTACATATATTACATTTCCACATATTACAAGCCCAACATTTATACACACTTTGTATGATTGCTTTTTAAAATAAGTTATAAAAAAAAAAAAATAAAATAAAATAAAATAAGTTATTAGAAGAAAAAAGCAAATATGCATTTATACTGTATTTTATAATTTCATACTTACCTTTTGCAGTTCCTTTTTTTTTTTTTTAACATGGATTTGAATTACCCTCCACAGTCAGTTGCTTTCATGCCAAAGAAATTGCATTAAGTTCTTATAAGCCAGGTCTGCCTATCAACAAATTCTCTCAGTTTTTGTTTAGCTGGGAAAGTTTTTATGTCACCTTCATTTTTGAAAGCCAGCTTTGCTGGATATAGAAATCTTAGTGGGCAGTTT
Organism: Colobus angolensis palliatus; assembly: GCF_000951035.1. Taxonomy (NCBI): domain Eukaryota; kingdom Metazoa; phylum Chordata; class Mammalia; order Primates; family Cercopithecidae; genus Colobus; species Colobus angolensis. The sequence goes on from NW_012115655.1 coordinate 3,239,664, forward strand.
TTTCTTTGAGCATTTTGAATATGTGGCCTCCATTGTTTCTGCTGTTAGTGTTATTGAGGTTCTTTATAAATTACTAGTCATTTTTCTCTTGCTGTTTTCAAGTTTTTCACATTGTTACTGACTTTTGGCATTACATTATTATGTACTTTCAGATAAATTATTATGATGTATCTGTTTGTGGATCTGTTTGTTTTCATCCTACTTAGAATTTGCTAAGCTTCCTGAATGTGTAGGTTATTGTTTTTCAATGAACGTAGAACATTTTAGCCATAATGTATTCAAATCTTTTCCCTCTCCTTTCTCTCCTCTTCTAGTCCTCTCTTTACGCATATGTTGGGCTGATAACTCCACATTTCTCTACGACTGTGTTCACTTTTCTTCATTCTTTCTTCTCTCTGTTGTTCAGCTTGTATGATCTCTACTGAACTGTCTTCAAGTCACCAATTCTTCTGCTAGCTCAAATCAACCGCTGAGCCTGTCTTGTGAATTTGTTTCAGTTGTAGTTTTCAACTCCAGAATTTTCATTCATTCTGTTTTATAATTTGTATCTCTTTATTGATACTGTCTCTATTGATGTTATATTGTCATCATACCTTCCTTTACTTTGTAAGCCATGTTTTCCTTTAGTTCTGTGAAGATATTTATAATGACTATTTTGAAATATTTTTCTGTTAAATCTGACATCTGTTTACTCTTCCAGTTTGTTTTGTGCTTTTTTTCCTGGAGTTTGAGCATACTTTCCTGTTTCTTTGCATGCCTCATAACTTTTTAATGGAAATGGACATTTTAGAAAAATATATTGTATACCCTATATACTGGTCCCCCTACCCCCAGGGCTTGTTATTGATGACTGGCTAGATGAATTTAGTAAAGTCTATTTTTCTCCACAATATTAAGCTTCTGATATTGTTTCTCAAGTAGGTGTAGCCTTGGGTATGTCTGCAGTCAGCCTGGAATGACAGTGGTATTGGCTGGGCTCTCGTTTTGTTGTTGTTGTTTGTTTGTTTTTCTCTGACCATACCCCACTGTTAAGCTCTACAAATTGCCTGATGATTGCTGTACTGTTTCCACTAATGCCTTAGGACATAAATTGTCTATAAACTAATCCAGTCAAATTGCAGTTTCTTTTTTTGTTTTGTTTTTGTTTTTTCTTGAGACGGAGTCTTGCTCTGTCGCCCAGGCTGGAGTGCAGTGGCCGGATCTCAGCTTACTGCAAGCTCCGCCTCCTGGGTTCACGCCAT
>NW_012115655.1:3242383-3242710 GCF_000951035.1 Colobus angolensis palliatus
CATTTGGGTTGATTCCAAGTCTTTGCTATTGTGAATAGTGCCGCAATAAACGTATGTGTGCATGTGTCTTTATAGCAGCATGACTTATAATCCTTGGGGTATATCCCCAGTAATGGGATGACTGGGTCAAATGGTATTTCTAGTTCTAGATCCTTGAGAAATCGCCACACTGTCTTCCACAATGGTTGAACTGGTTTACAGTCCCACCAACAGTGTAAAAGTGTTCCTATTTCTCCACATCCTCTCCAGCATCTGTTGTTTCCTGATTTTTTAATGATTGCCATGCTAACTGGTGTGAGATGGTATCTCATTGTGGTTTTGATTTGC
>NW_012115655.1:3247323-3273909 GCF_000951035.1 Colobus angolensis palliatus
TTGATGTGCTGCTGGATTCAGTTTGCCAGTATTTTATTGAGGATTTTTGCATCGATGTTCATCAGGGATATTGGTCTAAAATTCTCTTTTTTTTGGAGCTGTTCCTATTCTGCCATCTTGGGCATGCCCCCCTCCACTGTTCTTAAGAACACACCTGGACTGAAATTCTCTATATTCAGTTTCAAGTGAAGTCACTTCCTCTGGGAAAAGACTAGGAGTTATTTATTTTAGGACCTACTTTTTTCCCAAGGAAAAATTTCTGAGCTGGGGCTCTGGAGCTGGGGGTAGGCACAATGGCAAGCTTTTCGCTGACTGTCATCCCCCGGTCTAGTAGTTGAATGCTGTTGGAAGCGGGGAGGGACAGCAGCCTAAGGTGAGAGCCTAAGCAGCCCCCTGACCTGCCTCTCCCGGACTCATAAGCCAGGGCAAGGGTGATCAGAGACCAGAGATTTTGAGTGCACAGCCTCCAAGGTAGAGCTTCCATTCCATGAGTAGAGGCTTCTAGAAGAAGGGAACCCCCATTACCTCTGACTGTACTCACCTAGGACTTAGCTCCAGCAACACGTAGCTGATGGCAGGATGAAAAATACCAAAGTCCTGCTCCTGCTGGGAAGAAAGCCTTCCAGCTGTGGTCTTGGGATAAAGAGAGCCTGCTGTTCTTGGTTGCAGTAGTGTGGAGTTCTGTCTTGCTGAGTTGTGAAGGTGGGGAAGGGAGCAGTCGGTTCAGAAACCATAGTCATCTTTCTTACCAAATTTTCATAGTGTAGGGAGGATAGTTTCTTCATTTGGTCTTTAAATGCTTGGAGTTTTTGTTTTATAGTTGTCACCAGTTTTTATTTGGAATTTATCTTAATCCACTTGTATTGCTATAAGGGAATACCCACAGCTGGGTAATTTATAAAGAAAATAGGTTTATTTTGCTCATGGTTCTGTAGGCTGTACAAGCAGCATGTACCAGCATCTGCTTCTGATGGGAGCCTCAGGCTGCCTCTACTCAAGGCAGAAGTCAAAGGGGAGCCATCATGTCCAGAGATCACATTGTTACCAAGAAAAAGGGGCATTGCTGGCCTGATATGTTAGAAGCCAACACCATGACACTCTGGATGTTTTTTGTTTTGTTTTTAGAAAAGAACTGCTTTTTATTATAAATTGACTAACAAGAAGACAGGAGTCCAGCTCAAATCTGTCTCCCTATGCTGGCTTTAAGTCAGTAATTTTATTAGTAAAGGTTCAGGGGGTAGATTCTGGAATTAGCAGGTGGTTAGTAGAAAAGAGAAGGTCTGGAAAGTCTTCAGGGACGCGTGTTTATCTTTGCATGCTACCCCATGGGTCTCAAGTGCAAGTTTGGGAAGAATTAGTATGAAATACACAGTAGAAATTGGGCTGTGATATCAGTGAGCTCATTCCGTGCAAACTGCATTCAGCCATGTTGCTTCCAGCCAATTTCAACCGTTTTTTAATCTCACAAGCAGAGGAAGTTTCAGCATTTTAGCAAATTGTTCCTTATCTGCTATGTTGCAAACTCAAGAATTTCTGTTAGTCGTAGATTGGTTTTAACTCTTTGGGGCATTGTTTCAGCAACACAAGAGGAGCACCGGGAGAGGGAGGGGAGGGAAGTACCAGGCTCTTTTAAACAACCACCTCTCATGGGAACTAATAGAGTGAGAAATCACTCACCTCCCACCCTCAGGGAAGGCACTAATCTATTCATGAGGGATCCGCCTCCATAGCACAAACACCTCCATTAGGCCCCTCCAACACTGGAGCTCCAATCTCAATACAAGGGTTGGAGGGAACAACATCTAGACTACAGCAGAGCTCCTCAGGCTGTCATGCTAGAAGTAGCCTCTCTCCTCATCCATTGGAACAAGCAGTGTTCTGCCTCTGCTTGAAAACCACCTTCTTAGGGCAGGATATTCCATCTTTGGAAGCTGTAACCAAGATCATTCTTCCTTGATCTTCTTCACCAATTGGTGAAGCCAACTGATCCTGGTCCTTCCCCTGGGACCTACCAAAAACAGCTTAATCCTTCTGTTACAGTGCAGCCTTTCCAGTCCTTCCTGCAGCTGAGGTCCTTAATCTCCAGCCCTCGGTGGTCCCTTGTCCAGGCAGAACATCCACAATCCATTTCCTCTATGTTCTCCATGCTATCATACCACATCTTGAGTATTACCATTGTACTTCAGGTGAGGTCATTTTAGAACAAAATGATGTCATCATCTTCCTTACTGTGGAGTCTGTTTCTGTAAATGGAACCAAAAGCACATTAACTTTTTTAGCAGCCATTTTGCATGGTTGATTAACAATTAACATACTGATATCAAACTCCCGATTCTGTTCACACATGCTACTGATGCATATACCCTTGGTTTCTGGAGCCAAGTGCCAGGCATTGCTTATATTGTTTCAGTTTCTGACCCTTGGGAATCATTTTTTCCTCCCAAGGATAGGGTTCTTTTCCCTTTAAGCCATTGATAAAATATTTGTATATAAAAAAGCCAAGGTTGGTCGGGCGCAGTGGCTCACACCTGTAATCCCAGCACTTTGGGAGACCGAGGCGGGCGAATCACCTGAGGTCAGGAGTTTGAGACGAGCCTGGCCAACATGGTGAAACCCTGTCTCTACTGAAAAACACAAAAAATTAGCTGGACATGGTGGCATGCATCGGTAATCCCAGCTATTCGGGAGGCTGAGGTAGGAGAATCGTTTGAACCTGGGAGGCGGAGGTTGCAGTGAGCCAAGGTCATGCCATTGCACTCCAGCCTGGTCAACAACAGCAAAACTCCATCTCAAAGGGGAAAAAAAAAGCCAAGGATAGAGCCTTACAGCTCATCATCAGAGACTTAGCTAACATCATTTATTAGCTCCTTAATATGACACTTAATATGACACTTAATATGTCACTTAATATGACATTTCTTAATATGACACTTCTGCTTGAGTAGTTGTCTGTTCCCACTCAGATTGTCATATGTGTGTCTTATTATGGGGCTGTGTGTGAGACCATCTCAGTGCCAGTAGTTCTCTATACGTCCTATGCCCTTTCTATATGGAAGGGAACTCCCTCAGCAAAACAGGAGTTCGCTCATGGCTACCATCTTCTTGACATTGAGATTACTGATTGAGTTACAAATGGGCCTTTCCCCTCCAACATGTTTCCTGATGAAGCTTTTAGGCACTTCCCACAATACATGGTAGTTATCTTCTTTCTCTTCAGTATGTGTGACAGAGCCACTAGCAGCCTGTCACTGTGCATTAAAACAACTCAGGAGGCCGTTCTTAATTGCGCTGTGCTGAATTATCAGCCATTTGTAAAGGTCATGGGATTTGAACAGAGCTTCATAGATTGTACTGCTCTAATGTGTGTGGTGTTTTCTGTCACTGCAGAGCGTAGCCTTCTGCCTGGACCTCTGTCCCAAATCAATTGTGCCACCCCTGAAAGCTCCCACGTCTTCATATAGTATCAAACATTGGATTGGGCGTGTTCGGGAAACAGTGGGAATCTCCACTGGCTAACACAGAAGGGAAGGAGGAGGAGATGAACATGGAATGTAGGCGGGGGCTTAGCACAGTCTCTGCTGTGGCTGACAAGTCACTGCCTTGGGACTTTTATGTTTTGTTGTTTTCAACAAATACCCTAATGTGTTCTGGTTAGAATTTACATTTCTTCCATCATAATGTTGAAATTTTGCTCCCTGGTTTTCCATGAAATATCAACTGATGGTGGGTATTATTCAAGACATAATAACACCTCCTTAAAAGAGAGCCCCTACTCTGTGTTGTCAAGCATCTGGATTGTGTTGTCTTCCTTCAGAGACTTGAGGTTTTTCTCTGGCAAGCTATTAATTACTATTAAATCAGCCACATATTTTTGAGGCTTATTTTGAAGTTCTACTAGGACAGATCCCCAGAGTGTCCCTTTCCCTAGTACATGCCCTGTAACAGTAATCTTTCTGGATTTTTTAAAGATCTTCCTGTACTGACAAAAAGAATATGTAATTATGGAATGGCCACAGTATGCTATGTGGCAAGACTCCAGGTTTGCGCAGGACAGTGGCCCCGGGAAGGGGGTCAGTCTCACTGTCATCCATCTGTGTCCCTGTGCTGTCATTTTCATGCCTGTTTGTAATGGTCCTGCTCTCTGTCCTGGCATCTCGGGATAATGATGACTCGGGAAAATACCTCTGCTACATTGTGGGTGGCAGCATCCAGCAGTGATTTTTTAATGTTTGGGAATTTGAGCTTCCCTTGCCTGTGAGGCAGATACATTGAGATGGCCAACCCTTTCTAACCCTGTCAAGAAAACAGGAAGGTTTTCATGAATTTGACCAAGGAGCTACGTTAGTTATCTAAAAATTCAAACTGTATTCTACATTTTTTAATCCATTTTTTTTAAATGTGTAATGAGATGATCAGCTTTTGTCACCACAGATTTTCCCCCAAGCTGTTGCCTTTCAAAGCAGGTTGGGCAAGGAGTAGCCAAGCCTATGCAGAAACAGTATATGGGTTTCAAAGACTTTAAACCAATTGGGGGACATTTTCTTTTGTGAGGGAGCAAAACAGGTGACCAACACCAAACAGAAGATACTTAGGTTTCCTTATCTAATGACACAGCCTTCACCTAGTGCTAACCTTATGATGGCACCACAAAGGATCCCGGTAGGCACTCGGGCAGATGCAGCATCAGCCCCTACAGACACAGACCAGGCAGCCCAGGGTGTCTACGAGCAGCCCATGAAACTGTATACATTCAGAGCACCTTATGTTTGTCACTAACATGTCATAGTGGGCTTTAGGGTTAGACCCGTTATCAAGAGTTACCCTGTCTCTTACAAGCTGTATTTTAATATGTCTAAACTTCAGTTTCCTCACAGGTAAATTAGAGAAAATAATTTCTCCTTCAATGGGCGAATGTACACATTAAACATAAAAGTAGCTAGCAGAAGGCCAGAGACTAATGGACAACAGGAAATGAGCTTTCTCCATTTCCCTTCCCAGCCCTTTCCTCACAAGAAAGAGCCTTGTAAGGTAGGCTGTGCAGAGATTCTCCCCTTTTGTAGTTGAGATAACTGATACGAGGGATATCAACACAACTAATTAGTGTCAGAGCCGAGTTCAGACTTTTTCCTGTGGTGGCAGAGGCGTTCGTGAATGCCTAGTGCGTACCCAAAACTGTCATTACGTTGTATGTGAAGTGTCTCACTGCAGAACGAAGCTTAGTTCTTAACACTGGGCTTTGGTCTAGGCTTCCAAAGTCATTTTAAAGCAGAACACTAATAGCTAGCTGTGTTTATTTCCATTAGCTGCTCTCTCCTGTCTCCTGGGTCTTTTGTTTATACTTTATAGAATGATGGGATGAGTTTTGAAAGGAAAGCAGAATCATGAAGGATCCCCAGAAGGAGGGCAGGTGTCCGTCAGTTTCACAGGAGCTTGATTAGGCAGATTGACCCAGGCGAGTCCTACACTGCTCCTCACATAACCTTTTGGGGCCCTTGAAAGTGACTTAGTCGGCTGGGCATGGTGGCTCACGCCTGTAATCGCAGCACTTTGGAAGGTCGAGGCAGGTGGATCACCTGAGGTCAGGAGTTCAAGACCAGCCTGACTAATATGATGAAACCTCGTCTGTCCTAAAAATACAAAAATTAGCTGGGCATGGTGGCATGTGCCTGTAATCCCAGCTACTTGGGAGGCTGAGACAGGAGAATCACTTGAACCTGGGAGGCAGAGGTTGCAGTGCACCGAGATCGTGCCACAGCACTCCAGCCTGGGCAACAAGAGTGAAACTCCATCTCAAAAAAAAGAAAGTGACTTTCATCAGGCTTCTTTCAGACCGCTACCGAGAGAATGGCAGATGAAAGGCACCTCTGGAACCGGGCTGTCCCAATTCAGATCTGGGCTCCGCCACCAGCCAGAGTGACCTTGGCATATCACTGAATCCCAGGACCTGAGTTTTTTCACCTGTAAAATAACAATAAGAAAAGTACCTACCTCGTAGGGTTTTTGAGATGATTAAATGAGATGATCCATGCTCAGTACTTGTAACAGTGGCTGGCACATGGTCATTACACGATCGATAAAGCGAGCTGCTGCAGCCGGGGAGGGAGGGTTGTTCCTCCGTGTCGCATCTGAGAAAACGTAAACCAGCATTTTTCCCCTGTGCTGTGAATGCTCACCGTGTTGTTTCTTTTTAATTGTGGTATTGAAGGGCTTGGGTTTTTAAGGTTATTTTTCAGTTAGCCTTTCAGTCTGTCTCTGTGGCCTCAAGCACTCACCTCCCTTAGAGCTGATCATTCTACGGTCATGACCACTATAAAAGAATGTCCTGCAGAGATGTTCTGCCACATTTTCCCCTCCTCTCTCTAGGCAGCTTAGCAGCTTGTCTGCCTGTCATATTATTTCATTATCTAATTCATTATTAGCTGTGACCTACTGAGAGTTTTGAGGCATTAGAGAATGAGGGGCTATGAGGAGTCAGGTTCAATCTGAGAGCAAACTGTGTTGTGGGTGGGAATTTAGAAAAAGTATTTCCTGTTTGCAGAGGGGAAGGAGGTATGTATGTGGCTTTTCCTTTATCTCTGAAGCCAAACTTTGATTTAGGCAAAACTTTTAAATACTAAGGACCTCTAGTGTGAAACAGTTTAAGTGGTGGCAAAAGACTGGCTGAGGCTATAACAGATACAGGGAAAGATTTGAAAGTGAGGTGGAGGGCAGGCAGGGAGAAAAGGGGGAAACATGCTTCTCATTCCACTCGTCCTACTTCGTCTCCACCTTCATTGCCACCAGAAAATTACAGAAGCGCCTGTAGGAGGCTTCTAGAATACCGAAAAGACATGATTGTGTTATGAATTATACAGAGTGGCCCGTGTCTCTCTCAAACTAGGTTTGATCTTCTCATGTGTTAGCGTGGAAAGATAATTAGGAAAGGAAATGTTAGGGTTTTGATTTCAGGATCTTAGTAATTGTAGAGAGTAAGAAATGAACAAGCAGAGCTCAGACTTCTGTGACAGTCTGTGTCTTCGAGTATGATTTGGAAGGCTTCGTGTCCAGTATCCCTAGGAGTAGAATCAGCCCTGTTCTTGAGAATTTGGTCTGTAGGGTGGCATTGGATCATGGTTGTTTTCCTATATCAGAGCTTGATATGTTTGTTAAGAGGTCTGTGGCCAGGCACGGTGGCTCACACCTGTAATCCCAGCACTTTGGGAGGCCGAGACGGATGGACAACCTGAGGTCAGGAATTCAAGACCAGCCTGACCAACATGGTGAAACCCCGTCTCTACTAAAACTACAAAAAATAGCCAGGCGTGGTGGTGCGTGCCTGTAATCCCAGCTACTGAGGAGGCTGAGGTAGGAGAATCGCTTGAACCTGGGAGGCTGGGGTTGCAGTGAGCTGAGATCACGTCTCTGCACTCCAGCCTGGGCGACAGAGCGAGACTCTGTCTCAAAAAAAGAAAAGAAAAAAAGAGGTCTGTGGATCCTGAGAGCCCCGGTTTGTTTTCTTCCTTCTAGCGGATATGGTTACTGCTCCCACTTTCACCTCTGTGAGTCACTAAGCTTCGCACTGTGCTGGCAGCCGTGTTAGCCCAACACCCCTCCCTTGGGCTCTCAGAGACCATCAGGACCTCGCTTTCCACTGGATTTACTTTAATGCTGAGTACTAAAAGGTCATTTCCAGGGTGGCCACTGTTTCTTCCTCTCATACTCGCTACAGTTTAATTTTTAGCTCTTAACACTGGACTTTGTTACATGGAAAGAAAGAAATTTGCTCTAACAGACAGCAGCAAATGCATTTTTCTGTCTTTCCAATTGGAAAATCACTCCTAACCAGTTTTATCCTGGGGGATTTAGTGGTCTGAGAATACTTTTATGTTTTTAGATGTGAACAGAGATTATGTTCATATTTAGTTGCTCCTTTATTTTTTGTCTGACCCTAATTTGGCATCTGTAGATGGAAACTGTTATTTCTCTTCAGGGCTGCCATGTGTCTTTGTGACATTACCCCTAATTTGCTTCCGAATATGCAATAAAAGATAAAAGCCATGATTAGGCTCAGTATACATTACTATTTTTCTTGAACCTTCCATGCCCTAAATGCCTGTTAATCTCGTGGTGCCCACGTCTTCCCTGGATGGTGGAGTGTGGCCGGGGTGGCATTGCCCTTTAATCAGTTGGAACATAGAGGAGAGATGTGACCTCCTCAGGTTATACAGGGAGCAGGTAACAGGATTGGAGCCCATGTTTCCTGATTTCATCCCATTGTTCTTTCTAGGGGGGCACTTCTCTCTGGGAGTATAAACAACACAATCGCAGTAATTACTGCCATTGATTGAGCATCAAATAGATGCTAAGCCCATATATGATGTCCAGTTTTCACAACAATTCTGCAAAGTAGAGTTTTATAGATAAAGAAACTGAGACTGAGAGAAGCTAAATTCCTTGCTTAAAGCCACTCACCTAGTCTTGGGCAGAGTCCAGATTGAGCCCAAGTGTGTCAGAAGCCCTGCCGTATGTTCTTACTGCATGACAAAGGGTTGGTCACAACTCCAGTGATAAATAGTAAGAAATCGGAAATCTGCATGTCAGCCCTCCCATCCCTTCATTTGATCAGCAGATGATGACTCTGTGGCTGCTCTGTGCAAGCACAGTACTGGGCACTGGTGAGCAAGACAGACAGGGAGCTGACTGTAGCAGCTCTCATTTCCATGAAGTTTTCCCTCTCATGCTCCGCACACCCACTCCTGCACATCTGCCAGCCTCCTTCATTACCCAGTTTTGCCTGTGCACGATGCTCTGATGCCCCCTTCCTTTCTGGTTCTACAGCCACATCAGGACAAGGGCCACATGACGTTGTCCCCTGGAGACCGGCTCTGTGCGTGGTACCTGTGGGCCTTCCTGTGCTCTCTAGTTAGTAGTGCTCAGTGAGAACTTGCAGAGTCCTGTGCATCCACTACGTGTTCTGTGTGCATCACCTTCTTGAATATTCATAGCCACTTTATGTGGTGTAGCTATAGTCATTTTCCCCATGTGAGCAGAAACAAACAAGCAAGCAAAAAGTACCCACCTCAGAGAACTTGCCTAAGATTGTGCTGCTCATAATTGTTAAAGTGAGGGTTTGAGCTTAGGCTGATGAACTCTGGAGTACAGGCTCTTACCCACCAACCTGTGCAGTGCAGACGCTTGGGACAGGTTCATAATATAGGGCAAAGAAAAACGTCTTTTAACTAATCTTATACATAAAAACATTTCTGAAATCAACTTTTAACTATGGGTATCTCTGAATTGTAAGAAAAGCTAGTGTGTACTGAGCCCTCGCGTGGTACTAGGCAGGTGACACTTTAAATATATATCTCATTTAATTTTTGGTAATCTCAAAAGGTAAGCATTACCCCTTCCTTCCCACAGGTGAGGCAGCTGAGGTTTAGAGAAGTGAGGTGACTTGCCTAAAGTTACATAGCAGGTTACTGTCAGAACCAGTATCCAGATTCTCCTCTGACTCCAAAGCCTATGGCCGCCTCCCCCAGGATCCCATTTCTTCTCTCTGCATATGAGTTGGATCAGGTCCACTGAGAGGAAAACCGCAGTTTGGCAGGTCCCACCACAGTAATAGGTGGAACAAAACAAGGCTGCTGTAAGAGCAGGCTAGACTGGCCCTTTTCCCAAAAGCAGCAGATGAATCTTTCAACCCCATAGGTGGCTACCAGCTTTACAATGAAACAGGGAGAGGATGAGATTTTTAAATGACAGTGCATCTCCTGTTACCAAGACAGAGAAAAGGGGTATCTTTGCTGGCCATGTGAAGTGATGGACGTGGGAATGCAAGGCTGGAAGGAACTAACTAGCTCTGCGTAGTGATGCCAAAGAGGGATCAAGAAACCTGAAAGGAACCTGTACATACGGGACATTTGGAGACTGCATTGGGAAAAGGGTCCACAGACAGGTCAACCTGCAGCCACACACCAAGGAGAGTTCTTAGGGGACGTGCCAATTTCTAACTCATGTTCAGCATATATGTCACTAATTGCTGGTAGCATGGATTGTTTTCAGAAGAATGAAGGAAGCACCATATTCTGCTTCAGCATCGTGTAGAGCACGTTCAGAGACTGCGTAGCCACATGATGTTGTTAATCGTATCGGTTTTTATTTTTCAGGGAACCTCAGAACCTGTTCTGGATCCACAGCAAATCCAAGCATTTGATCAGCTTTGCCGTCTCTACCGAGGAAGCTCCAGGGTAATGTTTGCGTGGTGGTTTATATTTTCATTTCCCTATTTATAATTTACTGCTTTAGAAAGGCAGTGTCTTGGAACCTCCCTCTAGCCTCTTCCTAACCTGGAAGGTGCCCTGGCATCCCTGTTACGGCTACATGGACAGCAGACCCTGGCCCCAGGGAGCACTCAGAGCTTGGCAAAGAGAGCAAAAGAAGTGGAAAGCTGTCTGTCCCTTCCTGCCATGACCTGTGAGGACACAGAAGGGCTTCTGTGTTTGACCTCCCTCCAGAAGGCCAGAAGGCTGATCCCAGGAGGGCTTTGCTTAGGATATGGATAGGTGCCCAATCTGTCCGAAGCCCTAGACCCTCCTGGGCATCTGCATTGGTTGAATTAGTTTTGGCCGTGAAAGACAAATGCAAAGTAGTAGTGGTTTCAGCAAGAGAGAAGTGTAACTGCAGCCAGCCAGGGCACATCCACGCACCTCCCTCCAGCTTTCGTGTGTCTTGTGCTGTGCCTTCCTTAGCACGTGACTTAAACTTGTGTGGTTCAACCTGGTTGCTTCCACTTACCTCCACTGTCTAGAATTTAGACCCATGACCATGCCTCACTGCAATGGATTTTATTCCAAAAGACCTCAGGCTGCAATTCTTGGTCTACTCTAACTGGGGAAGAAGAGTACAGACTGGAGGGCTTCTAGCAGTCGCTGCCACCACATCAGACCAGGTGTCCCCCAGGCACTTCAGAAGCATACTCATTGCTTTCTCGACCTGTTCTTCGCACCTGGTGCCTACCTCAGGAACGACACCTCTGTCTTCCAGCCACCCAGAGCAGAGACCTGGCAGCACTAGGCTCACCCCTCCCCTTCCTTCCACCCAACTGGGGACATCCTGTGGGATCTTCTCTACTAATCCCCTTTTGCCACTACCCCCAGTGGGGCCTCCTTATCACTCACGGAGGCCACTGCAGGTCTTCTGATTGGCTAGAAACCCTTCTGTCCCTTCTCCATGCTGCTGCCTGGCTACCCTTTCTAAACCCAAATGTGTCATGCCCTTGTTTGCGACACATTCTGGATCTCCACCACCTAAAGAATGAGTCCAAACCCTAACATCTTCTCCACTCCCCAGATCACACCTCAATTCTAGCTGGTCCCATTTGTTTCTAAGCTTATCTCAAGCTTGTGCAAACTGCTGTGTCCTCTGCTTCTCTACCTGGGTCCCCTTCACGCACTCCCCATTCTTAGGCAGAACCTACTAGGTTACTTGGCAGCCGGAGGAAAAAGTGGTGTTCCTTCTTTGAGAGTTGGTTTGGGCAGAGGTTGTTATTCCTGGAAGCTTCTCCAGGGGTCTCCTGGATGCAGTCCAGCAGCTTTATTGAACTGGCCTCACCCCCATCCCTCTCCAGCCTCAGCCAAGCTCTGCCCCAGGAGTTGGGTTTCTGGGGCCTTCCAAGGAGGTTCTTCTGCTTCAAACTGTTGAGCTCTGATTTAGGGCTCATTGATTTCCAGATCACAAAGTTACCAAAGTAGAACACAAAAATATCTATTTTCCTGGGAAATATATATATATATATATACATTTTTTTTTTTTTTTTTTGCAATTGATCTTCCCACCTCACAGTGTCAGAATGTGAAAGCATTGAGCTGAGCATCTGTTGCCCATTCTGTTCAAGGCGTCGTACATAACAGTCATTGCAGAGAACGTCGCAGGCTGATGGGCAACTGAGAGGGTTATGGAAGAAAGGAAGTGGCACAAAGTGGACTCGGACAGAGCAAGGGACATCTCTTGGCCCCTGGCGTATTGCTTGAGTGGGCCTGCTCAGTAACTTGCAGTTAGAGCTTGAGTCAGAGTTACTGAGTTGTAAATGACACCATACATGTGTCTCTGGCCAGGACCTGGATTACTTTTGATAAATTGACACTTAGAACTTAGGGGCCTTTAGATGTCTTCCCAGTCACCACAGCCACTGGTACTGAGTTTTCCACAGAAGTGACACGTGGACACATGTGAGCTTGTGCCAACGTTGCCCGTGAGGGAAAAACCCTTTGCCAGAGGTCGGAGGGCACCTCAAAAACATGGTGCCTGGCGGGTGAATCCCACATCGCTACTCACTGCTGGTGACCAAGGGCAAGTCACTTCTCAGGCCGCAGGGTTTCTGCCCCAGAGGTATGTTGTGAAGGATGAGAAATAATACACGTCAAGGACCTAGCAAAGTGCCTATCATGGAAAGACACTGGATGCAGTCACGAGAGGCTGTTAGCCATCGCCTCGGACTCCTGGCGTGTTTAGGAGACACAGACAGGGCTGCCCTGAGGTGTCTGATGGCCCGCTTGTCTCAGCTGTGAGCTCTCCATGGGCCAGGCTTTCACTGGCCTCCGTGTGAGCCTGCGCAGGGTCCCTTAGAGTATTGGTAGTGGGACATGGTGGCCCGTCCCATAGGTCCCAACTGCTGTTATTAGGGACCGTATTGACCTGGGCTTGTGGGGTGGAAGTTAACTCACCATGTTCTGGGAAGCAACAGGCAAAGACCCTAATCAGTCAGGAAGTCTAAGGACCTTGGGTGTAGAATTCTTGTCTCCTCTGACCTTCAGGGGTACCTCAAGAGCCAGGCTGCCAACTCCCTGCTTTTGCAGAAAGCCTCTTTAGGTGAAAGGGATGGTCCCCCCGAGGGGCAGAGCTCTGGCATCTCAACAGGCCGACATTAGCGTCTCCTCCTACTCTTCTATCCTCTTCGACAGGTCTTCCAGAATTGAGCCACTGACAGAACGAGGGTACTGCTAATGTCATTGGTGGGAATAAGGAAGCTGAGAGCAGGGAGAACTCACTTGAAGGAGAAGGTAGAATCCAGGGGTTCCACTCTGGAGCCCCTGAGTTTGAGTTGGCAGAAGAGAGGTCAGAGTCAGTGGTCATAATTAGTCATTCACCCCCAAGGAGAGTGCACCAAGGTGGAGAGCCTGGAATGAGCAGAGCTGAGAACAAGCTCCTCTGCACAGGGCACGTCCACAGGGAGAGAAGGGCGGCAGCAGGGGCAGCTGGAGGAGCCCTCAGCACAGGGCCAGCCCAGGGTGGGAGAGCTCTCCAGTGCCAGGGAGAGCACAGTCTGTGTGCCCTTGGGAGCGAACCAGTCCAGTCTCATTATTGAATGAGGAAATTAAGGCCCTAAAAAATGAAGTGAACTTCCCCAAAGTCACACGGCTAGTTTGTGATATATGGACCTAAGATCCAGACCGTGCATGTTACTACTCCTGCAACATAGCACTGTCTCTCGTGTACCTGAAGCAGTGGATTCAGGAGCCTCTCTTCCCTCTTCTCCCCACAAACCTTAGCTGATGTGTGTCCTTCCTTTGCAGCTGGCTCTTCTCACGGAACTCTCCCAGAATCGCAGCAGCGAGAGCTATAGGCCATTCAGTGGCTCGCAGAGTGCTCCTGCTTTCAACAGCATCTTCCAGAATGAGAACTTCCAGCTGCAGCTCATTCCCCCACCTGTGACTGAGGATTGATGACTCCGTGGAGCCTAGCCCAGGAGAACCAGAGATGATCCCAAGGCCACTGGAGAGAGACTCCGCCTCTGGTGGGCTTGGCCTCCACCGCCTCCCACGCTTCTGAGAAGAGGTTCCAAATTGGGATCCTGGGCCCAGAGCGTCCACAGCACCATTCCCAGCATAGACTCCCGGTCTTCTCCACATTGTTGTCATGGCGTCAGTTCACCAGACTCGTTGATTTTGTTTTGCCTGTTAAGCAAAGGAATGTCACATACCTCTGTCTAGCTTTTTAGGAAACACATTTTGCCTGTTGGGACTTTCTCCATTTGCCCTGAAGCCTAGAAAGTAGATGGAACTCACACAAATGGCATTCCAGAGTCTGCTGTACTCCGTCTTCTCCAGCTGCTGGATAATACAGAGGAACTTCAACTTCTACAGGGAATAGTGGTTGGCCAGGCTGCAGTATAACTGAAACATGCCTTGGAGAGAGCAGAGACACTGTGGGGGCCAGGGCCATCTCTCTTTTTATGTATTCGTGTTAAAACCTATTTGAGTATAAGACTTGCCCTTTCTAACAATAAATGCTCTGTGTTTAAGTTCTGCAGGTCTCCTGGCTGGCTGGCTGAGTCTGTCAAGTCATGGAGGACATTTAGAGCCCTGTTGTCACAATTTTATTAGCTCGAAGTCAGGAATCCTGACTGTGACAACCCTCCTTAATTCAGATAAGCAGCTCCATCGTCAGCTCTATTCAGAGCAGCCCAGCCACCCAAATGCTCCTGTGACGGGGGCTGGGCTGCCAACGAGAATAGTACTTAATTCAGTTTTTGGCCATGGAACTTCATATATCATTGAATCAGCCACCACAGCAGGTCACCACACCCAGAGACCTAGGTTTCCACCTTACATAGTCAGATGATCCTTTTCTCAGCGCACTGGAATGATCAGGCTCTCATGGACTGATACTAACCAAACCCACAGGAAATAGATACATAAACTAGACACATTTTTTTTTTTATTATTTTATTTTATTTTTTGAGACAGAATTTCACTCTTGCTGCTCAGGCTGGAGTGCAATGGTGCTGTCTTGGCTCACTGCAACCTCCGCCTCCCAGGTTCAAGTGATTCTCTTGCCTCAGCCTCCCGAGTAGCTGGGATTATGCCCACCCACCACGCCCAGCTAATTTTTTAATTTTTAGTAGAGATAGGGTTTCACCATGTTGGCCAGGCTGGTCTCAAATTCCTGATCTCAGGTTATCCACCTGCCTTGGCCTCCCAAAGTGCTGGGATTACAGGCATGAGCCACTGCACCTGGCCAATACAAATTTTTAACCCTTAAATAGAAAATAGATCTTGTTTCTGCCATGTACTACCTATAACCAACAATCAGTTAACCTCTCTCATCCTCTGTTTCTTTATAAACAGAACTGTTATGAAGATGAAACAATACATGTAAATGTTTGCTGTGTGCCATTCAGGCACATGGCAAATACCCCAGAAATGCAAGCTTAGCTTTTATTATATAACTTCTCCCAAGACCTGGGCTACAAGGGTACTGCTTCCTGATGAAGGTGCCGGGATATAAAATTGAGGGAAGTGGTTAAACCATTAAGTCATCACCGTTCGGATGCCTGCCACAGCTATGTGAGATTCTCAAGCCGTTTACAGGTGAGAAAGCTGAGGCTCAGAGATGATAAGTAATTTCACCAAGGTATCATACCAAAGAGCTAGCAGAGCAGGCGGAATTCGGAGCTGTGATTCTAGAGCCAGTGATGCTTCCTGCCCCAAGTTATGTATCAAAAGATTTCTCATTGAGCCTAAAATTAAGGCCAGAGGAACTTGATATTCTCAAAGCAAAACTCAGTTACTCCCCTTCTTTTATAGTGTAAAGAACTAAGGCAAAAGGAGTATTCAGTATAAAAATGTACATTGTGACATCAAAAACATGAAATGTATGTGGGAGGGGTGAAGTAAAAGCAGAACTTTATGCAATCAAAATAAAGTTGTAATAAGTTTAAAATAGCCTGTTACAAACTAAGATGTTGGCTGGGCGCAGTAGCTCACGCTTGTAATCCTAGTACTTTGGGAGGCCAAGGAGGGCGGATCATGAGGTCAGGAGTTCAAGACCAGCCTGGCCAAATGGTGAAACCCTGTCTCTACTAAAAATACAAAAATTAGCTGGGAATGGTGATGCGTGCCTGTAATCCCAACTACTTGGGAGACTGTGGCAGGAGAATCGCTTGAACCGGGACCTGGGAGGCAGGGGTTGCAGTGAGCCGAGATTGTGCCACTGCACTCCAGCCTGGGGTACAGAGCGAGATTCCATCTCAAAAAAATAAATAAATAAGATGATTTATGTAAGCTTCATGGTAACCACAAAATAAGAAATTAGGTAGATAAAAAGCAAGGAATAAAAGTATACCATTAGAGAAAATCATCTAATCAGAAAGAAAGCAAGAGAAGAAGAAAGGAACAAAGGATCTACAAAACAATGAACAAAATTGCAGTGATAAGTCCTTACCTATCAATAATTATCTTGAATGTGAATAGATTTGCCAATCAAAAGAGAGTGGCTGATTGGATTAAACATAAGATCCAACTATATGCCACCTAAAAGAGACTCAATTCACCTTTAAGGACACACGTAGCTTGAAAATGAAAGATGGAAAAAGATACTCTGTGCAAAGGAAACCAAAAGAGAGCAGGAGTAGCTGTACTTCGATGAAATAGACTTTAAGCCAAAAACTGTCAAGTGAGACAAAGTTATATAATAATAAAGGGATGGATTCATCAAGAACATGTAACAGTTGTAAATATATATGCATCCATTATCAGAGCACCCAAATCTATAAAGCAAATATTAATAGATCTGAAGAGAGAAACTGAAATACAATAATAGGGGACTTCAACAAGGGACAGATTTTCCAGAGAATCAATATAACACTGGACTTGAATTACACATTAGACCAAATGGACCTAACAAACATACACAGAACATTCCATTCAACAGCATGAGAATACACATTTTTGTCAAGTACACATTGAACATTCTCCTGGATAGACCATATTTAGGCCACAAAGCAAGTCTTAACAAATTTAAGATTGAAAATCATAACATTTTTTCTGACCACAATGGTATGAAACTAGAAATCAGTAATAGGAATGTTAAGAAATTCAGAAATCTGTGGAAATTAAACAACATGTTCCTAAACAACCAATGGGTCAAAGAAGAAATAGGAAAATTTAAAAATATCTGGAGACAAATGAAGATGGAAACATCCCATAAAAATATCATTTATGGTATGTGGGGCAAAAGCAGTTCTAAGAGGAAAGTGTATAGCAATGAAGTCCTACATCAAGAAAGAAGAAAAACTCCAAATAACCTATTGGCATAACAACTTAAGGAACTATAAAAAGGACAGACTAAGCCTAGAGTTAGTTAAAGGAAGAAAATAATAAGTATCAAAGCAGAAATAAATGAAATAGAGACTAGAACTAGAGAAATAATTTTTAAAAATCAGTGACATTAAGAGGGTTTTGTTTGAGACAGGCTCTTGCTTTGTCACCCAGACTGGAGTGCAGTGGCACAATGACTGCTCACTGCAGCCTCACCTTTCTGGGCTCAAGCGATCCTCCCTCAGCCTCCCGAGCAGCTAGAACTACAGGGGCATGCTACCATGCCCAGCTACTGTTTTTTGTTTTGTTTCGTTTTGGATGAGGCAGGGTCTCACTGTGTTACCCAGGCTGGTCTCAAAAGACTCCTGGCTCAAGTGATCCTCCCACCTCAGCCTCCCAAAGTATTGAGATTACAGGTGTGGACCACTGTGCCTGGCCAAGAGTTGGTTTTTTGGAAGGATAAACAAAATCAATAAACCTTTAACTAGACTAAAAACAAGAAGACTCAAAATCAGAAATGAAAGATAAGACATTACAACTGTAAGAAGGATCATAATAGATGACTGTGGACAAGCATATGTGAACAAATCGGATAGCCTAGGAAAAATAGATAAATTCCAAGACACGTATACCACCTACCAAGACTAAATCATGAAGAAATAGAAAACCCAAACAGAACAATAATAAATAATTAGATTGTATCAGTAATTTAAGTCTCCCAACAAAGGGAAGTCCAGAACCAAATGGCTTCTCCACTGAGTTCTACCTACCATTTATAAAATAATTAGTACCAATTCTTTTCAAACTATTACAAAAAATTGAAGTGGAGGAAACTCTTCCTAACTCATAAAGCCAGCCTAAACCTCACACCAAAACCAGCAAGGACTGTATGAAAAAGAAGAAAATTATAGGCCAATATCCCTCATGAACATAGCTGCAAACATCCTCAACAAAATACTAGTTAAGTAGGCTGGGCATGGTGGCTCATGCCTGTAATCCCAGCACTTTGGGAGGCCAACACAGGTGGATTTCTTAGGTCAGGAGTTCGAGACCAGCCTGGCCAACATGGGGAAAGCCTGTCTCTACTAAAAATACAAAAATTAGCTGGGCATGGTGGTGCATGCCTGTAGTCCCATCTACTTGGGAGGCTGAAGCAGGAGAATCGCTTGAACCTAAGAGGTGGAAGTTACAGTGAGCCAAGACTGCACCACTGCACTCCAGCCTGGGTGACAGAGTGAGATTCTGTCTCAAAAAAAAAAAAAAAACAACAATACATCAAAAAGATATAAAGATAATACACCATGATCAAGTGGAATGTATCACAGGAATACAAGGATGGCTCAGCATATGCCGATCAATAAACATGATACGTGACATCAATAGCATGAAAGACAAAAACTATATGATCATCTCAATACCTGCAGAAAAATCATTTGATGAAATTCAGTATCCCTTAATGATTAAAAAAAAAAAAAACTCTCAAAAAGTTAGGTATAGAAAGAAAGCACCTCATATGCCGATCAATAAACATGATACGTGACATCAATAGCATGAAAGACAAAAACTATATGATCATCTCAATACCTGCAGAAAAATCATTTGATGAAATTCAGTATCCCTTAATGATTAAAAAAAAAAAAAAACTCTCAAAAAGTTAGGTATAGAAAGAAAGCACCTCAACACAATTAAGGACGTGTATGACAAACTCACAGCTAACATCATACTGAGCAAGGAAAGACTGAAAGCTTTTCCTCCAAGAAATGGAACAAGACAGGGATGCCTACTCTTACTACTCTTATTCAACATAGTATAGAAGTCCTGTCCAGAGCAGTCAGGCAAGAGAAAAGAGGAAGTCAAATTGTCACTCTTTGCAGACAACACAATCTTATAAATAGAAAAACCTAAAGACTAGCAAAAAACTCACAGAACTGATAAATGAATTCAGTAAAGTTGCAGGATACAAAATCAACAGCAAAAATCAGTAGTGTTTCTCTACACCAATAACAAACTAGCTGAAAAATAAATCAGGACAATCCCATTTACAACAGCTACAAAAAATAAAAACAATCTAGGAATAAATTTAACCAAGGAGGTGACAGGTCTCTACAAGGAAAACTAGAAGACACTGATTAAAGAAATTGGAGGTCAGGTGCAGTGGTGGCTCATGTCTGTAATCCCAGCACTTTGGGAGGCCGAGGTGGGAGGATCACTTGAGCTCACAAGTTTAAGACCAGCCTGGGCAAATGGCAAAACCTCATTTCTACCAAAAACACAGAAATTAGCCAGGCATGGTGGCATACCCCTGTTGTCCCAGCTAAAAGGGAGGCAGAGGTGGGAGGATGGCTTAAGCCCAGGAGGTGGAGATTGTAGTGAGCTGAGATGGCACCACTGCACTCCAGCCTGGGTGATAGAGCCAGACCTTGTATTGGGGGCGGGCGGGGTGGGGGGGAGCGGAAAGAAAGAGAAAGAAAAAACAAAAAAAGTAGAAGGAAGGAAGAAAGAAAGATACAAAGAAAAAAGAAGTTGGAGAAGACACAAATAGATATCCCATGATCATGGACTAGAAGAATTAACATTTCTAAAGTGACCATATTACCCAAAGCAATCTACAGATTCAATGCAGGCTCTATCAAAATACCAATGTCATTCTTCATTGAAATAGAAAAAAAAATCTTAATATGTGTATGGGACACAAAAGACCCTGAATAGCCAAAGCAATTCTGAGCAAAAAGAACAAAGTTGGGGACTCACACTACCAGACTTCAGAATATTCTACAAAGCTATAGTAACTAAAACACCATGGCACCGGCATAAGAATACACATAGACTGAATAGAGAACCTAGAAATCAATCCATGTATATGCAGCCAACTAATTTTTGACAAAGACACCACATACACTTATTGGGAAAGGACACCCTCTTCAGTAAATGGTGCTGGGAAAACTGGATAGTCGTATGTAGAAGAAAGAAACTAGACCCCACCCCTCTATACAAAAGTCAACTCAAAACGGATCAAAGACCTAAATGTAAGACCCAAAACTATAAAACTACTAGAAGAAAACATAGGAGAAACACTTCAGGACATTGATCTGAGAATAGATTTTATGACTCACAGGCAAGAAAAGCGAAAATAAATAGGATTATTTCAAACTAAAAAGTTTTTGCACAGCAAAGGAAAAAAATCAATAGAGGGAAAAGACAGCCTACAGAATGGAAGAAAATATTTGCCAACTGTTCATCCAACAGGAGTTTAATATCTATATCCAGAATATACAGGCCAGGTGTAGTGGCTGACACCTGTAATCCTGGGACTTCGGGAGGCTGAGATGGGTGGATCACTTGAGTCCAGGATTTTAAGACCAATATGGTGAAACCCTGTCTCTACAAAAAAAATACAAAAAGTTATCCAGGCATTGTGGTGTGTCCCTGCAATCCCAGCTATTCAGAAGGCTGAGGTGGGCAGATCACCTGAGCCTAGAAGGTTGAGGCTGCAGTGGGCCATGATCATGCATGCCACTGCACTCCAGCCTGGGTGACATGGTGAGGCCCTGCATCAAAAAAAAAAAAAAGAAAAAGAAAGAAAGAAAAAGAGAAAGAAAGAGAGAGAAAGAAGAAAAGAAAGTAAAAAAAAAAAAATACAAGAAACTCAAACATGTCAACAGAAAAAATTTTTTTTTGTAATGAGCAAATAATGTGAACAGGGATTTCTCAAAAGACATCTATAGCCGCAGATAGATGATGAAATGCTCAATATCACTAATGATCAGGGAAATGCAAATCAAAACCACAGTGTGGTATCATCTCACTCCAGGATGGCTATGATCAAAAAGACAAAAAATATAAAATGCTGGCAAGGAAAGATGTGGAGAAAAGGGAACTCTTATATACTGTTGGTGGGGTTGTAAACTAGCACAGCCACTATGGAGAACAGTATAGAGCTTCCTCAAAAATTACAAATAGAACTATCATATGATCCTGCAACCCCACAATGTGGCAGTTATCCAAAGGAAAGGAAATCAGTATATTGAAGAGACATCTGCACCCCGATGTTTATTGCAGCATTATTAGCAATAGCCAAGATATGAAATCAACCTTAGGTGTCCAACAACAGATGAATGGATAAAGAAAATGTGGTATATATGCACAATGGAATATTAACCATGAAAAAGAATGAAATCCTGTGATTTACAGCAACACAGATGGAGCTAGAAGACATTATGTTAAGTGAAATAAGCCAGGAACAGAATGTTTAACACCGCATGTTCTCACTCATATGTGGAAGCTAAAAAAGTTGATCTCATAGAAGTAAAAAGTAGAACAGAAAATACCAGAGACTGGGAAGGGTAAGGGGAAGAGGGGAATAGGGAGGGATTTTTTTAAAGGACACAAAATAAATAACAGGAGGAAAAATTTCTAGTGTTCAGCACCACTGTAGGGTGACTATAGTTAATAATATAGTCTCAAATAGCTACAAGAAGGATATTGGATGTTCCCAAAACAAAGAAATGATAAATGTTTGAGATGATGGTTATGCTAATTACCCTGATTAGATCATTGCACATCATATGTATTGAAACGTTACCATGTACCTGATATGGTTTGGCTCTGTGTCCCCACCCAGATCTCATGTTGAATTGTAATCCCCAGTGTTGGGGGAAGGACGTGGTGGGAGGTGACTGCATCGTGGGCGCGGATTCCCCCCTTGCTGTTGTGATAGTTCTCACAAGACCTGGTTGTTTAAAAGTGTGTAGCACTTCCCTGTTCATGCGCTCTCCTGCCGCCATGTGAGGAAGTTGCTTGCTTCCCCTTTGCCCTTCTGCCATGATCATAAGTTTCCTGAGGCTTCCCAGCCATGCTTCCTGTAAAGCCTGCAGAACTGTGAGTCAATTAAACTTCTTTTTTTCATAAAGTACCCAGTCTCAGGTAGTTCTTTATAGCAATGTGAGAACAAACTAATACAGAAAGTTGGTACTGGAGAAGTGGGGCATTGCTATAAAGATACCTGAAAATGTGGAAGGAACTTTGGAATTGGGTAACAGACAAAGGTTGGAACAGTTTGGAGGGCTCAGAAGAAGAAAGGAAGATGAGGGAAAGTTTGGAACTTCCTAGAGACTTATTGAATGGTTTTGACTAAAATGCTGATAGTGATATGGACAATGAAATCCAGGCTAAGTGGTCTCAGATGGAGATGAGGAACTTATTGGGAACTGGAGCAAAGGTCACCTCAAAAGTGACTTTCTGTGCTTTAGCAAAGACACTGGCAGCATTGTGTCCCTAACCTAGGTATCTGTGGAACTTTGAACTTGAGAGAGATAATTTAGGGTATCTGGCAGAAGAAATTTGTAAACAGCATAGTGTTCAAAATGTGGATTGGTTGCTTCTAAATGCCTGTTCTCATTTGCATAACCAAAAATAGCTTGAATTTAAAAGGGAAGCATAAAAGTTCGGAAAATTTACAGCCTGACTATGTGGTGGAAAAGAAAAACCCATTTTCTGGAGAGAAATTCAAGCCAGCTGCAGAAATTTGCATAAGTAAAGAGGAACTGAAGTTAATAGCCAAGACAATAGGGAAAATGTATCTAGGGCATTTCAGAGACCTTCACAGCAGCCCCTCCCATCACAGGCCTGGAGGCCTAGGAGGGAAAAATGATTTCCAGAGCCAGGCCCAGGGACTCCTGCTCTGTGCGGCCGCAGGACATGGTGCCCTGCATCCCAGCTGCTCCAGCCATGGCTAAAAGGGGCCAAGGTAGAGCTTGGGCTGTTTCTTCAGAGGGTGCAAGCCCCAAGCCTTGGCATCTTCCATGTGGTGCTGGGCCTGTGGGTGTGCAGAAGTCAAGAGTTGAGGCTTAGGACCCTCCACCTAGATTTTAGAGGCTATATGGAAACACCTGGATGTCCAGGCAGAAGTCTGTTGCAGGGGTGAGGCCCTCATGGAGAACCTCTACTAGGGCAGTACAGAGGGGAAATATGGGGTTGGAGCCCCCACACAGAGTCCCCACTGGGGTACTGACTACTGGAGCTGTGAGAAGAAGGCCACCATCCTCCAGACCCCAGAATGGTAGATCCACCAACAGCTTACACCATCTGGAAAAGCCACAGGTACTCAATACCAGCCCACAAAAGCAGTCACAGGGGTGGAGCTGCCTAAGGCCATGAGAGCCCACCCCTTGCATCAGTGTGTCTTGGATATGAGACATGGAGTCAAAGGAGATTGTTTTGGAGCTTTAAGATTTAATGACTGCCTGTTGGGTTTTGGGCTTTCATGGGGCCTGTAGCCCCTTTGTTTTGGCCAATTTCTCCTTTTTGATGGGAGCATTTACCTAATGTCTGCACTCCTGCTGTATCTTGGAAGTAACTAACTTGTTTTTTATTTTAAAGGATCATAGGCAGAAGGGACTTGCCTTGACTCAAATGAGACTTTGGACTTGGACTTCTGAGTTAATGCTGGAATGAGTTAAGACTTTGGGGGACTGTTGGGAAAGCATGATTGGTTTCGAAATGTGAGAAGGACATGAGATTTGGGAGGGGGCAGGAGCAGAATGATATGGTTTGGCTCTGTGTCCCCACTCAAATCTCATGTTGAATTGTAATCCCCAGTGTGCGGGGAGGGACCTGGCAGGAGGTAATTGGATCATGGGGGTGGATTTCCCTCTCGCTGTTCTCGTGATAGTGAGTGAGTTCTCACAAGATCTGTTTAAGTGTGTATCACTTCCCCCTTTGATCTCTCCCTCCTGCAACCATGTGAAGAAAGTTGCCTGCTTCCCCTTAGCCCTTCCGCTATGATTGTAAGTTTCTTGACACCTCCCAGCCTGTGGAACTGTGAGCCAATTAAACCTATTTTCTTCATAAATTACCCAGTCTCAGATAGTTCTTTATCATCGTTTGAGAAGAGATTAATACAGTACTCCATCAATGTGTATAATTATATGTCAGTTGAAATTTTTTTTAAAAAGACATTACAACTTTCATATGGGTTGTGCATCTGCTAGTGCTCTGCTCTCTCTCTCGCTCTCTCTCTCAATCTCTTTCTGCCTCCCCCACCTCCCTCTCCCTCTCCTTCCCCCCTCCCCCTCCCTTCCCCTCTCTCTTTCCCTCCCTCCCCTTCTTAACTCACTCAGGAGGAAGCCAGTTGCCATTTTGTGAGCAACCCAGTGTACAGGCCCATAAGGGAAAAACCAAAGCTTCTTGCCAACAACCACAAGTACACTTGGAAGCAGATCCTACAGTCCCAATCAAACATCCAAGTGACTGGTGCCCCAGTTAACAGCTTGACTGGAATCTCATGAGAGAGGTTCTGAGCCAGAATCACTCAGCTAAGATGTTCCCAAATTCCTGAATTCTGAAAGCTGTATGAGATAATACATGTTTATTGTTATTTTAAGCAACAAAGTTTGGGAGTAATTTGTTATGTAGCAATACACAAAATTGTTTGCTTCCTAGGGGAAAAGAAAACAAAGCTCTAGGCATCACACTACCTGATTTGAAAACTAACTACAAAGCTATAACAAATCAGTATGGTACTGGCACAAAAACAGACATAGACCAATGGAACAGGACGGAGAGCCCAGAAATAAATCCACGCATTTACAGTCAATTGATTTTCAACAAAAATGCCAAGAACACACAGTGGAGAAATGACAATATCTTCAATAAATGTTGCTGGAAAAACTGAATATCCACACACAGAAGAATAAAATTAGACCTTCATCTCACACCACATACAAAAATCAACCAAACTGTATTCAAATTTTAAATGTAAGACCTGAAACTATAAAACTACCAGAAGAGGCCAGGTGCAGTAGCTCACACCTGTAATCCCAGCACTTTGGGAGGCCGAGGCAAGTGGATCACTTGAGTCCAGGACTTTGAGACCATCCTGAGCAAAATGGTAAAGCCCTATCTGTACAAGTTGCCGAGCCCAGCTTGGTTGGGGAGACCCTAACCCAGTGGTGCTAGAGGAATTAAAGGCACACACACAGAAATATAGAGGTGTGAAGTGGAAAATCAAGGGTCTCACAGATTTACCCATGTATTTATTAACAGCAAGCCAGTCATTAGCATTGTTTCTATAGATATTAAATTAACTAAAAGTATCCCTTAAGGGAAACGGGATTAACTAAAAGTATCCCTTATGGGAAACGAAGGGATGGGCCAAAATAAAGGAATAGGTTGGGCTAGTTAACTGCAGCAGGAGCATGTCCTTAAGGCACAGATCACTCATACTATTGTTTGTGGCTTAAGAATGCCTTTAAGTGGTTTTCCGTCCTGGGTGGAACCACAGCCTTCCAGTGTGGGTATTATGGCCATCATGAACATGTCACAGTGCAGCAGAGATTTTATTTATGGCCAGTTTTGGGGCCAGTTTATGGCCAGATTTTGGGGGGGGGGCCTGTTCCCAACAACAAGTAATACAAAAAAATTCAGCTGGGTGTGATGGTGTGCACCTATAGTCCCAGCTACTAGGGAGGCTGAGATGGGAGGATTGTTTGAGCCTGAGAGGTTGAGGCTGCAATGAACCATGATCACGTCACTGCACTGCAGCCTGGGCAACAGAGTGAGACCCTGTCTCAAAAAATAAACACCTATCAGAAGAAAACATAGGTGAAAAACTCCATGACATCGGTCTGAGCAAAGATTTTTTTAATATCCTAAAAGTAGCATTGGCAACAAAGGCAAAAATACAAATAAGATTACATCAAACTAAAAAGTTTCAGTGCCGTGAAGGAAACAACAGTGTGAAGAGACAGCCTATGGAATGGGGGGAAATATTTGCAAACCATACATCTGATAAGGGGCTCATATCCAAAATATCTAAGGAACTCGGTAGCAAGAAAATAACTCAGTTTTCAAAATGTGCAAAGGACCTGACTAAAGATTTCTCAGAAAAGACATACAAATGGCCAGCAGATGTATGGAAAAAATGCTCAGCATCACTAATCAGGGAAATGTAAATCAAAACCACAATGAGATACCACCTCACACCTGTCAGAATGCCTGTTATCAAGAAGATAAGAGAGTAAGTGTTGGTGAGGATCCAAAAAGGAATCCCTGTACACTGTTGATAGGAGTGTAAATCAGTATGGGCATTATGGAAAAGAGTATGGAGGTTCCTTGAAAAATTAAAAATAGAACTACCATATGACCCAGCAATCTCACAACAGGGAATATATCCAAAGGAAATGAAATCAATATGTCACAGAGCTGTCTGCATTGCATGTTCACTGCAGCAGCATTCTTAATACCAAAGAAAGGGAGTCAGCCTCGGTGACCACCAACAGATGAATGGATGAGGAAAATGCGGTGTTTATCCACAAAGGACTACTACTCAGCCTTTAAAAAGAAGCAAATTGCACTTTTGGAGGCCAAGGCGGGCAGATCACGAGGTCAGGAGATCGAGACCATCCTGGCTAACACGGTGAAACCCTATCTCTACTAAAAATACAAAAAATTAGCCAGGCACGGGGCGGGTGCCTGTAGTCCCAGCTACTTGGAAGGCTGAGGTAGGAGAATG
>NW_012115655.1:3276248-3278054 GCF_000951035.1 Colobus angolensis palliatus
CTGTCATAAAATTTTGAGGTAGAGTATGGCAAAGTATCTCAAAAAAAAAAAAAAAAAAAGTGTGTAGCACCTCCCGACCTCTGTCTTCCTCCTGCTCCAGCTATGTGAAGTGCTGGCTCCGCCTTCATCCTCCACCTTGATTGTCAGTTTCCTGAGGCCTTCCCAGAAGCTGAGTAGATAGTGTCATGCTTTCTGTACAGCCTGCAGACTCATGAGCCAGTTAAACCTCTTTTCTTTATAAATCCCCAGTCTCAGGTGTTTTATAGCAGTGCAAGAATAAACCAGTACACCTGACAGAGAATCTTTGCATGTGTAACCACCCAGTGGGTTCTTCCTGCCCCTTTCCCAGAGAGAGCTGATTTATCAAGACAGGGGAATTGCAATAAAGGCTTTAATTCACTCAGAGCCAGCTGAACAGGAGACTGGAGTTTTACTATTACTCAAATCACTCTCCCTGAGCATCTGGAGGCTCGGGTTTTTCTGAAGTACTTTGTGGGAAGGGGTGGGGCTAGCTAGCCAACAGGTGCTTGCTGATGACTGGTTGGGAGTGCTATCATAGGGGTGTGGGAAACGGCCCTCCACGCTGGGTCAAGTGGCTGGCTTCTGGATGAGGCCACAGGAGAAGCTGGCGGGTCCACGTGGAGCCATGACATGCAAAAAACCCAAAAAGATATCTCAAAAGGCCATTCTTAGGCTCTACAATTGTGATGTTACCTGCAGGAGTAATTGGGGAAGTTGCCCATCTGGTGGCCTCTGGAATAACGGCTGGCAATGGTCTATATCGACACCTTAGCAGACAGAATTCAGGCTCCTCTATCCTCCTAGCCTGGTGATCTCTCATTAGCTAACGAGAGACCAAGTTGAGTGTTCAAAGGCAGTTAAGTATTGGGGAAAGGCTATTATTTAAACTAAAGTAAGTATCTTCCAAAGTTAGCTTGACCTAAGCACAGGAATAATTAAAGGCAGCTTGAAGACCAAAGGCAAAGTGGGGATTGGCAGATGAGATCTTCTACACTGCCGTAATTTTTTCACTGTTAACAATTTTTGCAAAGGTGGTTTCAAATGGATGTGTCTGTATCACACCTGAAGATGGTTACTGTCAATTTCCAGCTTCACTGAATTCTCCCCTGTGCCTTTTTCTTCCCTTTGAGCCCCCAGGATTGCTCAGTCGTTCCCTTGGGCAAGACACTGGGCTGGCTGCTGTGAACACAAAAGGGAGCCATACGCAGCCCTGCCTTTAGGCACCTACCGGCTGGGGAAGGACACATTCAGCAGGAAATGCTCCCATAGCTCTAGCAGCACTTGTTTTTATTTTTATAGTTTAGTTCTTATAAAAAAAGAAGGCCTAGAGGTCCTTTGCTTTCAGGTTATACGTTTGTTGAGGTGGGATGTATTGTCCGAACCTACCTCTACATAACTCTGTTCATTTATTTTGGGCAATTTTAGAAGAGAATCGGGGCTTGGACCTTTGTGAAGATTCACTCTTACCAGGTGTAATCTGTCATAGCCTCTGCTTTCCATTCTGCTTCTTTTTTTACATTTTATTATCCAAAGGGAGGTTTTCTGTTTTTTGAGATGAAGTCTCACTGTATTGCCCAGGCTGGAGTGCCAAGGCTCACTGCAACCTCCGCCTCCTGGGTTCAAGCAATTCCCCTGCCTCAGCCTCTCGAGTAGCTGGGATCACAGGCGCCCACCAGCACACCCAGCTAATTTTGTATTTTTAGTAGAGATGGGGTTTCACCATGTTGGTCAGGCTGGTCTCAAACTCCTGACCTCAGGTGATCCACCTGCCTTGGCCTCCCAAAG
>NW_012115655.1:3278104-3284790 GCF_000951035.1 Colobus angolensis palliatus
CCGTCTCAAAAAAAAAAAAAAAAAAAGCAGCAGCAAATCCTGTCATTTGTGACATCATGGATGAAGCTGGAGGACATTAGGTTAAGTGAAATAAGCTAGCCAAAGAAAAATAAATGCTGCATGATGTCACATATAGGGAATGTAAAAACATCAAACTCAGAAACAAAGAGTAAAATGGTGGTCACTGGAGGCTGGGAGGTTGGGGAGATGTTGGTCAAAGGACACAAGATTTCATTTAGGAGGAATAAGTTGAGATCTATCATGTATTATGGTGATTGCAGTTAGTAATATATTGTATATTTGAAAATTGCAAAAGGAGTAGATTTTGTTTTTACTACAAAAATATAAGTATATGAGGTAATACATTTAAATAGCTCGATGTAGCCATCCCACAACAATGTGTACAGATATCAAAACATCATGATGCGTGCCATAAATATGTAAAATTGTACTTGTCAATTTAAAAAATAAATCAAGGCAGTTTATGGGGTTATCAGGACCTCTGTTCAAACCAGGACCAGCACACACCAACAAATCATTCTTCCTCAGCCCCTTTCCTATTTTATTAGTCCCCAAGAGTTCCTTTAGTTGTCATTCAAATCACAGCACTATTGAGTACACTGCAGCATTTTTACATTCAGGTCATGCCTCCCTAAGAATCTACTCTGGATTGGGTTTGAAGAGCCCTCTCATCTCATCTGATGGTAGATGAGACACAGGCTTGAGAGCTGGGCAGTGCTAGGCCCTGGGGATGTGGCAGGCCTGAGCTGAGCCCGTTCTTGCCATCGGGAAGCCTGACCCTGTCCCATCTTCTGGCACTTAGCGCACGTTCTACTAGCAGGTCCTTGGGGGCAAAGTCTCTTATCTGGAACTATCTTTAGAATCAGCAATAGCACCTGGCTCTGCTGATATTGCCTTGGGAGCTTGCAGAATCACAGAGCAGGCTAGGAGCCAGGCCCAGGATGTGGGAACAAGCAGCTCCACCTGCCTTGCTCCAGCCCCAGGGAGCTCCACCTGGGTTTCTAGGTCACATGCCCACCACTTGGCTGTGATGGGTGATAAGGAGGATCTGGGAAGACTTCATATTACCATTTGCGGAAGGCAGGTAACTGGTCTGAACATTCTCCTCCCCTCCTGCCCCCTGTGATGAGGAGAAGATGATCCCTGGATAAGTTCACTGATAGGAGAGGGGAGGGCATTTGAGTTGTCCAAAAAACAGCAGTCCATCACAGCTTTGCTTCTCCTTTGTACCTGGTGATATGGTTTGGATCTGTGCCCACCCAAATCTCATCTCAAATTGTAATCCGCAGTGTTAGAGGAGGGGACTGGTGGGAGGTGATTGGATCCCAGTGGTGGAGCTCTTGTGAATGGGTTAACACCATCCCCCACTCCCCCTTGGTACTGTATAGTGAGTGAGTTTCACAAGATATGGTTGCTTAAAAGTGTGTAGCACTGGCCGGGTGCGGTGGCTCATGCCTGTAATCCCAGCATTTTGGGAGGCCAAGGAAGGGGGATCACCTGAGATCAGGAGTTCAAGACTAGCCTGGCCAACATGGTGAAACCACATCTTTCCTAAAAATACAAAAATCAGCCAGGCATGGTTGCGGGCACGTGTGATCCCAGCAACTCGGGAGGCTGAGGCAGGAGAATCACATGAACCCAGGAGGCGGAGGTTGCAGTGAGCCAAGATGGTGCCATTGCACTCCAGCCTGGGGAACAGAGGGAGAATTTGTCTCAAAAAAAAAAAAGTAGCTGTGCATGGTATTGTGTGCCTATAGTCCCAGCTACCCAGGAGGCTGAAGCAGGAGGATCACTTGAACCGGGGAGGGGAAGGTTACAGTGGGCCATGATGGTGCCACTGCACTCCAGCCTGGGCAACAGAGCGAGTCTCCACAAAAAAAAAAAAAAAAAAAAAAAAGTGTGTAGCACTTCCCTGTTCATGCGCTCTCCTGCCGCCATGTGAGGAAGTTGCTTGCTTCCCCTTTGCCCTTCTGCCATGATCATAAGTTTCCTGAGGCTTCCCAGCCATGCTTCCTGTAAAGCCTGCAGAACTGTGAGTCAATTAAACTTCTTTTTTTCATAAAGTACCCAGTCTCAGGTAGTTCTTTATAGCAATGTGAGAACAAACTAATACAGAAAGTTGGTACTGGAGAAGTGGGGCATTGCTATAAAGATACCTGAAAATGTGGAAGGAACTTTGGAATTGGGTAACAGACAAAGGTTGGAACAGTTTGGAGGGCTCAGAAGAAGAAAGGAAGATGAGGGAAAGTTTGGAACTTCCTAGAGACTTATTGAATGGTTTTGACTAAAATGCTGATAGTGATATGGACAATGAAATCCAGGCTAAGTGGTCTCAGATGGAGATGAGGAACTTATTGGGAACTGGAGCAAAGGTCACCTCAAAAGTGACTTTCTGTGCTTTAGCAAAGACACTGGCAGCATTGTGTCCCTAACCTAGGTATCTGTGGAACTTTGAACTTGAGAGAGATAATTTAGGGTATCTGGCAGAAGAAATTTGTAAACAGCATAGTGTTCAAAATGTGGATTGGTTGCTTCTAAATGCCTGTTCTCATTTGCATAACCAAAAATAGCTTGAATTTAAAAGGGAAGCATAAAAGTTCGGAAAATTTACAGCCTGACTATGTGGTGGAAAAGAAAAACCCATTTTCTGGAGAGAAATTCAAGCCAGCTGCAGAAATTTGCATAAGTAAAGAGGAACTGAAGTTAATAGCCAAGACAATAGGGAAAATGTATCTAGGGCATTTCAGAGACCTTCACAGCAGCCCCTCCCATCACAGGCCTGGAGGCCTAGGAGGGAAAAATGATTTCCAGAGCCAGGCCCAGGGACTCCTGCTCTGTGCGGCCGCAGGACATGGTGCCCTGCATCCCAGCTGCTCCAGCCATGGCTAAAAGGGGCCAAGGTAGAGCTTGGGCTGTTTCTTCAGAGGGTGCAAGCCCCAAGCCTTGGCATCTTCCATGTGGTGCTGGGCCTGTGGGTGTGCAGAAGTCAAGAGTTGAGGCTTAGGACCCTCCACCTAGATTTTAGAGGCTATATGGAAACACCTGGATGTCCAGGCAGAAGTCTGTTGCAGGGGTGAGGCCCTCATGGAGAACCTCTACTAGGGCAGTACAGAGGGGAAATATGGGGTTGGAGCCCCCACACAGAGTCCCCACTGGGGTACTGACTACTGGAGCTGTGAGAAGAAGGCCACCATCCTCCAGACCCCAGAATGGTAGATCCACCAACAGCTTACACCATCTGGAAAAGCCACAGGTACTCAATACCAGCCCACAAAAGCAGTCACAGGGGTGGAGCTGCCTAAGGCCATGAGAGCCCACCCCTTGCATCAGTGTGTCTTGGATATGAGACATGGAGTCAAAGGAGATTGTTTTGGAGCTTTAAGATTTAATGACTGCCTGTTGGGTTTTGGGCTTTCATGGGGCCTGTAGCCCCTTTGTTTTGGCCAATTTCTCCTTTTTGATGGGAGCATTTACCTAATGTCTGCACTCCTGCTGTATCTTGGAAGTAACTAACTTGTTTTTTATTTTAAAGGATCATAGGCAGAAGGGACTTGCCTTGACTCAAATGAGACTTTGGACTTGGACTTCTGAGTTAATGCTGGAATGAGTTAAGACTTTGGGGGACTGTTGGGAAAGCATGATTGGTTTCGAAATGTGAGAAGGACATGAGATTTGGGAGGGGGCAGGAGCAGAATGATATGGTTTGGCTCTGTGTCCCCACTCAAATCTCATGTTGAATTGTAATCCCCAGTGTGCGGGGAGGGACCTGGCAGGAGGTAATTGGATCATGGGGGTGGATTTCCCTCTCGCTGTTCTCGTGATAGTGAGTGAGTTCTCACAAGATCTGTTTAAGTGTGTATCACTTCCCCCTTTGATCTCTCCCTCCTGCAACCATGTGAAGAAAGTTGCCTGCTTCCCCTTAGCCCTTCCGCTATGATTGTAAGTTTCTTGACACCTCCCAGCCTGTGGAACTGTGAGCCAATTAAACCTATTTTCTTCATAAATTACCCAGTCTCAGATAGTTCTTTATCATCGTTTGAGAAGAGATTAATACAGTACTCCATCAATGTGTATAATTATATGTCAGTTGAAATTTTTTTTAAAAAGACATTACAACTTTCATATGGGTTGTGCATCTGCTAGTGCTCTGCTCTCTCTCTCGCTCTCTCTCTCAATCTCTTTCTGCCTCCCCCACCTCCCTCTCCCTCTCCTTCCCCCCTCCCCCTCCCTTCCCCTCTCTCTTTCCCTCCCTCCCCTTCTTAACTCACTCAGGAGGAAGCCAGTTGCCATTTTGTGAGCAACCCAGTGTACAGGCCCATAAGGGAAAAACCAAAGCTTCTTGCCAACAACCACAAGTACACTTGGAAGCAGATCCTACAGTCCCAATCAAACATCCAAGTGACTGGTGCCCCAGTTAACAGCTTGACTGGAATCTCATGAGAGAGGTTCTGAGCCAGAATCACTCAGCTAAGATGTTCCCAAATTCCTGAATTCTGAAAGCTGTATGAGATAATACATGTTTATTGTTATTTTAAGCAACAAAGTTTGGGAGTAATTTGTTATGTAGCAATACACAAAATTGTTTGCTTCCTAGGGGAAAAGAAAACAAAGCTCTAGGCATCACACTACCTGATTTGAAAACTAACTACAAAGCTATAACAAATCAGTATGGTACTGGCACAAAAACAGACATAGACCAATGGAACAGGACGGAGAGCCCAGAAATAAATCCACGCATTTACAGTCAATTGATTTTCAACAAAAATGCCAAGAACACACAGTGGAGAAATGACAATATCTTCAATAAATGTTGCTGGAAAAACTGAATATCCACACACAGAAGAATAAAATTAGACCTTCATCTCACACCACATACAAAAATCAACCAAACTGTATTCAAATTTTAAATGTAAGACCTGAAACTATAAAACTACCAGAAGAGGCCAGGTGCAGTAGCTCACACCTGTAATCCCAGCACTTTGGGAGGCCGAGGCAAGTGGATCACTTGAGTCCAGGACTTTGAGACCATCCTGAGCAAAATGGTAAAGCCCTATCTGTACAAGTTGCCGAGCCCAGCTTGGTTGGGGAGACCCTAACCCAGTGGTGCTAGAGGAATTAAAGGCACACACACAGAAATATAGAGGTGTGAAGTGGAAAATCAAGGGTCTCACAGATTTACCCATGTATTTATTAACAGCAAGCCAGTCATTAGCATTGTTTCTATAGATATTAAATTAACTAAAAGTATCCCTTAAGGGAAACGGGATTAACTAAAAGTATCCCTTATGGGAAACGAAGGGATGGGCCAAAATAAAGGAATAGGTTGGGCTAGTTAACTGCAGCAGGAGCATGTCCTTAAGGCACAGATCACTCATACTATTGTTTGTGGCTTAAGAATGCCTTTAAGTGGTTTTCCGTCCTGGGTGGAACCACAGCCTTCCAGTGTGGGTATTATGGCCATCATGAACATGTCACAGTGCAGCAGAGATTTTATTTATGGCCAGTTTTGGGGCCAGTTTATGGCCAGATTTTGGGGGGGGGGCCTGTTCCCAACAACAAGTAATACAAAAAAATTCAGCTGGGTGTGATGGTGTGCACCTATAGTCCCAGCTACTAGGGAGGCTGAGATGGGAGGATTGTTTGAGCCTGAGAGGTTGAGGCTGCAATGAACCATGATCACGTCACTGCACTGCAGCCTGGGCAACAGAGTGAGACCCTGTCTCAAAAAATAAACACCTATCAGAAGAAAACATAGGTGAAAAACTCCATGACATCGGTCTGAGCAAAGATTTTTTTAATATCCTAAAAGTAGCATTGGCAACAAAGGCAAAAATACAAATAAGATTACATCAAACTAAAAAGTTTCAGTGCCGTGAAGGAAACAACAGTGTGAAGAGACAGCCTATGGAATGGGGGGAAATATTTGCAAACCATACATCTGATAAGGGGCTCATATCCAAAATATCTAAGGAACTCGGTAGCAAGAAAATAACTCAGTTTTCAAAATGTGCAAAGGACCTGACTAAAGATTTCTCAGAAAAGACATACAAATGGCCAGCAGATGTATGGAAAAAATGCTCAGCATCACTAATCAGGGAAATGTAAATCAAAACCACAATGAGATACCACCTCACACCTGTCAGAATGCCTGTTATCAAGAAGATAAGAGAGTAAGTGTTGGTGAGGATCCAAAAAGGAATCCCTGTACACTGTTGATAGGAGTGTAAATCAGTATGGGCATTATGGAAAAGAGTATGGAGGTTCCTTGAAAAATTAAAAATAGAACTACCATATGACCCAGCAATCTCACAACAGGGAATATATCCAAAGGAAATGAAATCAATATGTCACAGAGCTGTCTGCATTGCATGTTCACTGCAGCAGCATTCTTAATACCAAAGAAAGGGAGTCAGCCTCGGTGACCACCAACAGATGAATGGATGAGGAAAATGCGGTGTTTATCCACAAAGGACTACTACTCAGCCTTTAAAAAGAAGCAAATTGCACTTTTGGAGGCCAAGGCGGGCAGATCACGAGGTCAGGAGATCGAGACCATCCTGGCTAACACGGTGAAACCCTATCTCTACTAAAAATACAAAAAATTAGCCAGGCACGGGGCGGGTGCCTGTAGTCCCAGCTACTTGGAAGGCTGAGGTAGGAGAATG
>NW_012115655.1:3284995-3303804 GCF_000951035.1 Colobus angolensis palliatus
AGAGGGTGTCTGCACATGTCTCTCAAGTTTGGGGTTTATTGAAGGGCATGATGCGTGGTGTACATCCAAGTTCCTTTTCTCTGTGACGTGGACTGACTGTCTGACATTAATCAAGAACTGAGCCAGGGAGGGTGAGTGGAGGTGGGGAAAGGGCCTCAGAGAGCCTTCCTGGCAGGAGGGGTGCCAGGCTGTGTGGTTTCTTCAGGACCTGGGGCCACTGACAGAGCTTCCGGCTTATGTGGCTCTCGGTCCAGGGGCATATGGCAGGGATGGTGGGCAGGGTGGCATCTGGACAACATGGCTGGCCCAGGCTTCTGCCCCATCTGCGACCTGTGTGTGCCAGGTTCTGGGTGTGCGTCGAGGCTCTGTTCAACGTGATAGGTTTCTAGGCAGGGCCTGGGGCGAGGGTTCTGAACCACTAGGGTTGAGAATCACTGTGGTTATCAGTCCAGCTCGGTTACACACCCCACCTGGCCTGTGTGTAAATGGCCTGGACACCCCTTTTATCAGCTATAATGAAGGGCTATAATGAAGCTACCAGCTACAAACACTACTATGCGCAGCCACTTTATTCTCCCCCAGTCACCTGGGAGGGTAGCTGCTATTATCTCCATTTTTCTCAGAAGGAACTGGCTTCAGAGACCTGCCAGCTAATGAGTTGTATTTGGAGCTTGGGGTGTGCGACTTCCAATTTACCTGGAATGAACAGTAAAAGCCCTAACGGGGAAGCACGTATTCCCAGAGAATGGCTGCGTGTAAGGGTGTTTAAAAGCTCCTCCCTAGATTCCCAGGGAGCAGCTCCCCACGCTCGCTCAGTGCCCACTCAGAGGTGTGGCTGCGCAGGGGCCATCCAAGGGCAGCAGGAATCCACAATCCGCTTTCCCTGAAACGAGGCCCGCAGAACTTGTGAGAGAGGCCCGCTAGAGTGCACTGTCAGGGGCCAGTTTGTAATCTGTGCTATGTGTGGGGGCGTCAGAGGCGCTGAGAAGGGCCCGCAAATGGGAAGGGGCTGATTCTGCCAGATGAGGGTGCCCTGCAGGGGGTTCTGGTTGTCTGGGAGGACGCCCACCTTGGAGGGCTTCTCCCGGGCCGCATGTCTCGCGTGTCCTCTTGCAGCTGCTTTCCCAGTCTGTGTGTGACAGACTAAAAGAAGCTGACCCCTGGGGTTATGCAGGTGTGGCCACAGCCCCAGAGTGAGGACCGGGGAATCCTTGAGCAAATGACTGGCCTCTCCCTACTCTGTTTAAAAAAAAAAAATGTGTGTGTTGGGGAGGCCGGTGCTCCCCGCTGAGGCCGGTGCTCCTGGCTGCTCACTGCAGCATCCACAGCCACTCTGGTGAATTCAGGCCCACAGTCAGGGCCTATTAGTCAGTAATCTCCTGAGTGCCAAGTACATGCTGGACGCTGTCCTTTGCAATGGGGACAAGCAGGGAGTAGGTCGGACATGGTCTCCCCTCTGGAGGGGACAGAAGTGATACCCTGCACAGACAACACAGCGTGAGACATTGTGACGTGGAGGGTGTGCCTGCTGAGGGCACGGGAGGGACCTGAACCTGTGTAAAACTTTTCTATTTTTAAAATTTGGACTCCTCCATCTTGCTTCTGATCTAATCTTTCATTTCTTCATCCAGCAAAGGAATAGAAAGAAAAGTTCTTTGCAAGTCACCACTCCACAGAAATCAGAGCAGATCCCTGCAGAAATTGGGCAGCAGCTTAGAATGTTGGAGTCAGTGAATTCTAGCATCCAGGTGACCTCAAGAGTTCAGGGTGCCAGCTTCTCCCACCCAAACACAGACACCAGTCTTGGCCCCAGGGGCTGGGAAGGAGTGGGAGGGAGACTCTGCGGCGAGTGCTCCAGAAAGCAGAGGACAGGAAGCATTCTGTGTCCAGCAGGGAGCTCTGTAGCCACCAGGGACAGCCACATTCTCAAGTGCTGTGTGCTCAGGGAAGTCTGCCCAGAGTGGAGACAGGCCCTGCTCAGCAGCATCTGGCCGGGCATAAGGAAGGCGAGGCTGAATCGGCAGGGCTGACACGGTGGCTCAGGGCAGGGAGGACTCAATCAGCAGGGGAAGGGCTTCATGGAGTAGGTGTCACTGTCCTCTCCCCTGAGAAGGTAGACAGGGAAGGAGAGGCGACAGCCTGAGCTGAGCCCATCAGTGGGGAGTCACCCGCAGATGACAGGCCCATCCTGTACCCAGTCAGTTCTGACTTTATGGAACCCAGAAGTTACAGCGCTAATGTTGCTCCGATTCACGATTGTCCTGCTTTATTCTACGGAGCTCTGCGGGAGGCATGTTTGTGGGAGAGAGTGGGGCAACTTGGCCTTCACACCCTAGCCAGCGGCGTGCAGGAGGCGGTGCTTGGAAGGGCCCCTGGTGCCCTCCATCTACCCCTTCTTCCTGCCATCAGGGGGATGCAAACTCGCCCAGCTCTCCAGGAGGGGCAGTGTGGCCCGTTAGGAAGAGCGAGGCACAGCCCCATCATGGCCCCTGTGTGAGCCAAACAAGGCACTGGGCCTCTGAAAAATACAGACCATAAAAATGATGTTTCATCTGCAGCAAAGGTCCCAGCAACGTGTGGGAAAATGCTTTACAAAGGTCACATATTACTTGTGGAAAAAGAAAGCCCACAGGGGCCTCCATCAATGAACACTGCAGTGAATAAATCATTCAGAGCTTTGGGGATCCTTCTAGAAGCAGTGTATTTCCACTCAGCTCTGCTTGCTGAAAGTGTTTTTCCAAAGATGCAGCTCCAGAATCAGATGTCTGTGACTTGCCCAGAGCTGCAGGAAAGGCCTCCTGCGGGGCCATCTTCTGGAGCGGGGCAGACTCCAGGCCCCTGGTTGGGGGGTTGGGGAGGAGTCTGAGCTCCCAGTGGGTGGCCCCAGCTGATCAAAGGCCCCATCCCAGGGGCCTCCTCTCTCAGGGCAATCCATGGCCATCTTGCTGCCACCAATCTCCTCACACCACATCCTGGGTCCTCTCTAAAGCTTTCCCCAAGGAAAACTGCAGTTTGACACCTGTCCACCTGCTCCAGGGACACACCACACCCGTGCCACGGAAGCGAGTTTTCCCATCTCCACTCTTTCTGAGGGCAGGACTGTGTCTGGCTCACTCCTGTGTCTTCCCTGGCAGAGTCAATAGTTACTGAGTGTCGAGTATATGCCAGGCACTTGGTGAGACAGAGTCTGTGTTGCTGTCCTTTAAGTCACTATCTTTTTCGAGTAAACTTTTGATGAACAGAATGTTCACAAACCATATGTGTACCACTAGATTAACTCCCAGTGTGAACACACCGGAGTCACCAGCACCCAGAGGTCCCCTGGATTCCTCCGTCGCACCACACCCCCCAGGTGAACCACGACCCTGACTACCAGTATAGATGGTTGCGCCTGTTTGGAATTTGGTACCAATTGAGCGATACATCAAGCCCCGCTTGGGAAGTGGCTTCTTTCACTCAGTGGTATGTCTGTGTGACTCATCCATTCTGTTCATCCTCATTGCTGAAGAGCATCCCGCTGATTGGCTGCGCCATAGTTCATCTGTTCTGTTAGTGAGAATTCAGGTTGTTTCCAGTACTGGCCTGTTAGCATTTTTGCTTCTGTCTTTTGGTGGACGTAGGTGTCCATTTCTGTCAGGTATAAACTTAGGAATGATTTTGCAGGGTCAGGGGGTAGATGTCATTAGTACCTTGCTGAATGCATACATGCCTGATGAATGAACAAGCCTCTGGCTCTGGGGTCAACAGGATAGGCAAGATGGGACATGGTACACACGCACCCACACGCGCTCACACACTCAGTCTTTTCCTGAGCTTGACCCTAAGTGCAGAGCCTGTCATCTGCCTTCTGCCTCAGCCAGGGGGGTAGCTGGCTCCAGAGCCTGGCAGGATCTGTTGTTAAGCTGCTGGATGGGGCTGGGTTGGGTCCAGCCTAACAGGCCTGGGGCTCTGAGGGGACCTCAGCTTCACATTTGAGGTTTTGTTTTGATTTTTCTTTGAGACAAGGTCTCACTCTGTCACATACACTAGAGTGTAACAGCGCAATCATGGCTCACTGCAACCTCCACCTCCCAGGCTCAAGAGATCCTTCCACCTCGTCCTCCCAAGTAGCTGGGACTACAGGTGTGGGCGCTTAGCTAGTTTCTTTTTATTTTTGTAGGGAGCGGGTCTCACGTTGTTGTCCAGGCTTTGTCTCAAGCTCCCAGGCTCAAGTGATCCTCCTGCTTCAACCTCCCAAAGTTCTGAGATTATGGGGATGAGCCACCACGCTGGGCTCACCTTGAGGCACTTATGAGAGAAGCTGTAGTCCCCCATTCCTGACATCTGTTCCCTCAGATCCCTGTGCTGACCATCTAAAAGGTCAGCATTGGGTCCTAGTAGTCTTGGGGGCCACATCCAAGCCTCTAGCAAACTTGGGGCCTGATGGTTTGCCCAACCCAGCCTTTTTTTTTTCTTTCAAAGACAGAGTCTCACTCTGTCGCCCAGGCTGGAGTACAGTGGCATAATCTCGGCTCACTGCAACCTCCGCTTCCTGGGTTAAAGCAATTCTTCTGCCTCAGCCTCCTGAGTAGTTGGGACTACATGTGCATGCCACCATACCTGGCTAATTTTTGTGTTTTTAGTAGAGGTGGGGTTTCACCATGTTGGCCAGGATGGTCTTGATCTCCTGACCTCGTGATCCACCCACCTCAGCCTCCCAAAGTGCTGGGATTACAGGCATGAGCCACTGTGCCCGGCCCAGCCTCTTCTCTCTAGATGAGTCAGCCCATCCTCTTCCAGGATGCCCATAGCCCCCACCCCCATACCACCCCGCCTCATCTCCACCTGAGATGGGGTTTCCAGGTAACTGCCTCCCTTTATACTCACCACTGCTGGCCTCTCTGTGACCCCTCAGCCCCTCTCTAAGTGGCATAACGTGGGCCTAGGTGACTCCCTGATTGACTCAGAAGGCACTGGATAGCTCTAGGAATTCACTGCCTGTGACCCTTGGAAATGATGAAGGGGAGGCAGAAATCCTTTCAGGATAGGACTGACCTCTTTGGCCTCCCAGTGATGTGAAGAGACCTCAGTGACTTCTAGTTGGACGGGCTGATCTTCCACTGGCCTGCTGGTGACTCATCAGAGATCTCCACTGTGTGCCCCATGTTCATCCAGGTATCTGAGTTTCCCGAGGAACCCTCATTTGGTTTCCTCAGGAAGCCCAAATATCTGGTGTGCTCCCTACATCAGGGCAGCCTCTAAATCAGGCTAGAATCGCCTCATTCTAGATTCTTAGGGAAAACAGGCTCTGTGAATCCCCTGTGCAACTCACACCTGGGCCCCGGTGAACCTCCCCTCCTGGCACTGCGTGGCCTCCCGGCTTCCTAAGAGCTCCGGAGTCCTGTCTGACTGCTTAGCATGGTGACGCTCATAGACCAGGATGGCTTTTCCAGGTCCTTCTGCAGATAAACGGGTGTGCTTGTATTTGCTCTGTGAATTTTGGTATTGTAATTTGCACAGGCAGATTCTAAACATGAGGGCCGAAACGTACTCCTTTGTTTACTGCACAGAGCCCTGGTTGAGGCAGATATGAGAGGCTCATGGCTGGGTAATCAGTCAGGATCTACACAGTCACCTGAAGTAGACTGGCCTGGGAGGTGAGTCCAAAGCAGATGCTACTGAGGACATGCAATAGGTGAGGGAAGCAATCGGTATCGAAGGTCCCAATCACAACGGAGGTAGGAGGGAGGGGAACAGGAGAAGTGGCTTCTTAAAGAGCCGACCCGGCAGGCGTAGTGGCTCACGTCTGTAATCCCAGTACTTGAGGCAGGTGGATCGCAAGGTCAGGAGGTCGAGACCAGCCTGGCCAACATAATGAAACCTGTCTCTACTAAAAACACAAAAATTAACTGGGCGTGGTGGTGCACACCTGTAGTCCCAGCTACTTGGGAGGCTGAGGCAGGAGAATCGCTTGAACCCGAGAGTTGGAGGTTGTGGTGAGCTGAGATCGTGGCCACTGCACTGCAGCCTGGGCAACAGAGCAAGACTCTGTCTCAAAAAAACAAAACAAAAACAAAAAAAACCCAACCTGAGCTCAATTCCCAAGATGAGTTCTTAGGCCCAGCGGCCATGCTTGAGCACAAGCTAGTGCCTGTTCTCCGGATCAGACTCTGATCTAGGTCAAGCCAGGCTGGCGCACAGTGATGTGGCACTAAGGGCAACCTCAGGTGATACCCGAGGGCTGAGCTATAGTTCCCTCGATGCAAGGGATGCCCTCTCAGCCTCAGTTGTGGGGCGAAGAGAAAATGGTTTGCAAAAC
The DNA here is from genome assembly GCF_000951035.1 of Colobus angolensis palliatus. Classification (NCBI taxonomy): domain Eukaryota; kingdom Metazoa; phylum Chordata; class Mammalia; order Primates; family Cercopithecidae; genus Colobus; species Colobus angolensis. The sequence continues at coordinate 3,291,294 of NW_012115655.1, forward strand.
AGGGCAGGGTTTGACTGCAGGGGCTCGACAAGTGGCAGAGCAGCAAGGCTGGGTTTGCAATCAGAAGTCTGGGGCTCTGACCTTGCCACTTCCTGCTGTGTGACCTTTAGAGTTAACTGTTGGCTGCTTCGCAAGAAACTCGCCAATGTCCCTGCCCTGTCCACCACACAGAGTTGATGGGTCTAGCAGATAAGCTGCCATCTGGGAAAATACTTCGTAAACTGCAGGTCCCTGTTCACACATTGTGGTGTTCTGCTGATCCACAATGCTGTGTATTTTGTCATCATCTTTGTCCTGGGAGAAATCAACTGGGGTTTGACAATAGGTGACCAGCTAGGTGTCATACAGTGCCAGGATGGTCCCCCCGGATCCCAAGCTTTCTCATCTCCTATCTCCAGAGTCACACACAGCTTCAGGCTGGGGACTGAGGAAGACAGGAGGAGAAGCCTTACCCCTTTCTCCGACCCACCTGGCCCATGAACTCTCCAGCTGTGAAAGGGGTCACTCCTCCCTGGAGGCCCATTAGCTTCAGGACACACACTCCCAACCCAGCTGCTAGTCTCTTCCAGCAGGTGCATGAGCAGCTATGGCCACGGCCTCGACTCACTTCCATGCACGGATCCAGCAACATCGGGCTCCACAGGTACTCACTGTCCTAGGACTTGACATCTTCAAAAGAACTTACTGGGTTGTTTCTGATTGTAAAAATAATGTATCTTCATTTTCGAAAAGTAGAAAATTTAAAACAAAAACACTATTAATCTTGGCACATTTGCTTTTGCCTTGCTTTTTACTTTATTGCCATAAATTTCCCATATATCCGATTCATGAAGAATTCCATCTGACCTCTAACTGCCCCTCTCTAAACTCTACCACAGGGAGGCCGAGTCCCGAGATCCTTCTTACTCCCTTCCTTCAGCACAGAACTGGGGTGGGACAGTAAGGGTTAAGGGCTTTACCAATTCCCAGTGATTGAACTGTAATGAGGATGAGATGCTAAATGAAAGTTTATGGCAGAATAAAAGTGTGTGCGGTCAGCATTTGTAAGAGGCTACAATGAGATGCCTTCCAGGATGTGGCAATACAATTAGGTAGAGAGTGAAAACAGTAGAGTGCACACGCAGATGAGATGCGCCGTCTGCAGGAATCACTTGAAAAGATCAGTTAGCTTTAGGGAAGGCAGAACTAGTCTTGAATGCTAGTCAAGAGGTGATTAAACATGGAAGAAGCAATGGCCTCATCAGAGCGTAGAGATATTTGCAGAAACAAGGCATGGGGGGGCGGGTGGGGAGTACTGTATGGAGGACAAAAAGAGGACAAAGACTGAAGCCTGTCAGTGTTTCTCCTCCACTGTGTAGGGACCGTACACTGGGATAAATGAGGCACTAGTCTGTGGGAAGGTGTCTGCTGGGTTAGGGGGATGGAGCAAAGCAGACAGTGGCCAAGAGTGCGGGCTCTAGAGCCAAAGCGACCGAGCTCAGACCCTGGCTGCCATTCCTGTACAAGCTGTGCCATGCTGGGCAAAGATGTGGACTTCTTGAGCTCTTTTCCTGATCTGCGAAATGTGGCTGCTGTAATCTTCCTCACAGGGTTGCTGTGGAGATTATACATAGACAGCTTAAGGTAGCCATTGAGCTATAATCAGTATTAACAAGGATTTGATTACTGATAAATAATGACTTTATTTAGCAGTTCCTAGGAAGGTTGTTCAATAGAAGCCAACCCCTGAAGCTGTTCTTTTCTGAGTATGGACTTGCCGCACTGGGGCCTGGCTCCTGAGCGTTGGTGACCAGGTAACTCCAAGGCTCTGCAGGGCAGCAGCCTCCCTCGATGCCCGATCTTCAGTTAGAACTGCAGCCAACACTGCCTGACATGGCATGTGTAAGCCGAACGGAAAGGCTGTAACTGCGTGTGAAATAAATGCTATTTGGTGGGGGGATATCAAGTTTTATTTGCTATAAACCCAATGTAGCCAGAGTTCTGGGAGCTGTGAGTGGCGACTATGAGTAGATACTGTGGATGGTACAATTTATCTGCACCTCATGAGGTCTTGTAAAGGTTTAATGTGGTAATAGGCACACACTATTTCCTAGCACGTTGGAAAGAGCTGGTACATAAATGTTTCACACTTTGCAAACGTGAGTTTCTGTTTTGGGGTCGGGTGGGAGGCATTACCCTACACTCCAAAATAGCAGATTTGTTCTGGTATAAAAGAAAAAAAAGCACGTTTATTTTACAAGGCAGTGTTTTCCTAAAGTGTTACATATCAAGGAAAGTTGAGCTGTCTGTAGGAAAACAGTATAATTTTAGGAAATTACAGAAGAGTCAACATTGTGCTTAAAACTTTAAAACAGTTTTTAAAAATAGCACAGTAAGTGAATATTGCCAGGTATGAACAGCCTTAAAAAGTGAGGTGGACACGACGACATAGAAGCTCCGTGTTAAAGCCGCTAGTGACAGGTCGCTTTGAGAAGTGCTCAGGCTACGAAGAGAACACTGCTTCAACCTTAATCAACAAAAGAATTCATAGCACTAACTGAAACATGGCCTTTTCCTACAATAGCTGACTCTCAGTTATCTACAGTGATGAAGAGCAGTGACAATGTTTAAAGGGTGAATCATTCCAAAATGAATGTTGAGAAGTGCCCTGTTTATGTTTTGATGTGAGAGACACTGACATCCGGGAACTTACAGCACTGATCACGTGCATGGAACTCCCACTGGCTTCTCCCTTCTTCCCTCCTCCTCAATGGGAGAAGACAAAATTGTACTACTGAAAAGCCTAAAATACAACTGGCCCCCTCAGTTCTGGTTCACACCTCCTCTGGAGAAGGGGACAGAAGAGAAAACTGTTAAAACTTTGTTTTCCTCATGTAAAAAAGCCAGAGCGTGACAATAAAATTTTGCAAACAAGATGCAGGAATAATTAAGAGCTGACTGTATGAATATTTTAACTTGTGTCTTTTTTCCTGCCCAGTAGTACCCGTACCACTAAACTGAGCTGGATCTACAGACAGCTTTATAAATTATCCTTGTGTGCATCCTATTACCCAAGTCAAGAATTAGCATAAAGGGAGTTTGTTATTGGTCCCAAAACACTTGTGATGGTTCAAATAGACCAAGAAGTGGAGGTAAGAAGTAAAGCCACCACTTCCAAGATAGAATCAAATCCCAGGTCAAATCTAAAAAATATTTCAGGAAAACAACCACATCGTGTTGTTCTGCTCTTGGTGCTTTTGTTTTGGTTTTGTGCTGTATGCCCTTGAGCTACAAGTCTTCCCACCCAGGAAAGCAACTGTTCTTCAGGGCTGTCCTCAGATTCTTATTTCATATCTTAAAAATTGCTTCGGAAAAAAGACCTAGATGTGACAGTAAACCCTTATTTTTTAATATACCGAAGAGTTGTAACCACTAAAGCATTGTAATCGTCATTTCTTGGAAAAGTTATAAGCACATTTGAAACTTGAAACTTCTAAAATCTTGGTTACAGAACACAACTAAAGTCTACATTTAATGGAATTAAGCTTCTACCTAATAGCTTTTATACCAACTTTCCAAAAGTAGGAGTGGTACCGGGTTCCATGTAAACCCAAGAAAGCAGTTTATCCATCCACACAGCCCAACCCTTGCTCCAACGAGCATGTTACTGGGTCCAAATTATAAAGCTTTCACATCTGTCAGTGTGCAAGTGTTAACCACAGGCTACTTCATGCGACTGTGTTTAATGTTATAGTGCATGTTGCAGTCTAAACATTTTCTAAAGTGCCTATAAGTATACAAATTAGCAACATAATATCAGTGTTACAGAGAATTCCTTCATATAATATAGAATAGAATAGGCCTAGAATTTAAAGTAAAACTACACATTTTTATATCTGTTTCAGTTGGTTTTGGAATGCAAGCATAAACAATTCCAGTTCAACAATATATTTCAGAGTGTTATCAACAGTGCTAGGACAAAAATAAATCTTGTGCTTATTTAGAAAAGGTCATTTTGAGATCCAGGAGTATCTGATACTTAGAATTCAATGGAACATCTTTAATTCTATATAGTAGATAGTAGTAAGTGAAGCTTAGTGAGTTTTTAATTATAAAGAGGTTGTGCAAATAAGGTGATTATCAACTATTACATCCAAAAATTTCATTAAAATTGTGTCTAATCAGAATGGCAGTTCAGGAGTTTAAAAAAACAGGAACCTAGACAAAGTCCTAGATAGTACTGAGAGAGGGCCCAAGCCTGCCACTTAGCCAGCTGCAGAAATGTGGCCCCGTGACCACGTATATCCATGGCTTTAGACATCCGGTTGTTGACTCAATTGGTTTAGTGGGTGGGAATGTGGGCCTATAAAGAACATTGACGGGGCCGGGCTCACACCTATAATCCCAGCACTTTGGGAGGCTAAGGCGAGTGGATCACGAGGTCAGGAGATTGAGACCATCCTGGCTAACACGGTGAAACCCCGTCTCTACGAAAAATACAAAAAATTAGCCGGGCGTGGTGGTGGGCGCCTGTAGTCCCAGCTACTCGGGAGGCTGAAGCAGGAGAGTGGCGTGAACCCAGGAGGCAGAGCTTGCAGTGAGCCGAGATCGCGCCACTGCACTCCAGCCTGGGTGACATGAGCAAGACTCCGTCTCAAAAAAAAAAAAAAAAAAAAAAATTGATGGTAATGGTGTAGAGGAGAAACCCCTGTATACTCCCATACTCCCATCCGGAGAACGGGCTTGCCCACAGGGTAGATCTAGACAGGGCCCTGGTGTTGCTGTTACAAACCTGAGTGTGTGGCACGTGACTGCACTGCTGTGGCCTGACACACAGCTTGCAGGCATTTGGCTTCCACACCTGCCTTCAGTGGGCCACTCATGCAAGGGAGGCACCAAGAACCTCGGGCAGGGCTCATCAGATGTCCCTGTGCCACCTGGGCCACGCCCTGGACAGGGGGAAGCTCCTCATGCCCACATCTGCCTCCACCTGCCCTCTCTTGTGCCTGTTCCGAGAGCTCCTCTGACCCTCTTCTTGGTTTGTCTTGTTGAGTCTTCAAATTTCAGCAAGTGGAGACTTTATGCTGCATTCCCATTCAGCATAGAAAGTTTTGGCTCACACTGTTTGCAAAGGAAAATGCATACTGTGCCTTCTAAACCTATAGATGTCTTGGCCACCTAAACCTAAAAAAAAGTTCTATCTAGTAAACGACTTAAATTATACATACAACTGGGAAAGCAGATTCTTCCTCGAGTAGTTTGTGAATGATGCCAGAGGGAGACTTCAGGGAAGAACACAACTTTTTCTTACAAACCCGGCCAGGCGCGGTGGCTCACACCTATAATCCTAGCACCTGGGGAGGCCGAGGTGGGTGGATCACAAGGTCAGGAGATTGAGATCATCCTGGCTAACATGGTGAAAGCCAGTCTCTACTAAAAATACAATTAGCCAGGTGTGGTGGTGGGCGCCTGTAGTCCCAGTTACTCAGGAGGCTGAGGCAGGAGAATCGCTTGACCCCAGAAGGCAGAGGTTGTAGCGAGCCAAGATCACGCTACTGCACTCCAGCCTGGGCAACAAGAGGGAAACTCTGTCTCAAAATAAACAAACAAAAAAAACAAATTAATGTGACATACAGATGTACCATAATGGTGCCAGAGCACAAGGGAATCTCAGAGCACAATGGCCTGAGAGCACGCTTCTGGATAGTTAGGATGGAAGTATTGTTCTGTCTCCAACTCTGATGTTCTCATTAGGCCATACTGAAAATTTCCAGGATTTGTAACTATGCCTCATGGATAGAAGGTTTGGAGAAATGGCAGTTAACTGACTCACAAGAGTACCTGGTACAAATGGAGAGTAGAATTCTGGAGAGAGCTAAATGAGAAAGACTTCGTCACTATTTTGTGCGTGTGAGGGCAGAGAACACATATGGACAGTTAGTGTGAGAAAGTAAATGACTATTACACAGAATATTTTCTCCTGACTTAGCAGCGAACTATTTCAACTGCCTTTGCCGTTGCATAAAAATCCATGTATCATACTGAATTCTAATCCATTCCTCACTTAAGCCATACTAATGCTTCATACAACCAAATGAAGCAGAATTAATCAAACCTATTAGATTCAGTCCTAATCCCTAAAGGGCTTCTGTCTTTAGCATTTCCATGCTAACTAAAACTATTAGTTGGTTTTTCTTAAGATGTCAGATGTAGCTGCCTCCTAAATGTGATACCTATATAACTTCCTAAGAGATTTTCCCAGACTTGAACAATTAAAAGCAGAGAAACGTTGGGGAACCCACCCAAGAGGCCAGCTCAAATGCTGAAACACCTTCCCCAGCTGGCCCCAGCCAAGTAAATCTCATCCTTCCCCTGGGTTCCCAGAGCTTTCTGGGTGTCATGAGCTGAATGTGTCATATATAGGACTGGGCCCCTTCATGGTGGGAATCAGGTCTTATTCATGCTGTGTCCCCACAGCACCCTGTAGGGGACAGGTGCTCAGCTAAAGCTGGATTGAGCATGAGACGGATGAGGTCATCTCCTCATGTGAACGTCTAGCTCAGCCCCGGTCATGGAGCCTTGTACAGACATTGGCCACAAACCATGGGCTGAACTGGCCTCCAGTGACCTCCCGGAAGTAAGCCGAGGCAGCTCTGATCCAGACCCAGTGCAGGTGTGGGGAGAAGGGGAAGGGAAGAAACGGCATCTACTAGTGCACACTCAGTAGGGAGTGCTGCTTGCGTAGGACAAGCAGGACAGGACGGGAGTGCCTGTGAACATGCCAAAGGGAATGGCAAGAGTCTCTCTGTGAAGGACTGGCTACTGAGAAAACACTGGTTCCTTCCCTTTGGGTACCTCCTCAATCTGATCCAAGATACTCTGCGACCATCACTTCAGCGCCTTCAAATCTCCCAGTGAAATTAAGGCTGGGTCACGATTCATGACACCAGATGCTACATAGAAAGTAAGTCAAGATACAAAAGAAAACCGTTTATAATACAAAGAATGTCTTAGTTGTAAGACGGAGAGAAGCTAATCAGCATACCACTGAACTGCTACGGTTGTTGGTTGCGGGGGGTGGGTGGGTAAAAAATATCAACAGCATTGGAAAAAAGGATCCACCAGACAAAGGTACAAAAGCTCGGCGTGGGTCCGAGGCTGCGGCTTCCTGTCTGGACTCTTACACGGTCGTTTCTATTGTTTCAATCACTTCCAGGTCAGACTGTGAGGGGGAGAGAAGGGTGCACTCATCCGGTTCCCAGCTGCTCTCTGGACTGTAATCTTCCTCTGAACTCAGTTCTGCTCCTTCTTCTGTGTCCTCGTCACACGATTCCACATAGTGAGCCCCGATCGCATTGATCCCAGAGTCCTCAGAACTTGAGGGAGAAGAGCAGTGATCTATTTTTGGTGTATTGCTCTCTTTTGAAATTAAGGCATCGTGTGCAGAGACCTCCTCAGGGCTCATTTTGTGGGAATGCGGCGCCGGCTGCTTCTGCACATAACACATCTTCCCATTAATACATTTAACCTGATAGTTGTCAATAAAGAGGTCTGAAATCATACAGTACCTTGGTGAGTCAGGGGGAAGGGGAGGCTGGAAGACAGACGCAAATTTCAAAAAGTGTTCGGTGAGCGAGACTGAGATCTGAATGGTGTTTGTGGGTTCCCGAGGCCTGGCAGGAATCTCAGTGCTTGGAAGCTGTTCCACAGGGGTCATAGGCTGATACATGTATTTGCCTGTGGAGACACAAAAAGACACTTGAAATCTATGAGTATTACACAAACTATATTAATACGGCCATAATGGTTTCTGAGGACTCGATGTCTTTAAAAATATTTCAGTAACACCTCAAAAGAAACTAGTAATAAAATCATTCAACACTGGTATAGTCAATTAAAAAGTCAGCATGGTATATAATAATTTTCATCTAAAAGACTCGATCTACTTTCCAAATCTCAATTTATATTTGAGTCTTTCTGATATCTCTGAAGTAGGTGGATAGACATTATAATCCTTATTTTACAGACAACTTTATGTCTGTTCATCATACTAGAACAAAAAAGGTCCACAATATAGCATGGTAAAAAATACAACCTGTACAGCAGGGCGCAGTGGTTCACGCCTGTAATGGGCAAATCACTTTAGGTCAGGAGTTCCAGACCAGCCTGGCCAATGTGGCAAAACCCTGTATCTACTAAATCTAAAAAACTTAGCTGGGCATGGTGGCACATGCCTGTAATAGCAGTTACTCGGGAGGCTGAGGCACGAGAATCCCTTGACCCCAGGAAGCGGAGGTGGCAGTGAGCCGAGATTGTGCCACTGCACTCCAGCCTGGGTGACAGAGTGAGACCCTGTCTCAAAAAAAAAAGTTGTAAAACAGTATAACGTACTGTAAAATTATAATTCCCTGTTTATCTCCAATAATGTTTGTGTTAATGTATATATTCTTCCAGTTTTTAAATGTATGTAAGTTTATTATCAGAATTATGGGAAACTTTCACTTTCCAGGTGTCTATGTTCTAATTACAATATACACACACCTATATATTTACTGAATAGGTAGTGGCCCACTGAATTATCCTGGCCACCCTCAATGACTGGGGTAAGGTTTAGGGTGGGAAATGATTTCTCTCAGGACCAAAGCTCATCAGTGGCCTATTCAGGAGGTTCGCCCCCACCCTCCCACCCCAATTCCACTGGCACTAAGCAACTCAAGCCAAGCAGAAGCAAATGCACAGAGGGATGCAGAGGACACCCTGCTGGATGTTTCCAGGAGGCCACAAGCTTATCTCCGAGCCTTCCTCTCTGCTCTGAGACCGCAACTGTTTCCCACACAGTTGACATGGAAGTAAAACCTAAATGGATTTGGTCCTAATGTCTCTCTTTCCTTATCCCATTTTTTTTATTATTATACTTTTAAGTTCTAGGGTACATGTGCACAATGTGCAGGTTACATATACATTGCCATGTTGGTGTGATGTTCCCCACCGTGTGTCCAAGTGATCTCATTGTTCAATTCCCACCTATGAGTGAGAACATGCGGTGTTTGGTTTTCTGTCCTTGCGATAGTTTGCTGAGAATGATGGTTTCCAGCTTCATCCATGTCCCTACAAAGGACATAAACTTATCCTTTTTAATGGCTGCATAGTATTCCATGGTGTATATGTGCCACATTTTCTTAATCCAGTCTATCATCGATGGACATGTGGGTTGGTTCCAAGTCTTTGCTATTGTGAATGGTGCCACCATAAACATACGTATGCATGTGACTTTATAGCAGCATAATTTATAATCCTTTGGGTATATACCCAGTAATGGGCCTCATCCCATTTTTCATTCAACATCTAGCAAAGCCTCCCATGTGCTAAGGAAATAGGGTTGAAAATATCCAATCTGTAAGTCTAAAGTGATTTCAAAACAAAAAGCTAAAGCAGGGATGGGGGGCCTAAAAAATCCCAGAGACAAGTAGCCACAATTGTGGGCATCATTTTGGATTTTTCCTAATTCAGTCAATTTGTCGGTTCATGTTGTATCTTCTGCACACTGTTGACAGGGCTTTTAACCTTAGCACTACCTGCATTTTGGACCAGACAATTCTTTGTTGTGGTGCCGGTCGGCCGCGGGGGGGGGGGGGGGGGCGCTGTCCTAGGTGCTGTAGGGTGTTTAGCAGTATCCTCGGCCTCTCCCCACTAGATGCCAGTAGCAACTGCTTCCCAAATGAGACAAATTCCCCGAGGGGTGAAATCACCCTGGTTAAGAACCAGTGATTTATGGTATCTTCATGAGCATCTTTTTGCAGGCAAATCACTCATGTGCATGGCACTTGCTCCTGTTTCTTTCTTTATCAGACTGGAAATCCTTCTAGGACAGGAATCACATTTGTAAGGAAAACTAGCTTAGGTTTTATAATGTTAATGATGCCACAGGAGAGTAGCAATTTCAAATTAGAAATGTAAGTAGTAAAGAGGCCACAAATCATGAAACATCAGTAATCTATTAAGATCAATCAAGCCTGCTTATATTTTTTTGACTCCTGTACAAAAAAGTCACTCAGGTACCACAATTTCTTTATAACCTCTAAAAATACCTTCATTTTCATCCTGGGGTACTGTATGAAAAAAGTACATTTAAAGTCGTCAAGCCTCTGGGTTCCCAGGGTGCTTCCAAGCCTGGACATACCTCATGCAAACCCCACGGTCTGATAAAAATGCAGAGAAGAACCATCACACCTCCCTGGGGGAACTACGTTTAAAATATACCAGGCATCTTCATTTCTCCAGCTCTTTAAAAGGTAATTACTACTTGTCAGGCAGAGTTAAAATCAGGTCAGATCTAAGAGGTGGCATGCTAGGACCTCTGCCCCTATGCACTGTGGACACTTGGCTGAAGGGCTAAAGAAGGCTGACCTTTACGCCTCCCTCCAGATCCTCCAGCCCCAGGATTAGAGCAATGCATGTTTGGGCACGGGATAGACAACGGACGTAGAGAACCTGGGGAACTACTCTTCTGTCCACAGAGTGTTAAATAAAACGTGGAATGAAGGTTTTATCTTTTCCATTCTTGGCTGGTAGTTACTGAGCTCAGGAGGCTGTGGAAGGCGGGCAGTCAAGATGTGCTTGCTGTATACGCTGACTAGGTTCATCCTGCTCTAAGTAACCTGTGGTTTAGTTTTCCACTCGTCACAGCCATAGGATCCTCGTAGTTGATTCACGCCTTCCAGAACCATCCTCAGACCCAGAGGGAACAAGGCTTTATTTGTCCAAAGATAGAGGGAAATGGTGAAGTCCGGCTTTGGGACTTCCCTCACTCCATCTCTTTTTTTCCTTTCCCTCCTTCATGCTTCTTCGTAATTTCTTTGCTCTCTTTCCTCTTGGTTCTTCTCCTCTTTCTCTGGTCCCCTCTCATCCAAAGCTTAATTTTTCTTTCTTGAAGTGTAGTGCTGTGGACCAAATGTTTGCATCCCCACAAAATTCATGTTGAAACCCTAATCCCCAATGTGATGGTATTTGGAGGTGAGGCCTCTGAGGAGTACTTAGGTTTAGATGAGGCAATGAAGATGGAGCCTCTAATCATTGGTTTAGTGCCCCATGAGAAGAGGAAGAGACCAGATCCCTTTCTCTCTCCTCCATGTGAGGATACATCTCTCTCCTCCATGTGAGGATACAGCATCTGCAAACCAGGATGAGTGTCCTCATCAGACACTGACTCTGCCTCACTCTTGGAATTCTCAGCTTCTAGACTGTGAGAAACACACGTTTGTTGTTTAAGCCACCCAGTAAATGGTATTTTATTATAGCAGCCCAAACTGACCAGGACATGTAGTAAAAGAGAAATGCAGCTGGGTGAGGAAGATGTGAACCGGATTCCATTTCTTTCTATGTCTATTAAATGTGTTTACTCAGAGTGAGGTGGGAGCCCATTATCTGGTGATATGGGGATGCAAAGAAAGAGAGAAAGAAAATAGTAAAGACGGCCGCATAAAAAACCTTTAGTAACCACCTTTGAAATATCAATGATTATATCGTACTTACTATATTGTTTATAAACACAGAAATAATTAAGCTCAAAGATTTAGTTTTATAGGGTTGTGAAGGGTTAATGCTTTGCTCCAATCCCTGATAACTTACATCCCTGGGGTATCCTAGGCTGAGAATCCATGTTCACATAGCTCCGAGGCACTGCAAGATCCTGAATTATCAGAGAGATTCACTTATGTTTACTACGAGAATAAAATGAACACACTTCTTTAACAGCAAGGATTGAAACAGATTTCTGGCGATTTAGCCAAAAAATTCAATAACCACTATATTCTCTGAACAATCTTAATTAAGGGTTTGCTGTGTTACTTAAAGAATAAATGGATGAGAACTTTTAAAACCTAAAGCTCTAAAAGGAAAAGATACTCAGAGTGAGGGCTTAGAGAAAAAGAGCAAAAGGAGGATCCATTTGATCCAGCAATTCCACTTTTGGGTACATAGCCAAAAGAATGGAAAGCAGAGTCTCAGGAATATTTGAATATCCATGTTCATAGCAGCATCATTTGCAACATCCAAAAGGTGGAGCAACCCAAATGTCCACTGATGGATGAACAGATAAACAAGCGCTCATATATATGTAAAATATATTAAAAGGAAGGAAATCCTGACCCATGCTACAACTAGAAGAACCTTGAGAACACTATGCTAATAAGCCAGTCACAGTAAGACAAATACTCTTGATTCCACTTGTTTGATGTACCTGAAGTAGTCAATTCATGGAAACCGAAAGTAAAGTGGTGTTTGCCAGGGACTGGGCATACAGGGGGTGGGGGGATGGGGAGTTGTTGTTTAATGGGTAGAGTTTGAGTTTTACAAGATGAAAAGAGATGTGTAGATGGATGGTAGTGATGGTTGCACAATATAAACGGACTTAACACCACAGAACTGTACTCTTAAAAATGGTTAAGATGGTAATTACGTATATTTTACCAAAATTTACCAAGAAAATGAGTGACCTCAGGTAAACTCCATGCATAGTTCAGTTCTTTGACTT
>NW_012115655.1:3304561-3305193 GCF_000951035.1 Colobus angolensis palliatus
AGCAGCATGATTTATAATCCTTTGGGTATATACCCAGTAAAGGGATGGCTGGGTCATTTGGTATTTCTAGTTCTAGATCCTTGAGGAATCGCCACACTGTTTTCCACAATGGTTGAACTAGTTTACAATCCCAACAGTGTAAAAGTTTTCCTATTTCTCCACATCCTCTCCAACACCTGTTGTTTCCTGACTTTTTAATGATTGCCATGCTAACTGGTGTGAGACGGTATCTCATTGTGGTTTTGATTTGCATTTCTCTGATGGCCAGTGATGACGAGCATTTTTTCATGTGTCTGTTAGTTGTATGCATGTCTTCTTTTGAGAAGTGTCTGTTCATATCCTTTGCCCACTTTTTGATTGGGTTGTTTTTTTCTTGTAAATTTGTTTGAGTTCTTTCTAGATTCTGGATATTAGCCCTTTGTCAGATGAGTAGATTGCAAAAGTTTTCTCCCATTCTCCCCTTCTGTAGGTTGCCTGTTCACTCTGCTGGTAGTTTCTTTTGCTGTGCAGAAGCTCTTTAGTTTTGGCTTTTGTTGCCATTGCTTTTGGTATTTTAGACATGAAATCCTTGCCCATGCCTATGCCCTGAATGGTATTACCTAGGTTTTCTTCTAGGGTTTTTATGGTTTTAG
>NW_012115655.1:3309419-3323945 GCF_000951035.1 Colobus angolensis palliatus
TTCCCCATCTTTGTGGTTTTATCTGCCTTTGGTCTTTGATGGTGGTGATGTACAGATGGGGATTTGGTGTAGGTGTCCTTTCTATTTGTTAGTTTTCCTTCTAACAGTCAGGACCCTCAACTGTAGGTCTGTTGGAGATTGCCTGAGGTCCACTCTAGACCTTGTTTGCCTGGGTAGCAGCAGTGGAGGCTGCAGAATATAGAATATTGCTGAACAGCAAGTGTTACTGTCTGATTCTTGCTTTAGAAGCTTCATCTCAGGGGCGTACTCCGCCGTGTGAGGCATGAGGTGTCAGTCTGCACCTAGTGGGGGATGTCTCCCAGTTAGGCTACTTAGGAGTCGGGGACCCACTTGAGCAGGCAGTCTGTCCATTCTCAGATCTCAACCTCCGTGCTGGGAGGTCCACTGCTCTCTTCAGAGCTGTCAGACAGGGTCATTTACATCTGCAGAGGTTTCTGCTGCTTTTTGTTTAGCTATGCCCTGTCCCCAGAGGTGGAGTCTGCAGAGACAGGCATGCCTCCTTGAGCTGCAGTGGGCTCCACCCTGTTCGAGCTTCCCAGCGGCTTTGTTTACCTACTTAAGCCTCAGCAATGGTGGGTGTCCCTCCCCCAGCCTCGCTGCCACCTTGCAGTTACATCTCAGACTGCTGTGCTAGCAATGAGGGAGGCTCTGGGTGTGGGGCCCTCCTGGCCAGGTGTGGGATACAATCTCCTGGTGTTACGTTTGCTAAGACCCTTGGTAAAGCACAATATTAGGGTGGGAATTACCCAATTTTCCAGGTGTTGTGTGTCTCAGTTTCTCTTGTCTAGGAAAAAGGATTCCCTTCCCCCTTGCGCTTCCCAGGTGAGGCGATGCATCGCCCTGCTTCAGCTCTGGCTGGTCGGGCTGCACCAGCTGACCAGCACCGATTGTCCGGCACTCCCCAGTGAGATGAACCTGGTACCTCAGTTGAAATTGCAGAAATCACCTGTCTTCTGTGTCACTCGCGCTGGGAGCTGGAGGCTAGAGGTGTTCCTATTTGGCCATCTTGCTCCGGGATCCCCCGGGATGGGGTTTCTTCATGTTATTCAGGCTGGTCTCAAACTCCTGACCTCAGGTGATCCACCCACCTCAGCCTCCCAAAGTGCTGGGATTACAAGTGTGAGCCACTGTGCCCGGCTATACTTTTAAATTAGTATAATTTGCTGTATTAATAGACTACAGGGGAAAAAAACCCATATGAGCTGGAATATTTAAAGAATTCTTGTCATTCCATAATGAGAAAAAAAACCCAATTTTCTTAAAAAGGGGTGTGGCAATATAAGAGTAAGACTGAGGGATCTTTACAGTGATGGAAATGTTCAGTATCTTGCCTGTATTCATGTTAATACCTTGCTTGTGATATTGTACCACTGTTTTGCAACTTAACTGCCACTGGGGGGAACTAGGCAAAGGGTACATGAGAGCTCTGTATTTCTTAAAATTTTACATAAATCTATGATTTTTTTCAAATTGTATAATCTAAAACAACAGGGAAATAATCACCATAGATGTGATGATGTACCCTTTTTGGTGTATTATATCAGGAGGTACATGCTATTGATACATTTCATTACAGGTGATGTTTATTAACCTTGTGGTGCCTGTCTAGGTTTCTCCCTTATAAAGTTACTATTTTTCTCTTTGTAAGATATTTTAGGACTGTGCAAATATCCTGTTTCTCACCATACTTTCACCAATTTTAGCATGGATAGGTAGCTCTTGTCTGCAACAAATATTACTGTGGTGTTTGCCAAACAGTGATTTTTTTTTTTTAAATGACACACCATGATTCTTGAGATTTTCTATTTACATCATTCCTTCTACATTTATTAATTGGAATTCTACATGTGAAACTGAAGACACTGGGATGAAATCACATCTTATCAGACCCAAACAAACTAAAGCCAGGAGAGTCTGAAGATGGGAGGGTTTGTGCTATGTCTGAGATAAAGACTTGTCTCAAGGACTTTCTAAAATAACTCTAAGAGATTCTTTCTTTAGGACTGCAGCAATTCAGACAAGATGTCCTTGAAAGAACACCTGCCCAGTAACGGCATCTCCACTGAAAAACAGGCCAACTTGTGTTATAATTCCCAAATAAATTCAACATATTTGGAGACTTTTTCTGATTTTTTTCTTGGTTGACATAAGCACCAGAAGCTGCTCCTTCTCCCTCGTTTACTTATTCAATTATTTATATAAGCATGGACTCACAGATATTTATTCTGTGTATTGCTACCTGTTACTATGATTTATTTTGTTACTCATATTTTTCCAGATTTAGCTCTTGGGACCTGTGTCCTTTCAACTATTCCCATCCTTGACTGAAGACTTCTTTACTTTCTGGCACTAGAAGACATTACTGGTTTATTTGTACTTTCCCTGGGCCAGTCTGGGAATCAGCCATTTCTCCAAGGGGCCCTAGTTCCTTTTATTAAGAACTTATTCGCGTTCTTTAGTTTGTTGTCAAAATACTCCTGTGAAGTGGAATCTTAGTTTGCTAATGACTCATTCAAATCACTCTCTGAGCTCATCCATAGGAAAGTGAAGACAATACCTTATTATAGTATCCAGTACCCATTTTAAAAATAATATAAAAAATCACAAACCCATTAATTTATCTTTAATCTTTTTAAAGGGAGCTGAAATCACTTTCTCAATCACGAAAGTGATCATACAACATGACCAACATAAAAACCAACTGTGGGCTGGGCGTGGTGGCTCACGCCTGTAATCCCAGCACTTTGGGAGGCCAAGGCGGGCGGATCACGAGGTCAGGAGATCAAGACCATCCTGGTTAACACGGTGAAACCCCTTCTCTACTAAAAATACAAAAAATTAGCTGGGCGTGGTGGCGGGCGCCTGTAGTTCCAGCTACTCGGGGGCTGAGGCAGGAGAATGGTGTGAACCCGGGAGGCGGAGCTTGCAGTGAGCTGAGATCCTGCCACTGCACTCCAGCCTGGGCGACAAAGTGAGACTCCATCTCAAAAAACAGAAAGAAAAAAAAAAAAACAAAAAACTGTGACCAGAAAATGAAAAATATGAAAATCACATTGAGGGTGGAGGTATATGAATCAATACTGTGAGTTGGTTTTCAAAGGCCAATCAAACCACAAATAAGTAACTTCCACTATTAAAGTTTTGATTCATAATATTTATGATGTTTTCCTTCTTTGGTGTTTGGCAATAATACGCCTTTTCACAATGCCTCGAGACACTAAAAAAGATTTACATTCTCATCCTAGCTCTTTGGTTGAAAAAAGAAAACAGAAGAGTTACTACATTCTCAAACTCTTATAACAAGAGAGGAGTCAATTTTCAGACTCGGGCCTTGAGACACCCTGTGTTCTTTCTTCAGGAAGATACCTATTACTTAATAAGGTTTAGATCATGCTCTATTAGTTACCCCGTCATTCTCTGCCCTTAACTTCAGCTAACATTGCAATTTGCAGCACTGTATAATTACATAGCAAATATAATTCCTTGAAGATGTTTCTTTCTCTTGGTTGTAGAGCACAAAGGGAATGAAAAACAAAAAATAAACCCAAACAAATATAAAAAATAAATAAAATAAACGTGTAAGCCCTGCTAAGCTACTGTGTGTACCTTGCTCAACTATTTGATCAATTGTGCGCTTTGATTCTTTAAAAAGATCCTTTTGGGGGGAATATGAGCTTTTTGCTTTTGCAGATAGTTTTATGGTTGTTAAATGTGTGTCCTCCTTGACACATGAAGTATATTGCTCTCAGGGAATGAAAAGTAATTTAAATATTTGTGCAAGCAAAATATAATTAGAAAGGTAAATCTACTGAAAAAAATGAGTGGCCTGAGGTAAACTGCGTGCACAGTTCAGTTCTTTGACTTTGTATTTTGAATTACAATTATGTTTATTTTATCCCAAGGGCATTCATTATTTTGAAAGTAATGTTAAATATTCTAATTTAGAAATTTCTGGAAAGTGCGTTTTTCACTGAATAGCATATCACAAACCAAAAGCAAATGAACTTAGTATTTATTATAGCCAACATTTCTTGTGGCCTGGCCCTTCATCCTGCCCCACTGGCAGTCAATACACCAATATTTTTGTACTTTGAGCTGTGAGGACACTAAAGTTTGCATATTTCCCAACAAGTTGAAATTCTCAATCAGAAATATATGCAAGATCCTAATTTCTTCATTTTAAAATTGCATGTACAACTTCTTTAGTATGGCGGAACATATTGTAAAGCAAATCTAATGAGACCACAAGAAGCATGGCTTATTTACTCATCTAGCAAATCCTTATTGCATATCTACCATGCTTATGCCACTAAGTCAGATGCTACGGGGAAATAAAATGAAGTAGAGTATGCAGTCATGCTTCTAGGAGCTTTCAGACTGATACAGAAGATAAGTAAAACAAGAGTTGATTAAGATTATAGGAATATATGCAAGGGCATTCACCAGGCAGTGGAACAGGATTCAAGTTTCACTGAAGGATTTTATATGGCTATCAAAAGACAGAGACCGGTATTGTAGCAAGCAGAATGGCTCCAATGTAGTAGCTCGGCATTTGGGGTTAGACAGTCGATCAAAAGGGCAAAGGAGGATAAAGTTTCTGAGGAAGACTGAGGCTGGATGGGGCTTGGAATGCAAAGCCAGGGAGTTCAGATGTGGGCAGCAATGGTGAATGGCTACAGATTACTCAGGAAGGAAGTAATGACAAAAGAAGGACTGTAGAGAATGTGGCCTGGTAAATGTGTGCTGAAGGACTGGAAAGAGAGGAGATGGGGGTTAAGAGGCTGCTACAGATTTTCAAGCATGAGGTTTTAAGTCACATGGCTTGGAAGAGGAGGAAACACAGGAGACACATCTTGTGAAGGTGGCAGAGCCCAGGGGGTTAGGACAAAGACTGTAGAGTCAGACACACCTGGATATGCATCCCAGCTTGCTACTTAGAGCTCTCTGACTTTTTTTTTTTTTTTTTTCCCCAGGCAGAGTCTTGCTCTGTTGTCTAGGCTGGAGTGCAGTGGTGTGATCTTGACTCACTGTTACCTCTGCCTCCCAGGTTCAAATGATTCTCCTGCCTCAGCCTCTCAAATTGCTGGGATTATAGGTACCTGCCACCACACCCAGCTATTTTTTTTTTTGTTGTTGTTGTATTTTTAGTAGAGACAGGGTTTCACTATGTTGGTCAGGCTGGTCTTGAACTCCTGACCTCAGGTGATCCACCTGTCTTGGCCTCCCAAAGTGCTGGGACTACAGGCATGAGCCACTGTGCCTGGCCTGTTTGACATTTTTGAAACTGTTTATCTCATATTTTCAGTTTCCTCTTGTAGAAGTGATTAATGATATCTACCTTAGAAGGTGGTTGAATGGTTTAAACATGAAAATGCTTTCAAAGCAGTAACTCAGTATCTGGCACACTGTATACATTCTGTTATTCTTGCTGCTTACAGAAGGCAAGGGCTGCCTGGAGGTGTCTCCAAGCTACTCTAGAGCTTTTCTTGGCCGCATTTGGCCATCCCTGCCAAGCCCAGGGCCCTCTCATTCCTGAGTTTCTGGTACCCAGCTTCCTGATTCAGTTGCTCCCATAAACTCCTCTCTGTCCAGACCTACCCCCAAACCCTAGAGTCTGCTTTCACTCTGTTTTTCAAACTAATACTTATTGAGCCTCAATTATGTGCCAGACACTAAGCTAGGTTCATGGGATAAAATATAGCAGGCAAAGCAGACAACCCCGTCCTCGTGGAGCTTATACTCTAGGAGAGTATGTATACTTCAAATCTCACATGAAAAGATATAAATGATTAAAAGCAATAAAAGTGATTGGCAAAGTGATAAGAAAAGTCAGTGATTACAAATTACATATTTGGGGCCAGGCGTGGTGGCTCATGCCTGTAATCCCAGCACTTTGGGAGGCCTAGGTGGGGGGATCACGAGGTCAGGAGATTGAGACCATCCTGGCCAACATGGTGAAACTCCATCTCTACTAAAAATACAAAAATTGGGTGCAGTGGCACACACCTGTAGTCCCAGCTACTTGGGAAGCAGAGGCAGGACAATCGCTTGAACCCTTGTGGAGGTTGCAGTGAGCCAAGATCATGCTACTGCACTCCAGCCTGGTGACAGACGGAGACTCCATCTCAAAAAAAAAAAAAAAAAGGGACAATGTATAGTGCAGGTTAAGTATCCCTTATCTGAAATGCCTGGGATCTGAAATGTTTCAGATTTACCAAAGCACTAAACTGACTTCAGCAATCAAGCCATTACCCCTCTCCCAGTGTCACGCTGATATCTGGATTTCAGTCAAGTAAGAGAGAATGGAGGAGGTGGTGGAACAAAGTACCACCAAGCAACCTGTACAGGACAGGAACCCTTTACCAACAGACTTCCATAAGCTACATTGCTCCAGGCCACACTTTGACACCCTCAAGTATGGGCAGCTAAACCCTGAGACCAACCTTAAATATAACATTTCTGTAAGTGCCATAAATCAAAAATAGAGAAGCTGTTTGCCATACTTAGGAATTCGCAACAGCCAATCTGAAAATTAGAGATAATGAAGGCTCTATACTTTTTAACTACATTTAGTCCTACCTGAAGTCAAATCTGGTTGAAGGGACAGTTATATGCAACAAATTCTTGTGTATTTTAACAAGCAACCACCAGTGAACAACTAAGGGGAAAGAGAAGTGTAGAATGCAACCCCCTTACAATCCAGTTTGGGTCACATAAACATCCATGGATGCCACAAGAAGAAATGTAAGTATTAAGCTGTGGGTATAGATGATACGTGGTGTAGAAGTTAGAGAAAAGCGAGGGCTGGAAGGGCTAGAAAAGACTTCACAGAAAACATGGAATGTAAATTTAAAAAGAGCTAGGACCTGAACAAAAGAAAGTAAAGTGAAAAGCCTTGTGCAACAGTAACAGTGGGGGGAGGGGGAAGTATGGGATGCCTGAGGGATGGTGGGGTAACCGGCCTGAATGGAGCTCTCCTATGACCCCAGACCAGTCTCTTTACCTAGATACAGTCATCCCTCTGGATACTCAGGGGATTGGAGAAAGAACCACCCCATCCCCACAGAAGTCAAAATCCAGACACTCAAGTCTCATATAAATGGCATGGTATTTTGCATATAACCTATGCACATCCTTCTGTATATTTTAAATCATCTCTAGATTATAGTACCTAATACAAAGTAAATGGTTTGTAATGAGTTATACCCTGGGTTTTTGTGTGTGTGTGTGTGTTTTTTTTTTGAGATGGAGTCACTTTGTTACCCAGGCTGGAGTGCAATGGTGTGATCTGGGCTCACTGCAACCTCTGCCTCCTGGGTTCAGCGATTCTCCCACCTCAGCCTCCCAAGTAGCTGGGATTACAGGCATGAGCCACCATGCCTAGCTAGTTTTTGTATTTTTGTAGAGATTAGGTTTCACAATGTTGGCCAGGCTGGTCCCAAACTCCTGACCTCAAGAGATCTGCCTGCCTTGTCCTCCCAAAGTGCTGTGATTACAGGCATAAGCGACTGTGCCTGACCTATTTGTATTTTTTATTGTTGTAATTTCTTAGTTCTTTTCCCAGGTATTTTTAATTCATGATTGGTTGAATCCATGGATGCAGAACCAGTGGATATGAAGAGCCCACTATAATGTGGCAAGAGAAAAATCCTTCCCTTGCCATAGGAGATGGGACACAGTAAGAGCTATTCTGCTGAATAAACCAGCACGATGGAGCCCTTCAACCTGTAGACACAGCTAACTCCAGTTGAGAGAGGCTCCTTCTAGGGCCAGAGTTTAGAAACTTCTGGTAGATTAAAAAAAAAAAAAAAAAAGAAGTCTCCTAGGCTTCCAGTTCGTATTAGGTGGCCAAATAAGGGTTTCATATAGTGAATATGTCTGCTTGTTTCCATGTAAGTTGGAAAGTCATAGTTATCCACCTGGAGCTATTCTGCAGAGCTAGCTGAATACAGTTATCAGTTAGAAAAGAGAACTGAGGTAGGCTTCTCACAAGGAGAGGTCACTGCGGGTGAGATGAAGCATGAAAACCATATGCTCAGAAAAAGGATGGCTGCTGACAGGGCACACAGAGACTTGGCCAGTCTGTATTAAGTGTCTGCACTCTGCGGTGTAGGAAAACAGTGCAGAGAAGTGTGACCGGAGGGAAAGAGGCATAAATAGGGAAGTGGCTGACTGCAGAAGCTACTGTTGTTACAAGGTGAGAAAAATTGCATGAGTCCCACCGCCTTTCAAACCTAAAGATGGTTGTTAATGTCTTTCATGTTCATTACCATTATTATCTTTGATATTTTAATAACAAGCCTTGACCTTATAGGCATTTTATGAGACCATCTCAGCCTCCTGTCCTCTGCAAAAATCACTAGTGTGTGGGTTGTTACTAGACTGAACAACAGATTTCTAAAATTGCAGTCTGAAAAAATCCATTTTGAGAACAGTGAAATCCCTATGGGGGGAGGGGAAGCAAAGTAGAGCCTGGAAGATGATGAGTCTAGTGCAGTTTTCTGCCATTGCTCTAGCACACAGCTGTAGAGTTCTACAGACACCAAATAAGTTATTAGCAGCCATTAAGTCAATGGACAGATATTGCTAACAGACTAAAGCTAAGGGAACCAGTAAAAGACATCTGTCACATTTATTTATTGATAAGGGGATGAAAAGTTCAGAAAATTACAAGAAAAGGGTGCTAACAAGTCAACCTGATTTAAGAAAAATAAGATCTTGAAGCATCTGTGCTTAGCACAGGAACTCAGAAAGACTCAATGTTTACTGATTTTTTAAAAGATGTAACTTAGTTAAAACTTTTGTAGGGGAACGTGTCTGTAAATTATTCAAGAACCTCATTTTCAATATGAAACAAGCCAATATAGCCTTCTGAAACTTTTTTTTTTTTTTTTCTGAGATGGAATCTTGCTCTGTCACCAGGCTGGAATGCAGTGGAACAATCTCAACTCACCACAACCTCCACCTCCTGGGTTCAAGCAATTACCCTACCTCAGCCTCTTGAGAGGCTGGGACTACAGGTGAGTGCCACCACACTTGGCTAATTTTTTGCATTTTAGTAGAGACGGGGTTTCACCATGTTGGCCAGGATGGTCTTGATCTCCTGACCTTGTGATCTGCCCACCTCGGCCTCCCAAAGTGTTGGGATTACAGGTGTGAGCCACCATACCCGGCTGAAACTTCATTTTTTTAATAACCATAATAAACACATTCAAAATATCAATGAGCTATTAACATATACATAAATTATGGTTCCCAATATAATCAAAGAAAATATATTTTTTCTTTAATAATTACCTCTCATTTCTCCTGAAACTGTAGTTAAACCAGCCAATTTTAAAATTGGTGCCAGTGGGGAAATCCAAAGCATTAGGGGTAGGAAGTAAAGAATTTAATATTTACAACTAACTAGTGTGTCTACTTCACTGTGTAAATACTCCTGAATGGGGACAAGAAAACTCATATGATGGCGCCAAAATTCAACTTGAAGCTTTGTTCCTGAACCATCTCTTCCTTATAATAGTTAGGTTGTAAAATCTACGGAGGGAGTCATTCCACAGTAAGCATTAAATAGTAAAGAGAAAAGAGGTCCAGAGTACAGTAAGACTATGAATATGCTAGCTGTCAATTCATTGCCACTCAGCTCCAAATTTTCCCTTCCATATATGCTCTGCCATAATGGACAGAATTCCTTTACAGAGAATGTGATGACGCTTTCTTGGTGGAGGGTGCAGAGGACTCTGCAGGAGGAAGGGACTCTGCTGCTGCTGGCTGCTGCGAGTGTGAGGGGTCTGCTGGAGCTCTACTCCAGCCATGCACCCAGAACGCGTGGTTCCTTGCACACTTACAGTCTTGGCTTGGCCTAGTGATAACCTTCCCATGCCCTCTCCACAAGGCAACCAATATTCTGAAGACCTCCTGCCCACACTAAGCTTCTGCTCCCACTACATAGCCACATCATTAGTTGCTGATTGACTGTGCCCACCTGCACTGCAGAGGGCTGCTTCCTGCTTGCCAAGCAACTGCAGACCAGTACAACCTGGGGAAGCAGCACGTTTCTCTACTGTCCTTTGGGCTGAACCCCAGCCTTGGGGAGAGGACCTCCTTCCAAGTTTGTCCTGCCTTGGGTATTCTCCCAAGGCCCTGGGGAACTGCATAGAATTTCCTTAACTTCTCAGAGTTTAATACTACTCTATGTTAAATTTCCTCCCCGTTTAATCCACTGTGTGGTTTCCATATCCTGTTTGGTCTTAAACTGATTCAATGACCAAGGTATGGGATTTCTTACAGTAGTAACTTTGATTGTCTACTGAGAAAATAGCATTAAGAAGTAGTTTATATATTTGGAACCTATATTAATAGATAATAAATGTCATATATTAAAATGCTACTAATTGGTGGCTCCAAGATGGCCAAATAGGAACAGCCCCAGTCTACAGCTCCCAGCCTGAGCGATGCAGAAGACAGGTGATTTCTGCATTTCCAACTGAGGTACAGGGTTCATCTCACTGGGGCTTGTCAGACAGTGGGTGCAGGACAGTGGATGCAGCCCACCGAGCGTGAGCCGAAGCAGGGTGAGGCATCGCCTCACCTGGGAAACACAAGGGGTCAGGGAATTCCCTTTCCTAGCCAAGGGAAGCTGTGACAGACGGCACTTGGAAAATCGGATCACTCCCACCCTAATACTGCGCTTTTCCAAGGGTCTTAGCAAACGGCACACCAGGAGATTATATCCCGTGCCTGGCTCGGAGGGTCCCACGCCCACAGAGCCTCCCTCATTGCTAGCACAGCAGTCTGAGATTGAACTGCAAGGCAGCAGTGAGGATGTGGGAGGGGCGTCCGCCATTGCTAAGGCTTGAGTACGTAAACAAAGCAGCCCGGAAGCTCAAACTGGGTGGAGCCCATCACACCTCAAGGAGGCCTGCTTGCTTCTGTAGACTCCACCTCTGGTGGCAGGACATAGCCGAACAAAAGGCAGCAGAAACCTCTGTAGACTTAAATGTCTCTGTCTGACAGGTTTGAAGAGAGTAGTGGTTCTCCCCAGCACGGAGTTTGAGATCTGAGAACGGTCAGACTGCCTCCTCAAGTGGGTCCCTGACCCCCAAGTAGCCTAACTGGGAGGCACCCTGCAGTAGGGACAAACTGACACCTCACACGGCTGGGTACCCCTCTGAGATGAAGCTTCCAGAGGAAGGATCAGGCAGCAACATTTGCTGTTTAGCAATATTCACTGTTCTGAAGCCTCTGCTGTTGATACCCAGGCAAACAGGGTCTGGAGTGGACCTCAAGCAAACTCCAACAGACCTGCAGCTGAGGGTCCTGACTGTTAGAAGGAAAACTAACAAACAGAAAGGACATCCACACCAAAACCCCATCTGTACATCACCATCATTAAAGACCAAAGGTAGATAAAACCACAAAGATGGGGAAAAAACAGAGCAGAAGAGCTGAAAATTCTAAAAATCAGAGCACCTCTCCCCCTCCAAAGGAACACAGCTCCGCACCAGCAATGGAACAAAGCTGGACAGAGAATGACAAGTTGAGAAAAGAAGGCTTCAGATGATCAAACTTCTCCAAGCTAACGGAGGAAGTTCAAACCCATCACAAAGAAGCTAAAAACCTTGAAAAAAGATTAGACGAATGGCTAACTAGAATAACCAGTGTAGAGAGGCCTTAAATGACCAGATGGAGCTGAAAACCATGGCATGAGAACTATGTGATGGATGCGCAAGCTTCAGTAGCTGATTTGATCAACTGGAAGAAAGGGTATCAGTGATTGAAGATCAAATGAATGAAATGAAGCGAGAAGAGAAGTTTAGAGAAAAAGGAAAAAGAAATGAACAAAGCCTCCAAGAAATATGGGACTATGTGAAAAGACCAAATCTACGTCTGACTGATGTACCTGAAAGTGACAGTGAGAATGGAACCAAGTTGGAAAACACTCTGCAGGATATTATCCAGGAGAACTTCCCCAACCTAGCAAGGCAGGCCAACATTCAAATTCATGAAAGACAGAGAATACCACAAAGATACTCCTCCCCAACCTAGCAAGGCAGGCCAACATTCAAATTCAGGAAATATAGAGAATGCCACAAAGATACTCCTTGAGAAGAGCAACTCCAAGACACATAATTGTCAGATTCACCAACGGTGAAATGAAGGAAAAAATGTTAAGGGCAGCCAGAGAGAAATGTCGGATTACCCACAAAGGGAAGTCCATTAGACTAACAGTGGATCTCCTGGCAGAAACTCCACAAGCCAGAAAAGAGTAGGGGCCAATATTCAACATTCTTAAAGAAAAGAATTTTCAACCCAGAATTTCATATTCAGTCAAACTAAGCTTCA
This sequence comes from Colobus angolensis palliatus, assembly GCF_000951035.1. Classification (NCBI taxonomy): domain Eukaryota; kingdom Metazoa; phylum Chordata; class Mammalia; order Primates; family Cercopithecidae; genus Colobus; species Colobus angolensis. The sequence continues at coordinate 3,321,786 of NW_012115655.1, forward strand.
TAAGTGAAGGAGAAATAAAATCCTTTACAGACAAGCAAATGCTGAGAGATTTTGTCACCACCAGGCCTGCCCTACAAAAGCTCCTGAAGGAAGCACTAAACATGGAAAGGAACAACTGGTACCAGCCACTGCAAAAACATGCCAAACTGTAAAGATCATCGATGCTAGGAAGATACTGCATCAACTAATGAGCAAAATAACCAGCTAATATCATAATGACAGGATCAAATTCACACATAATAATATTAACCTTAAATGTAAATGGGCCAAATGGTCCAATTAAAAGACACCGACTGGCAAATTGGATAGAGTCAAGACCCATCAGTGTGCTGTATTCAGGAGACCCATCTTGTATGTGCAGAGACACACATAGGCTCAAAACAAAGGGGTGGAGGAAGATCTACCAAGCAAATGGAAAACAAAAAAAGACAGGAGTTGCAATCCTAGTCTCTGATAAAACCTTTAAACCAACAAAGATCAAAAGAGACAAGGCCATTACATAATGGTAAAGGGATCAATTCAACAAGAAGAGCTAACTATCCTAAATATATATGCACCCAATACAGGAGTACCCAGATTCATAAAGCAAGTCCTTAGAAACCTACAAAGAGACTTAGACTCCCACACAATAATAATGGGAGACTTTAACACCCCATTGTCAACATTAGATCAACGAGACAGAAAGTTAACAAGGATATCTAGAAATTGAACTCAACTTTGCACCAAGTGGATCTAATAGATATCTACAGAACCCTCCACCCCAAATCAACAGAATATACATTCTTCTCAGCACCACATTGCACTTATTCCAAAACTGACCACATAGTTGGAAGTAAAACACTCCTCAGCAAATGTAAAAGAACAAAAATTATAACAAACTGTCTCTCAGACCACAGACTACAGTGCAATCAAACTAGAACTCACTCAAAACACTCAACTACATGGAAACTGAACAACCTGCTCCTGAATGACTACTGGGTACATAACGAAATGAAGACAGAAATAAAGATGTTCTTTGAAACCAATCAGAACAAAGACACAACATATCAGAATCTCTGGGACACATTTAAAGCAGTGTGTAGATGGAAATTTATAGCACTAAATGCCCACAAGAGAAAGGAGGAAAGATCTAAAATTGACATACACCCTAACATCACAATTAAAGGAATGAGAGAAGCAAGAGCAAACACATTCAAAAGCTAACAGAAGGCAAGAAATAACTAAGAGCAGAACTGAAAGAGAGAGAGACACAAAAAACCCTTCAAAAAAATCAATGAATCCAGGAGCTGGTTTTTTGCAAAGCTCAACCAAATTGATAGACCACTAGCAAGACTAATAGACAGAAGAATCAAATAGACACAATAAAAAATGATAAAGGGATATCACCACTGATCCCACAGAAATACAAACTACCACCAGAGAACACTATAAACACCTCTGTGCAAATAAACTAGAAAATCTAGAAGAAATAGATAAATTCCTGAACACATACACCCTCCCAAGACTAAACCAGGAAGAAGTTGAATCCCTGAATAGACCAGTAACAGGCTCTGAAATTGAGGCAATAATAAATAGCCTACCAACCAAAAAAAGTCCAGGACCAGACGGATTCACAGATGAATTCTAACAGAGGTATAAGGAGGAGCTGGTACCATTCCTTCTGAAACTATTCCAATCAATAGAAAAAGAGGGATTTTAGACCAATATCCCTGATGAACATTGATGCAAAAATCCTCAATAAAATACTCACAAACAGAATCCAGCAGCACATCAAAAAGTTTATCCACCATGATCAAGTGGGCTTCATTCCTGGATGCAAGGCTGGTTCAACATACACAAATCAGTAAACATAATCCAGCATATAAACAGAACCAAAGACAAAAAGCACATGATTATCCCAATAGATGCAGAAAAGGCCTCTGACAAAATTCAACAGCCCTTCATGCTAAAAACTCTCAATAAATTCGGTATTGATGGAATGTATATCAAAATAATAAGAGCTATTTATGACAAACCCACAGTCAATATCATACTGAATGGGCAAAAACTGGAAGCATTCCCCTTGAAAACTGGCAGAAACAGGGATGCCCTCTCTCACCACTCCTATTCAACATAGTGTTGGAAGTTCTGGCCAGGGCAATCAGGCAGGAGAAAGAAATA
>NW_012115655.1:3325091-3331922 GCF_000951035.1 Colobus angolensis palliatus
ACCAGTTAGAATGGCAATCATTAAAAAGTCAGGAAACAACAGGTGCTGGAGAGGATGTGGAGAAATAGGAACACTTTTATACTGTTGGTGGGACTGTAAACTAGGTCAACCATTGTGGACGACAGTGTGGTGATTTCTCAAGGATCTAGAACTAGAAATACCATTGACCCAGCCATCCCATTACTGGGTATATACCCAAAGGATTATAGATCAAAGGATTATAGATCATGCTGTTATAAAGACACATGCATATGTATGTTTACTGCAGCACTATTCACAATAGCAAAGACCCAAGTCAAATGTCCATCAATGATAGACTGAATTAAGAAAATGTGGCACATATACACCATGAAATACTATGCAGCCATAAAAAAGGATGAGTTCATGTCCTTTGTAGGGACATGGATGAAGCTGGAAACCATCATTCTCAGCAAACTATTGCAAGGACAGAAAACCAAACACCACATATTCTCATTCATAGGTGGGAACTGAACAATGAGAACACCTGGACACAGGAAGGGGAACAGCACACACTGGGGCCTGTCGTGGGGTGGGGGGAGGGGGAAGGGATAGCATTAGGAGATATACCTAATGTAAATGACGAGTTAATGGGTGCAGCACACCAACATGGCACATGTATATCTGTGTAACAAACCTGCACGTTGTGCACAGGTACCATAGAACTTAAAGTATAATAAAATAATGCTACTAATTATTTAGATGTTTATAATTGGACATATTGATTAAGTTAATTTAACAAGTTTAATATTAATGAAGGAACACTTTAGAAGAAGGTATCCTAAAACCTATTTTTTAAAGAACATTGCCTTTGTTACTTGAATATTCTATGTCAATAATATCAAAAATGACTAAGTGAAGCCAAGACAGCTTACTGAATATCCTTGATTATTCTCTACACAAAGGAATGGTATATAAAACTACCAAATTAAAAGTGCTTTTCCTGAAAGAACAAGCTTAGGAAAAGAATTGTGAATCCAGCCTTCATAATAGATGAACACATGTTAATCTTAATTCCAGAGTGAAAAACTGCAGCACAGCTGAGAGTAACATTCATTAGTCTTATGAGAGACAGCAGAGCATCATGGCTGGCCAAGGATAATACAGCTGTTTTCCCAGGAACCTGGAATAAGCTCTTGAAGAGAAAAGAGACAGGGAGGAAGCCACCCCTGCCTATAAAGCATGTGGAACACTGAAGGCAGAAACAACCATTTGAGAAAAGAAATGCTGATTTACATGTGAAATTCTAGACAAAACTGGAGCAGTATATAAAACCTAAGACATTCGGCACTGGGTTGGGTGCTGTGGAGCTTTATACCTATTTGTCCACGTTATGTGTGTAGAAACTTATGATTACAGCAGATAACTTCATGGTTTTAGCTGACTGATAACATCAATGAGATTAGGTAATATGACAATGTAGGTTTTCAAGACCAAATAAGATTTCTATGCATGATGGGGTTGTTAAGATTATCACTTGATAATATAATGGATAAAAGGTACCACCAGCACAAATATGACCCCTGCAGACAGACAAAACCATAAGCCTGCAGGGGAAAGGCTGTGGCTAAAAAACACTGCCAGAGACACCAGCCCCACAGCAAGGATGAAGCCTGTCCAGGTACAGCTATTCTGGATATGTCTAGGCTAAAACTATCTTGGGAATTATCTATGCAGGTGGCTGGCTCAAAGAGGTCCCCAGCTGTTCTTAACCTATACTAATAGATAATAAATGCTATGTATTAAAATGCTACTAATTCCCAAATGGGGAATATTTTTAATGTTGCTAATAAAAACCAAATAGGATTTCTGTGAATTCTTTACAGACTATGAACCTAAAATGCCAGATGAGATCTCATGGATGGTTTCAAAGACATTAATTAGGATTTCATTACTTTGGTCTGGAATACAAGCAGGGCACATTTCAAACAAGTAGGTCCTAGAGTCTATTGATTAATGCTAATATAGTTTCCCATAAAATCTCAAAGTTACAAAATGTGATGAAGACAAAAAGCATCTCCCTTTACAGTTGATATTTTCATGAATCCACAGAGGAAAAAAATGTATTCACATATCATACTGTCTGAGAACTAATTTCAAAACTACTCACTTTACTGTGTGGTAGATGTGACGGTTAATTTTATATGTCAACTGTGAGGGTGCTTGGAATGAGATTAACATTTAAATCAGTGAAGTCTGAGTAAGCCAACTGCCCTTCATAATGTGGATGGGCCCCATTCAAACAGTTGAAGACCTGAACAGAACAGAAATACCAGCTTCCCAAGCAAGAGAAAAATCTCCAGTAGATTTCCCGTGGACATCATCCACACTGTCAGCTCACCAGGGTCTCCAGCCTGTCTGCTGGCCCACACTGCAGATTTGGACTTATCAGTCTCTATAATCACGTGAGCCAATTCCTTATAATCAGCCAATATCCACCTGTCGCTGTTTCTCTGGAAAACACTAGTATAGTGGAACTGATTTTACCTGCAGTGGTAAGTTATAGCCATAGCACTATAATCCAGTATGACCAATCTTAATTTTAAGACATGGGGAGAGCGTAAGCAATGTGGAAAACGTAAGTCAGGATATTATCTGGGAGAACTTCCCCAACTTAGCTAGAGAGGCCAACATTCAAATTCAGGAAATGCAGAGAACCCCATTAAGCTACTTCACAAGAGGATCATCCCCAACACACATCATCAGCAGATTCTCCAAAGATGAAAGAAAAAATGTTAAAGGCAGCTAGAGAGAAAGGTCAGGACACTTACAAAGGGAAGTCCATCAGACTAACTGTGGACTTCTTAGTAGAAACTCTACAAGCCAGAAGAGACTGGGGGCCAATATTTAACATTCTTAAAGGAAAATTCCAACACAGAATTTCATATCCAGGCAAACTAAGCTTCATAAGTGAAGGAGAAATAAGATCCATTTCAGACAAGTAAATGCTGAGATAATTCATTACCACCAGATCTGCCTCAGAAGAGCTCCTGAAGGAAGCAGTAAATATGGAAAGACCATTACCAGCCACTACAAAAACATACTGAAGGACACAGACCAGTGACACTATAAAGTAACCACATAAACAAGTCTGTAAAATAACCAGCTAACAGCATGATAGCAGGATCAGATCCACACATGTCAATACTAACCTTGAATATAAACAGGCTACATGCCCCAGTTAAAGGGCACAGAGTGGCAAGCTGGATAAGAACCAAGACCCATTATTATGCTGTCTTCAAGAGACCCATCTCACATGCAATGATACCTACAGGCTCAAAATAAAGGCATGGAGAAAAATCTACCAAGTAAATGGAAAACAGAAAAAAGCAGGTGATGCAACCCTAATTTCACACAAAACACACTTTCAACCCACAAAGATTTTAAAAAAGGGCATTACATAATGGTAAAGGATTCAATTCAGCAAGAAGATGTAAGTATCCTAAATGTATATGCAGCCAACAGAGGAGCACCCAGATTCACAAAGCAAGTTCTTATGAGACCTAAAGAGACTGAGACTTCCACACAAAAATAGTGAGAGACTTCAACACCCCACTGACAGTATTAGATCATGAGGCAAAAAATTAAAGATACTCAGGACCTGAACTCAGTAGTGTATCAAATGGATCTGACAGACATCTACATTACCTCTCTACCCCAAAACAACAGAATACACAATTTTCTCATTGCCATATGGCACATACTCTAAAATCAATCACATAATCAGACACAAAACACACCCCAGCAAATGCAAAAGAACTGAAATCAAAACAACCACACTCTCAGACCACAGTGCAATCAAATTGGAAAACAAGACTAAAAAATTTTGTCCTAACCATACATTTATATGAAAGTTGAATAACCTGCTCCTAAGTGAATTTTAGGTAAATGATGACTTTAGGCAGAAAAATAAATTCTTTGAAACCAATGAAAACAAAGATACAACATAGCGGAATCCCTGGGACACAGCTAAGACAGTGTTAAGAGGGAAATGTATAGCACTAAATACCCATATCGGAAACTTAGATCTCAATTTAAAAACCTAACATCACAACTAAATGAACTAGAAAACCAAGACGAAGTCAACCCCAGAGCTAGCAGAAGACAAGAAATAACCAAAATCAGAGCTGAACTAAAACAGCTTTAGACATGGAAAAACCATCCAACAGTTCAATGAGTCCAGGAGTTGGTTTTTTGAAAAAAATTAACAGATCACTACCTAGACTGATAGAGAGCCAATCCAAATAAACACAATTAGAAATGACAAAGGGTGTATTATAAATGAACCCACAGAAATACAAATAACCATTAGAGAATATTATGAACACCTCTATGCACATAAACTAGAAAACCTGGAAAAAATGGATAAATTCCTGGACACACACATACTCCCGAGACTGAGCCAGGAAAATGGAATTTGCTGAATAGACCAGTAACAAGCTCTGAAATTTAATCAGTAATAAATAGCCCACCAACTAAAAAAAGACCAGGACCAGGGGGATTCACAGGCAAATTCTACCAGATATATAAAGATGAGCTGGTACCATTCCTACTGAAACTATTCCAATAAATTAAGGAAGAAGGACTCCTCCCTAACTTATTCTATGAGGCCAGCATCATCCTGATACCAAAACCTGGCAGAGACACAATAAAAAAAAGAAAACTTCAGGCCAATATCTTTGATGAATGTCGATGCAAAAACCCTCAACAAAATACTCGCAAACCAAATCCAACAGGACATCAAAATGTTTATGCACCACAATCAAGTAGGCTTTGTCCCTGGAATGTGAGGTTAGATCAACAAACACACACAAATCAAAAAATATGATTCATCACGTAAACAGAGCTAAAGACAAAAACCACACAATTATCTCAATAGATGCATGCATTCATCCATTCTTGCACTACTATACAGAACTACCTGAGACTGGGTAATTTACAGAGAAAAGAAGTTTAATTGGCTCAGGGTTTTACAGACTGTAATAGGCATCTGCTTCTGGGGAGGTCTCAGGAAACTTAGAATCATGGTGGAAGGTGAATGGGAAGCAGGCACATTTTCACATGGCCGGCAGAAGAGAAAGTGATGGAGGAGGTGCTACATACCTTCAAACAGCCAGATCTCACGAGAACTCTGTCAATGAGACAGCACTAGGGGGATGGTGCTAAACCATTAGAAACCAGCCCCATGATCCAACTACCTCCCACTAAGCCCCATCTCCAACATGGGGATTACAGTTCAACATGAGATTTGGGTGGGGACACAGTCAAACCATATCAATGCAGAAAAAGGCTCTTTATTGGTTCAACATCCCTTCACGTTAAAAACTCTCAATTAACTAGGTATTGAAAGAACATACCTCAAAATAATAAGAACCATCTATGACAAACTCACAGCCATCATCATACTGAAAGGGCAAAAGGGTAAGCATTCCTCTTGAAAGCTGGCACAAGATAAGGATGCCCTCTCTTACCACTCCTATTCAACATAGCATTGAAAGTCCAGACCAGATCAATCAGGCAAGAGAAAGGGCATCCATACAGTAAGACAGTACATCAAACTATCCTTGTTTGCAGACAACATGATCCTGTATCTAGAAAAGCCCATAGTCTCAGCCCAAAAGCTCCTTCAGCTAATAAACAACTTCAGCAAAGTCTCAGGATAAAAAAATCAACGTGCAAAAATGACTAGCATTCCTATATACCAGCAACAGGCCAACAGCCAAATCAGAAACTCAATCCCATTCACAATTCACACACACACACACACAAAAATAACCAGGAATGTAGCTAACCAGGGAGGTGAAAGATCTCTACAAGGAGAACTACAAAATACTGCTCAAAGAAACCAGAGATGACACAAACAACTGGAAAAACATTCCACGCTTATCGTTAGAAAGAACCAATTTCATTAAAATGGCCATACTGCCCAAAGCAATTTATAGATTCAATGCTATTCCTATCGAACTACAAATGATATTCTTCACAGAACTAGAAAATCTATTTTAAAATGTACTGGAACCAAAAAGGAGCCCAAATAGACAAGACAATGCTAAGCAAAAAGAACGAAGCTGGAGAAACAATACTACCTGACTTCAAACTCTACTACAGGGTTACAGTAACCAAAACAGCATGGCACTGGTACAAAAACAGACACATAGACCAATAGAACAGAATACAGAGCCCCAAAATAAGGCCACACACCTGCAACTATCTAATCTTCTATGAAGCTGATAAAAACAAGCAATGGGGAAAGGACTCCTTATTCAATAAATGATGCTTAGAAAACTGGCTACCCATATGCAGAAGACTGAAAATAAACCACGTCCTTACACCATATACAAAAATTAACTCAAGATAGACAAAAGACTTAAACATAAAACCCAAAACTATAAAAACCCTAGAAGATGGCCAGGTGTGGCGGTGGCTCATGCCTGTAATCCCAGCACTTTGGGAGACCAAGACAAGTGGATCACCTGAGGTCAGGGATTCAAGACCAGCCTGGCCAACATGGTGAAACCCCATCTCTACTAAAAACACAAAAATTAGCTGGGCATGGTGGCACATGCCTGTAATCCCGGCTACTCAGGAGGCTGAGGCAGGAGAATCACTTAAATCTGGGAGGTGGAGGTTGCAGTGAGCTGAGATCACGCCACTGCACACCAGCCTGGGCCACAGAGTTACAAAACACACAAAAAAAAACAAACCCTGGAAGACAACCTGGGCAATACCATTCGGGACATAGGAATAGGCAAAGATTTCATGACAAAGACACCAAAAGCAATTGCAACAAAAGCAAAAATAGACAAATGGAAT
>NW_012115655.1:3331972-3342388 GCF_000951035.1 Colobus angolensis palliatus
ATCACTTAAATCTGGGAGGTGGAGGTTGCAGTGAGCTGAGATCACGCCACTGCACACCAGCCTGGGCCACAGAGTTACAAAACACACAAAAAAAACAAACCCTGGAAGACAACCTGGGCAATACCATTCGGGACATAGGATTAGGCAAAGATTTCATGACGAAGACACCAAAAGCAATTGCAACAAAAGCAAAAATAGACAAATGGAATTAATTAAAAGGCTTCTACACAGCAAAGAAACTATCAACAGAATAAACAGACCACCTACAGCATGGGAGAAATTTTTGCAAACTATATATCTGACAAAGGTCTAATATCCAGCATCAATAAGGAACCTAAATTTACAAGAAAAAAAAAAAACATTAAAAAGTGGGCAAAAAACATAAACAGACACTTTTCAAAAGAAGTCATACATGCAGCCAACAAGCATATGAAAAAAAGCTCAACATCACTGATCATTAGAGATATGCAAATCAAAACCACAATGAGATACCATCTCATACTGAGGGAGAAGAAAAGGAAAAATCAGTTAGGTAAACAGTTAAGACTGGTCCTCGAAGAAGCAGCCTACCTGAAAAATCACAGCTACGGGCAAAAACAGAGCAGCCTGGGAAAAACTCAGGCTGCACCTGCAGATAAGCAGGTAAGATCCAACACAGAAGCCTTTTGTTCTTTGTGTGATTAGTGGGCTCCCAGGAAAAAGTTTCCTGTCCTTTTCAGGCATATACATGGTGGGCTCTGTGGGAACCTGCACCGGGAGGAGGGGGACTTACCTAAAACAAAACTCAGTTATACATACAAGAGAAGCAATGCTTTGTGCTTGCCTAGAGACATACGCACAACTACACAGATAAGGGGGAGTTATGCAGACAGCTTTTCAGATAAGAGAAGTTATTCAAACAGCTACAGAGATGAGAGGAGTTTTTTTACAAAAGCTTTTGATTTCAACCATGAAACGGCAATCCACTCTGGCTCCCCTCTCTACTGTGGAGAGCTTTCTTCTTTTGCTTCTTAAACTTTCCCTCCAACCTCATCCTTTGTGTCCATGCTCCTTAATTCTCTTGATTGTGAGATGATGAGCTTTGATAACACCTTAAGACAACAAGACCAGTGATCCTGACCTGTTTCAACACCAGTCAGAATGGCTATTATTAAAAAGTCAAAGAATAACAGGTGTTGGAGAGGTTGCAGAGAAAAAGGAATGCTTATACACTGTTGGTGGGAGTGTAAACTAGTTCAATCATTGTGGAAAACAGTGTGGCAATTCCTCAAAGACCTAAAAACAGAACTGCCATTTGGCCCAGCAATCCCATTACTAGGTAAATACCCAAAGGAATATAAAATCATTCTATCATAAAGACACATGCATGCATGCATACGTTCACTGCAGCACTGTTCACAGTAGCAACAACATGGAAACAACCCAAATGCCCATCAATGATAGACTGGATAAAGAAAATGTGGTACATATATACTATGGAATACTATGTAGCCATAAAAAAGAATATCATGTCCTTTGCAGAGACACAGATGGAGCTGGAGGCCATTATCCTTAGCAAACTAATGCAGAAACAGAAAACCAAACACCGCTGTTCTTATAAGCGGGAACTAAATGATGAGAACACATGGATGCATAGAGGAGAACAACACGTGCTGGGGCATACCAGAGGGTGGAGGATAGGAGGAGGGAGAGGATCATGAAAAATAAATAATAGGTACTAGGTTTAATACCTGGGTGATGAAATAATTTGTACAACAAACCCCCATGGCACAAATTTACCTTTATAACAAACCTGCACATGTACCCCTGAACTTAAAAAATAAATATCTAGCAACCAACAAGGTAAAATTCACAATGCTGACAACCAATTAAAGATTACCAGACATATCAAATAAGGAGAAAATACAACTTGTAATGTAGAAATTATCAATTAAAATTTACCCAGAACTGACAAAAATGTTAAAATTGGCAAATATACTAAAACTGTATTCTATATGTTCAACAGGTTAAGTAGATGTTGGGACAACTGGATATCCACACGCAAAAGAAAGAAAATTCGACCCCTATCTCACACCAAGTACAAAAAGCAACTCACAGTCGATCATGGAACTAAACATAAGAGCTAAAACTATAAACTCTTAGAAGAAAACATAGGAATAAATCTTTATGATCTTGAATTAGAGAGTATTTTGTTAAAGCGTAAGCAACGAAAGAAAAAGTAAATTTGATTTCATCAAAATAAAAAATCTTTGTGCTTCAAAAGATAACATCAAGAAAGTGAAAAGATAACCCACAGAAAGGGAGAAAATATTTGCCAGTAATATAACAAAGATTTATATCAGAATATATAAAGAACTCTTAGAATTCAATAAGAAGACAATCTAATTTTAAAATGAACAAAAGGATTTGAATAGATATTTCTTTAGAGATGGTCAATAAGCACATGAAAAAATGCTCAACACATCATTAGCCATGAGATAAATGCAAAACAAAACCACAATGAGCTACCATTTCACCCCCATTAGGATGACTTTAATAAAAAGAGAGACAATAAAAATGGTTGGCAAGACTGTGGAGAACTAGAACTCTGATAGTGGGGATGTAAAAAGGTATATAGCTGCTTGGGAAAACTCTTTTGAAAAACAATTTGGAAGAGTTGATAAAGGACCCCAGAGTCTCTGGCCACACTGATTGGTGGAGGTGCAAGTTCAGTCCGTAAGGACTAGAAGAGGGTTCTCCTCTATCTAATATGTAGACATCAACACAAAGAGTAAAGGAAACAAAGAATCAGGCAATGATGTTTTAAAAGAACAAGATAAATATCAGAAAGTGACCCTAATGAAATGGAATCATATTATTTACCTGACAAAGAATTCAAAATAATTGAACAAAGATGCTAACTGAAGTCAAGAGAACAATGCATAAACCCAGTAAGAATTTAAACAAAGAGATAGAAAATACTTCTAAAACACCAAACAGAAATCATGGGGCTGGGCCAGGCATGGTGGCTCATGCCTGTAATCCCAGCACTTTGGGAGGCTGAGGCAGGTGGATCACCTGAGGTCAGGAGATCGAGACCAGCCTGGCCAACATGGTGAAATCCTGTCTCTACTAAAAATACAAAAAAATAAGCCAGGTGTGGTGGTACATGCCTGTAATCCCAGCTACTCGGGAAGCTGAGGCAGGAGAATTGCTTGAACCTGGGAGGCGGAGGATGCAGCGAGCCAAGATTGTACTACTGCATTCTAGCCTGGGATACAGAGCAAGACTCCATCTCAAATAAATAAATAAATAAATAAAACAGAAGTCCCTCGTGGCCCATTTTCGACTATATTCTGACTATAACAAGAAATTGGTCATTTGCAACCTGGTTCTCATTTCCCTATTCCCCAGCAAGTATCATCTCACTAGTTTTGCTTTCTCCTATCAATTTATACTTGAAACACTCTGCTTCTATTGCCAAATAATTCCATGATTCCTAGCAAACTTATTTAAAAAAAGTTTTTCAACAAATAATTCATATCAGAATGTCTTGATAGGCTAAAAATTACACTTATGCTGTTTGCACAACCTATATTCATTTATTTTTAACATTAAAAAATTATGAAATATCTTTCTTACACAAAGGTATATAAGAAAAACAGTTATTTTTGTACTACATGTGCTCCATGTACCCACCATCCAGTTAAAAAATAAAACTATCAATATAGTTGAAGTCTCTGCATATTCATACCCAATCTAATTCTCTTCCCTCCCCCTACCCTATCACTGTAAGAGGTAAACTCTATTTTGAATTTTTACCTAATATATTTCTCATTATATCCCTGGACTTTGCATGTCTAAACTAATATTTTCTTTTTTGAATATTACCTGTCACCAAACTCTCAGTACACAATAAATAATAACCAATAATGCAAGTTCAGTAAAAATTCCCATGACATTATTTCAAACCTGAGTCACTGAACAGAAGTTAAATTTTAACATTTTTATTCCAAAATAACTGCCATTTGACATGCACATAAATCCCAAAGAGATTTGCGACAAAAATGAAGTAGGACATCTAATGCTTGCCTTCAAATAGAAGTTTTTATCTATACTAAAAAAAAAAATCTGCAATATGTAGAAAGTTAATGGCAACGTAAAATAAAACAAATGAGACTTGTAAAGAACTAACTGTGCCATACCTTTTCTGGATAGAATTCTAAGAATAGAGGTTGAAGGAAACAAGTCTGCTTAAAGAGCATTTTCCTTTTCTTCGAACGTGGCTGAAAGTGACAGTGTCTGGATTCCTGCCTCACCTGAGGTTTATTCAGGAAGAAAAAGTCAGGAAAGCTTATCCAGTCATAAAATAATGAACAAGCATAAAAGGACCTATAAATAACTAACACTAGTAAAAGCATATCTTGAAATAACCCTATTCATTAGTCTTAGTGCTTCTAACTAATTGCTAGATAGTGCCAAAAGTAAAATTCCAGTTGTGATATATATATAAAAAGACACAGTAGGCTATTAATACCAGAATATAAAATAGTAAATAAGCCAACCAAAATTTATTATATACTTCTTAAGTGCCAGAGACAGAGCTATGTGGAACAGGGAAGGGGGAGGTACATGGCTTAGTACCTGGAATATAATAGGCCCTTGTCCTTAGAGTCAGAAGCTGTAACAATTTAAATTAACAAGTTAAATGTCAAAGAACACTTTCTAAGTTGATTGCTATAAGAAAATAACCAAATGAGCCTGGTGCAGTGGCTCACGCCTATAATCCCAGCACTTTGGGAGGCTGAGGTAGGTGGATCACCTGAGGTCGGGAGTTTGAGACCAGTCTGACCAACATGGAGAAATCCCATTTCTACTAAAAATACAAAATTAGTGGGCGTGGTGGCACACGCCTGTAATCCCAGCTACTCGGGAGGCTAAGGCAGGAGAATCACTTGAACCCGGGAGGCGGAGGTTGTGGTGAGCCAAGATTGCACTATTGCACTCCAGCCTAGACAACATGAGAGAAACTCCGCCCCCCCCAAAAAGGAAAATAACCAAATGAACTCAAAATTAACTGAAAGACCATAAATGGTAACTTTGTTTTGTTATACTTAGATATTGAGAAATATTCACAAATATTCAGATTAAATTAAAAGGAGTCAAGTAATTATTCAGATATGTGAATATATCCACACTTGGAAATATCCAAGAAGAATTAGCAGCATTTTTCCAGTAGTCTGTATCATGTAAACATGTTTTTAGAGTCCAACTTTTCAGTAAATTAATGAAACAAATTAAGAAACCCAGCTCAAGACATTATAATTTAAGTTATAATTTAAATAGCAGTAGAATCTTGATTTTAATGATTAAAGATTCCCCATCAGAAACCTATCCTAAAATGTTTCCATTAAAATGAGTTAATGTAAATGAAAGCACCTATCATCACTCTTGCTAGATAGTGGATTCTTACTAAAAATTAAAACAACAATTAACCCTAAGGAGCAACAAAATTCATTCTTTGTATCTGAAACTATAGAAGCATAGAGTTTTACCGACAGGAAAAACCTTGGAAATGATCTAGTCTAATTCTTTAATTTTAAAAAAGAAGGAAAATGAGGCCCAATGACTTAGTAAGCTAAAACCAGAATCAGATTAAAATCCAGATCTCCAGACACAAGACTATCGCTTTTGCAAATTCTTTTCTTGAACTAAAATTATGAGGAAAAAAAGAAAAAAGGGAACTCGCTTTGTTTTCAATAAGAAGCTCTGAACTCAGAGGCAGAAGACCAGATTCTTACTCTCTTAACTTTCACTAATTACAGCTTCAGGCAAGTCACTCAAACTCTCTGGGATTAATTTTTTATAAAATGAGAAGGTTAGACTAGATCAGTGATTCTCAATCTTGGGTGTACAGTAGCATCCTCTAAGGGGATTTTTACAAAATAATAAATGCTCAGATCCTACTTCCTCCCACCTAAGATTTTATTTTACATGGTCTGGGATGGTACTCTGGCATATTTTTTTTTTTTAAAGCTTCTCAAGCGACTCCACTGCACAACCAAGACTGAGAGCCAACGTACTAAATAATCTTTAAGGTCCCTTTTATAATCTAAAATTCTAATTAATCTTCCCCTGTTTTGGCTGTAGTCATTTCGCTACTGGTTAACTGATGGACAGATTAGACACAATAAATGCACACAAACCCAGAAAAAAAATAAACTGATATTCCCCCTGTGGACTTTACAGACATTCATGGTGTATGGAGATTCTACATCATAATCTGTCAGCATTTACTGGGACCCATTATGGAGAAGGCTGCCTCTCCTTCCCTGATGTATCCTTCCATCTGGAGGGAGCTCAAGTGGCATAAAACTCTTGGCCCCTCTTCCATCTGGAGGCAGCTCAAGTGGCATAAAACTCTTGGCCCCTCTCTATGCCTTTCCTCCTTATGGTCAAGGAGAGAGAGAATACCTTCTTAGCTGGCAAATTTGGAAAAAACCTAAACTACACATGCCTGGCTCAGCGCCCTCCTTCTGCCTCTTGGGAGTGAGTCAACCAAAGGGAACACAAGTTCTGACCTAGTTCTCTAAAGACAGTGTCTTAATCACTTTGGGCTGCTATAACAAAGCCCTAAAGCCCGTATGGCTTATAAACAAAAGAGATCTATTGTTTATAAGAGCAGGTTGCTGGCATGGTTGGATGCTGCTGAGGGCCATCTTCTGGACTGCAGATCATTGACTTCTCATTGCGACCTCACATGGCAGAAAGAGGGCTAAAGATATTTCTGGAGTCACTTTCATAAGGGCACTAATCCCATTCAGGAGGACTCTACCCTCATGAACTCTTACCTCCCAAAGGCCTCACCTCTCCTAAAACCATCACACTGGGGATTAGGATTTCAAGATATGAATTTGGTGGGGAGGACCAAACATTCAGTCCAATGCAGATGGTCTCTGCAATGCAACTTGTCCCAGTCCAGTGCTGCTGTTCCCAGGTGGGTAAGTCTTCCCATTCTGAGGTACAGAATTTGGAAGCCCATATGCCAGCAAATACAAGCTACAACCTCTAACTCAGCATTTAGTAGACAGAGGGTAATATTTTGGCTCACAGATGAATATTCTTATTTTATTTCTCAACTGGCTCACAATTCAGTGAAAGAAGAACGCTATTTATTGGTACCCCTCAGGGATCTCAACAAGACCTACTCTATATTAGATAATGGCACATGGAATACAAAAATAATGTGTTTAGTGTCATTTGGCAATGTTTAGAATGAATGAAAAAACAAATATTATAGTACAGATAGAATGTCATATATACTCAAGGACTATATATTAACCAAAGGTAGTCTTATAAACCTTGCCTTAATTCAGGGTTTCTGTTATTATTTACATTTTAGGCTGGATAATTCTTGTGGAGAGCTATCCTCTACATTATAGGATGTTCAGCAGCATCCCTGACCTCTTACTCACTAGACATGAGCAGGCAACTCTCCAGTTATGACAACCAAAAATGTCTCCAGGTATTGCCAAATGTCCCCTGGGTGGCAAAATTACCCACTGTTGAGAACCACTGCCTTAATTTGTTGTCAGTATAGGAAAGCAAAGGTATGTATCTACTGAAAAATGACCTGTTGAAAAGGAAACACAGAATCATAGACTATGATAGAAAGGTCTTTAGAGGTCAGCTAGTCTAACCCTCTACATTTTCAAATGAGAAACCACATTTATAGAAATGCCAACATTTATTACCAATTACTTAAACAGAACCTCTATTGATACACTTTTAAAATCAGCAACCTTGTCAATAAAAATGCAAATAGCACAATCTAGGAATTTCCCAATTGTTTTTTTCTACTGAAAACATCAGTCAGTATTATTAATTTCTGGGTAAGTGCCATATCACTTAAAAATATGTAAAATATATTTCCTCCAATTCAGTTCCCATAAGATCTGTGAGAAATCTTTAGAAGCCATAGCCATCACTTAGGGTAAAAACCCTGGTTCTATTTGTGTACCACACAAACATACACAAACATACAGAGAGAGAGAGAATAGCCACTGATATGGCAGAACTGAAGGAACTAAAATAGGGTATTAAAATTTAAAAACACAGAACCTATCATGTATTACTTAGCAAAGAAACAAGTAGATACAGCCTTGCCTTCCACAGTAACCTTTCTCAAGAAGATCCTTCTAAAACATAAATCTCATTATGTTTCTCCCAGCTTGGCTTCAAATCCTCAAATGGTTCACAATATTGATCACCTTCAAGACAAAAAGCAATTTTCCTAGAATGGTGTACAAGGCTTTCCATGATCTTGCTGCTGCCTAGTTCTCCAGCTTGTCTTTTCTTTCTCCCACACACGCACTACATTCTAGCCAGACTGAACTCACTGAAGATCTCGAAAGATACCCAAGAACCTATGTTTTCTAACAGTAATAGTGAAATCAGTATAACTTTGTGTAATCTTTGTTTATGGACCCATCCTTCAGTTGTCAGGTTTAGTGTTACTTCCTCAGGAAATACTGCCCCAATCCCCACTCTGTTACACGTTCTCACAGCACCCTGGACTTCTCCTTCACTGCATGTATCACAACTATAGATTTTACAATTTTTTTGGGTGTGATTATTGTATTATTCTCTTTCTTCATATGCCTAAAAAGGCAGGAAGTGTGTCTGGTTTTATGTTCTAATATGTCCCCAAGGCAAGTATTATATTGTATATGTCTGGCACATAATAGATGCTCAACAAATGTTTGTTGAATAAATGAATGTTCTTTCATATCTGCAAGTCTTACTGGAGATGGGACATGATGCTTCTTTCCTTCTTTAGCCATTCCTGTTCTCCTTTAAGTTCGGGCATCCTTCGTTTTAGAAGTCTTCCTGATGCCCTAAGTCTTAGATACTCCACTTCTGTGCTGACATACTATCCTGGATATATTTTTATATAGCATATATATTTGACCATAATAGTTTTTACTTTACTTAACTATTTCTTCTGCTAGACTATGGGCTCCTTAATGACAAGGGCTGTGTCTTTCATCTTTATATACCTTGTTGGTAGCACAGTGCTTAATACAGAGGGGGTACTCAGTAAATGCCTGAACACATATGAGTATGCACTTACTGTACTTTGTGACACAGCCTTACTACTTTATAGTGAAAACATTATAAGATAAAATAAAACTTGAAATAAAGCCCTAACATTTAAATTACGTTAAAATTTTTTCAGAAAAGACAATAACCTAAAAAAACTGCTTACATTTTTTTAACGACTATTTTCCTTGTCATGCTTCCAGGGTAAAATTTAAAACAAGTATCAGAACACTAAATAAAAATTTAAAAACAATTTAGATACATTTATGACTTCCAGGAAAATAGAAAAGTTGAATATTGTGCTCTATGCAAGTTAAGTCATTTGAAAATAATATGATCTCAAGAACCACTCTACCATGTTACTCTACTACTGAAAAGACACTTAAAAACTCCCCTGCAAATTACTTTGTCCCTTTACAGACAATGCTAATGATGTCTGTAAATTTCTCCTGGATTCCCATATTGAAAGAGAGGAGTTGGTTGCTAAGGCAACTTCCGTTTTCTTAATACCTGATCTATCCCTTCAGAGTTTTGAAACATTTAAATGTTTTTCCAATGAGTCTTTAGTGGGCATAATTAAAACAGTATCAGGATGGAAGCTTATGTTATTTGGTTGCTTCCATCACAGCTCATAAATGACTACACATTTGTCCACATTTTATTACCATGAGGTAGTCTTTCCTAAACCAAGAACATACCAAGTTTTCAAGAAACAAATTAATGACCAATAAAGGGTACAAACTTGCAGTTTTAAGATGAGTATGTTCTGGGAACTTAAAGTATAGCATGGTGACTATAGTTAATAATAACATGCTATATATGGCACTTGAAATTTGTGCTAAGAGAAGCTGGGCACGGTGGCTCACGCCTGTAATCTTGGCACTTTAGGAGGCCGACGCGAGCGGATCACGAGGTGAGATCAAGACCATCCTCGCCAATATGGTGAAACCCTGTGTCTAGTAAAAATACAGTCATTTTAACAGAGCTTAAGGTTAGTCATCTAATGCCAAATTTAAATAGTACGCTATATCTCATTACATATGCAAATGTGAAAATGAACTGAAAAGGCATGTCTAAATAATAAAGTTTATGTTGGTCTTCCAGTTAATCTCTGAATTTTTGAGAAAAGTACATCACTAATCTATTTTCAGTTTAGTGTTTCCTCATTTTATCTGCATTTTGGGGAATTCGAGATGCTTTAAAAAAAATGAAAAAGGACTGGGTGCAGTGGCTCATGCTTGTAATCCCAGCACTTTGGGAGGTTGAGGCGGGAGGATCATGAGGTCAAGAGATTGAGACTATCCTGGCCAACATGGTGAAACCCCGTCTCTACTA
>NW_012115655.1:3344763-3345754 GCF_000951035.1 Colobus angolensis palliatus
CTCTACTAAAAATACAAAAAATTAGCCGGCCATGGTGGCAGGCGCCTGTAGTCCCAGCCACTGGGGAGGCTGAGGCAGGAGAATGCGTGAACCTAGGAGGTGGAGCTTGCAGTGAACCGAGATCGTGCCACTGCACTCCAGCCTGTGTGACAGAGTGAGACTCCATCTCAAAAAGAAAAAAAAAAGCAAGAGTATAAAGGAAATACACTATGCAAACATTAATCAAAAAGAAAGCTAGAGTGACTATAGCATTATCAAAGTAGATGATTCCAGAACCAGTAATATTACCAAGGATAAAGAAAGACATTACATAATGATAAAGGGTCAACTGACCAAGAACATATATGATCCTAAATATGTATAAACCTAACAATAGAGTCTAAGAATACTGTTGGCCCTCCATATCCGTGGGTTCTGCATCTGTGGATTCAACTAGGTTTGGATCACAATCTCAAAAGACAATCCCAAATGCCATAATCCCATGTTGAAATCCTAAAAGATCAAAACCCCTAAAGTATAAAACCCCGAGTGTCTAAAATCCTGTAAATCACCATCACAGGATAGTTGCATCATGGTAAGCAGAACTATTACCTTGTTATTGTCTTTATTTGGAAATTAGGTATGGTTTAAGGAGATGCATATGGGTGTCAAGGTGATGAGAGGTGGACTTGTGGATTTCATATTAGGGGTCAACTTGATTGGATTAAGCAATACCTAGAAACCCAGAAGGGCATTATTTCAGGTGTGTCTTTGAGGGTGTTTCCAGAAGAGATTAGTGTGTGAGTCTGAGTGGACTAGGTGGGAAGATCTGACCTCAGTGTTGGCAAGCATCATCCAACTGGCTGAGGGCCAGGAGAGAACAAATACAAAAGGCAAACTGGTCTCTGAGAGCTGAGACAGGCTTTTCTTTTGCTCCTTAGACATCAAAAAATTGACTCCATGGGCCAGGCGTAGTGGCTCATGCCTGTAATCCCAGTACTTTGGGAGGCCG
>NW_012115655.1:3345804-3347950 GCF_000951035.1 Colobus angolensis palliatus
GTGGAGGTTGCAGTGAGCCGAGATTGCGACACTGCACTCCAGCCTGGGCAACAGAGCTAGACTCTGTCTCAAAAAAAAAAAAAAGAAAGAAAAAAGTATCTTACAAAACATATAAAGTGTCTTACAAAGATCATATACTTGGTCATATAATAATACCACCACTACAAATCACTTAAGATATGCATGTGACTGCTAATGGGTAAAGGGTAACTTAGCAAGTATAAATACATTTCTGTCTAACGGTGAAAATATACAAGCATGTAAGACTATGTAAGTCCTAGAAAGAAGCAAATTTTGCAAATCATGCATTTGGTCATTCAATAAAATATATACTATCTGCCAGACACTGTACTACTGAATGCTAGCCATTCAACAAACAACAAAACGGGGCCAGGTGCAGTGGCTCACACCTGTAATCCCAGCCCTTTGGGAGGCCGAGGCGGGCGGACCACGAGATCAGGAAATCAAGACCACGGTGAAACCCTGTCTCTACTAAAAATACAAAAAATTAGCCGGGTGTGGTGGTGGACGCCTGTAGTCCCAGCTACTCTAGAGGCTGAGGCCAGAGAAT
Organism: Colobus angolensis palliatus; assembly: GCF_000951035.1. Taxonomy (NCBI): domain Eukaryota; kingdom Metazoa; phylum Chordata; class Mammalia; order Primates; family Cercopithecidae; genus Colobus; species Colobus angolensis. The sequence goes on from NW_012115655.1 coordinate 3,346,376, forward strand.
GTTGTGAACCTGGGAGGCGGAGCTTGCAGTGAGCCGAGATTGCACTACTGCACTCCAGCCTGGAGCAACAGAGTGAGACTCCATCTCAAAAAAAAAAAAAAAAATAGGGCAAGATTCCTTTACCTTCATAATGTTGGGCATTCTAGTAGGGGAAAGTAGATAGTATAATAAACAAATAGATATACAGAGCAAATAAAGATGAAAATAAGCAGAGTAAACAGACAACCCACAGAGTTGGAGAAAATCTTCACAATCTATGCACCCAAGAAAGGACTAATTATCCAGAATCTACAAGGAATTCAAACAAATTAGCAAGGAAAAAAAAACAATCCCATCAAAAAGTGGGTTAAGGACATGCATAGACAATTCTCAAAATGGACAACAAACACGGAAAAATGTTCAGCATTGCTAATGATCAAGTAAATGCAAATCAAAACCACAGTGCAGTACCACCTCACTCCTGCATGAATGGTCATAATCAAAAAATAAAAAAAATAGACGTTGGCAGGATGTGGTGGAAAGGGAACACTTCTACACTGCTGGTGGGAATGTAAACTAGTACAACCACTATGGAAAACAGTGTGGAGATTCCTTAAAGAACTAAAAGTAGAACTACCATTTGATCCAGCAATCTCACTACTGGGTATCTACCCAGAGAAAAAGAAGTCATTATACAAAAAATATACTTGAACACACATGTTACAGCAGCACCATTCACAATTGCAAAAATATGGAACCAGCCCAAATGCCCATCAATCAACAAGTGGATAAAGAAAATGTGGTATATATGTATACGATGGAATACTTCTCAGCATAAAAAGGAAAGAAGTAATGGCATTCACAGCAACCTGGATGGAACTGAAGACTATTATTCTAAGTAAAGTAACTCAGGAATGGAAAACCAAACATCGTATGTTCTCACTAATAAGTGGAGCTAAGCTATGAGGATGCAAAGGCATAAGAATGATACAATGGACACTGGGGACTTGAGGGAAAAGGGTGGGAGGGGGATGTGGCATAAAAGACTACACACTGGATTCAGTGTATACTGCTCAGGTGATAGGTGCACCAAAATCTGACAAATTACCACATATTCCCCAAAATCTATGGAAAAAAAATAAAAAATAAAAAATAAAAAGCATGATTCTGTTAGAAAGAATAGGGGGAGCCTACTCTAGACAGCATAGCCAGGAAAGGTTTCTGTGAAGAGGTAATGTTTAAGAAGAGACATGACAAGAGGACTATTTACTATAGCATGACAGGCTAAAAGGGGGAGGATGGCAGATGCCATGGGGTATGAGAAAACTCAACGCAGAGACAACAGCAATGGTTTTGAGCAATAAAGAATTTCACTAGTTCTACAAAGTGAATTAAGGTTAATCTGATGGGAGAATAGTGGAGGAGAGAGAGTGTAATGAGACATGTGAAGCTGGAGAAGTAGTAAGGCTAGGTCAGACAGGATAATCAAAGAAAGCCATGATGTCAGACTGTATAAAAAAGCAAGGCCTAATGATAGGCTATCTACAAGAAACCCTCTTTGAAAATAAATAAATTGGCTAAAAGCAAGAGTATGGC
>NW_012115655.1:3349200-3352472 GCF_000951035.1 Colobus angolensis palliatus
AAGAAGAAGAAGAAATGCAAAAATTAGCCAGGCGTGGTGGTGCACACCTGTAGTCCCAGCTACTCAGGAGACTGAGGCAGGAGAATTGCTTCAATCTGGGAGACGGAGGTTGCAGTGAGCCAAGGTTGCACCACTGCACTCTAGCCTGGGTGACAAACCAAGACCGAGACTCTATCTCAAAAAAAAAAAAAAAAATTGACTCCATGAAACTGCATTATCACAATGTTGACTCTGTGTGTAAGCATAAAAATGCTGAAACTTAACAAATAAAAAAAGTCCTTTTTTCACGTTTGCATTTGTGAAAAATAAATTTCTTGAGGTTTCGGCTCTTTGAACAAGGACATATGTAGTGGTGACCCATCGTGGTTTTTGATATATCTCATCAAAAAGCTTAGATTGAACATCATGGTATTTCAGGTGACTACAGTTACAAAGCTGGGTACACACAACTAACAACTATAGTGAGGTGCCTTTATACATTTCACTTTTTGATATATTTTTCTTTCCTTTTTTTTTTTTTAAGAGATGAGGTCTCATCACGTTATCAGGACTGGACTTGAACTTCTAGGCTCAAGTGATCCTCCCTCCTTAGCCTCCCAAGTAGCTGGGATTATAGGGACGCACCATGGTCCCCATCTCTATGACCTATTTATTTATGAATATGGTTTGTCTGCTCATAACCGTTATACACATGTGACTATTGTTACTATACCTGAATATTTATGATTACAAAAAATATATATTATTGCCTATTTTATTTTGTAAACCGGACTATCAAGTATTGTTATATTTTTATATGTTTCTCAAATAAATCCCACTTCTAAATGTACATAAATGTCCTTTGAAGAATTTTAAATTATTTTTTCCAGAATTATATTTTCAGGATTTTGATCTTTCAGAATTTCAACATTCAGGATTACACTCTTTGGAATTTTGTCTGTCAGAATTATGACAGGCTCCTGATTCAACAACTGCAGATTGAAAAACTGGATAGTTTTGTCTTTACTGAACATGTGTAGACTTTTCTCTTGTCGTTATTCTCTAAACAATAAAGTATAACAACTATTTCCATAGTATTTACATTGTATTAGATATTAAAATAATCTAGAGATTTAAAGTATACAAGAGAATGTACATAGGTTACAAGCAAAGACTACACCCTTTTATATAAGGAACCTGAGTATCCACAGATTTTGGTATCCACGGTGGGATCCTGAAACCAATTCCCCATAGGTACCAAGGAATGACTGTACATGAAGAAAAATCAAATCTTTCCAAATTGATACACAAAGTCAATGCAAGTGCAGTCCCACTCAAGAAGCTGATTCTAAAATGCATATGGAGACACAAAGGAATTACAATAGCTAAAACAATTTTGAAAATGAACAGTAAAGTTGGAAGACTCACACTGCCTGATTTGAAGACATACGATACAGCTATGGTAATTAGGACAATGTGGCACTGCTGAAAGGATAGATACATTAAGCAATGGAACAGAATAGAGGGCCTCAGCACATTTACACTCAATAGATTTTTCAATAAAAATGCCAAGACAATTCAATAACTTTTTTCAACAAATAATGCTGAAGTGACTGAATGTATATAAAAAAATCACTTAATATCTGTAATTACAACATTTTGTCATTTACAAGCTGCCAATGTCTTTGTATAGCTAACAATTTACAAATGACAAAATTTTGTAAATAAAGGAGTCCTAGAAATGAAGGAGTCAGATACTTAAACATGAAACTTACACTGTAAAATTTTGAGAACATGTAAGAGAAAATCTTTGTGACACTGGATGAGGCAAATCATTCTTAAATAGAACACGAAAAGCATAAACGATTTTTTAAAATGTTAAATTGAGCATCATTAAAATGTAAAACTCCTCACTAGACAGTGTAAGAAAATGAAAATCCACACGCTGGGAGAAAATATTTGCAAACCTATGTTTGACAAAGGTCTGATATCCAGTATATAGAAAGAGTTAAAAAAAATTAAAAACAGTTTTAAAAACAAAGTGAGCAAACAATTTGAACAGGTATTTCACCAAAGAAGATTATACAGATAGCGAACCAGCACATGAAAAGATGCCCAATATCATTATGTTAGAGAAGTCACCTTAAAACTACAATGAAATACTATAACACACATATTTAAATTGATAATTTTTTTAAAGAGCTGACCTCATTGAATGCTGGCAAGGATGTAGAGCAACGGGTATACTCATTCATTGTTGGTGGGAATGTAAACTAGTACAACCACTATGGAAAACAGTGTGGAGATTCCTTAAAGAACTAAAAGTAGAACTACCATTTGATCCAGCAATCTCACTACTGGGTATCTACCCAGAGAAAAAGAAGTCATTATACAAAAAATATACTTGAACACACATGTTACAGCAGCACCATTCACAATTGCAAAAATATGGAACCAGCCCAAATGCCCATCAATCAACAAGTGGATAAAGAAAATGTGGTATATATGTATACGATGGAATACTTCTCAGCATAAAAAGGAAAGAAGTAATGGCATTCACAGCAACCTGGATGGAACTGAAGACTATTATTCTAAGTAAAGTAACTCAGGAATGGAAAACCAAACATCGTATGTTCTCACTAATAAGTGGAGCTAAGCTATGAGGATGCAAAGGCATAAGAATGATACAATGGACACTGGGGACTTGAGGGAAAAGGGTGGGAGGGGGATGTGGCATAAAAGACTACACACTGGATTCAGTGTATACTGCTCAGGTGATAGGTGCACCAAAATCTGACAAATTACCACATATTCCCCAAAATCTATGGAAAAAAAATAAAAAATAAAAAATAAAAAGCATGATTCTGTTAGAAAGAATAGGGGGAGCCTACTCTAGACAGCATAGCCAGGAAAGGTTTCTGTGAAGAGGTAATGTTTAAGAAGAGACATGACAAGAGGACTATTTACTATAGCATGACAGGCTAAAAGGGGGAGGATGGCAGATGCCATGGGGTATGAGAAAACTCAACGCAGAGACAACAGCAATGGTTTTGAGCAATAAAGAATTTCACTAGTTCTACAAAGTGAATTAAGGTTAATCTGATGGGAGAATAGTGGAGGAGAGAGAGTGTAATGAGACATGTGAAGCTGGAGAAGTAGTAAGGCTAGGTCAGACAGGATAATCAAAGAAAGCCATGATGTCAGACTGTATAAAAAAGCAAGGCCTAATGATAGGCTATCTACAAGAAACCCTCTTTGAAAATAAATAAATTGGCTAAAAGCAAGAGTATGGC
>NW_012115655.1:3358482-3373572 GCF_000951035.1 Colobus angolensis palliatus
AAAACAAAACAAAAAAACACCAGTTTGGTAGTTTTTTAGAAAATTAAATATAAACTTATATGACCTAGTAGTCCCATTCCTAGGCATTTGCTCAACAGAAATGAAGGTATACATTCTCACAAAAAATGCATGCAAATATTTATAGCAGCCTTGTTCTTAACAGGCAAAATATAAACAATCCAAATATCCACCAACTGAGGAATGTTAAACAAACTGTGGTACATCCAATGGAATGCTAAACTGCAAAAGAAAAGAATGAACTACTGATACACTCAACAGCATGGATGAATCTCCAGATTCTTATGTTAAGTGGACAAAGCTACATGCTACACGATTCCATTTATATAACATCCTGGAATATTATAAAAAGTATAGTAAAAAGGTTGCATACTGTATGATTCCATTTATAAAACATTCTGAAAAACACAAAACCATAGGGCATAAAAACAGGTTAGCAGTTGCCAGGGATGGGGGTGAGATGGGAATACACAACTGACCATAAAGTTGAAAGAAATTTTTTGGATGACAGGAATATTCTACACTTTGATGATATGATAGTTACACAATTATATGTTTGTTAAAATGCATAGACTGTACAAATAAAAATGTGTGAATTGTACTGTATATAACTTATACTTAATAAGCCTGACTTTTTAAAAAAGAAAAGGACCATGGCAGTACAACAGTATGTCGATGAAAAAAAAAAGGTAAAAATGATAAATTGTTAACCATTCTATAATGTTCAACTTTTCTAAGCGGTTTTTTATATATAATTTCTAGCCTGCTCTTTAACTTAATTGGTCTCTTGAATTTAACAACTATCAATGATATAGTGTCTAAGTTCAAGCTGCCAATGTCTTTGTATAGCTAATAACTTATGACAGCTGAAAGCTCTAGGCCCATTTCCTAGGTAAAATAGCCTAGAGAAGTTGTTGTAAGATGATAGAAAAGGATGTCAGTCACAGACTGAAGGATCTGTCTTCTCAGACAAGTGAAATTCAGGGATATATGACAAAATAGATATAGAACAGTATCATTACTGTCAGTACAGAGTCCCAAATAGCTTCCCTGGGTGCCTCTAGACACAAGCAGCCAGGAAGAAATACCTGAGAAATAATATAAAAAACAGAAAGTTACAATGCATACTGAGGAGACTCAAATTCCAACTTCCACATGTTTTAATTCATCTTATCATAAACAACCCAAGAAACAGATATTATCTTCATTTACATTAAGGACATGGGTTTCTTTGCTTTAAGTGAAACATTCATGGGAAAAAATAGGACTGACCCCATCATTTCTGGGTCCTAGTGCAAAATGAAAATGCTGGCTCCTTGTTCAAAACTTAGAGACCACATGGCCCTTCTAAGACTGGGACCTCTCCAATTGCAGTTGTATGGCCACAAAACAAGCCCTGGAGAGAAGGTACAGCCCGCTGACAAATTTTAAACATGCAAGAAATCACTTGTCCATTCCCTTACTGCAATGATAATCACACGATAAAAATATTATTCAAAATCTTCACATTTGAATCCCCAAAGGAGATTCTACAGCTTTTAAAAAATCCACTTTACTGTCTCAGCAAAGATCTCCAGTTATCTGTTTTCCATCTTTTCTACTGATATTCCCCAATTCCCTTATCTCATATCCAGGAAAATCTGAAAATGTCTTTCCATTGCCTCCTGTAAGAGGTCCCTTTTATATGCCTGAATATCATTTTGGGCTGTCTATCTAGAACCATAGGATGAAAAAGTAAAAGTAAAAAAACACTAATTCATTTTGACAGAACTAAAATAAGCTAACAGTTGTGAAGATATTAATCAGTTTAAAGACTGGGCCTAAAAATAAGATAAATAAGGTGTTACTGAAAAACTAAATGTTATTGCAGAACTGCAAACTTCTTATAATTTTATCTCAACTTTTAAGAAAAAGTCTAATTTCTAACTCCCTGAGAAGACATATAGATTAGCTTAAGAAAGGAACTAAGACCTAGACATTCATTTTTTTAAAAAAATATTATTTTTTGAGATGGAGTCTCATTCTTGTTGCCCAGGATGGAGTGCAGTGATGTGATCTTGGTTCACCGCAACCTCCGCTTCCGGGGTTCAAGCAATTCTCCTGCCTCAGCCTCCAGAGTAGCTGGGATTACAGGCATGTGTCACCATGCCCAGCTAATTTTTGCATTTTTTTTTTTTTTGAGACGGAGTCTCGCTCTGTTGCCCAAACTGGAGTGCAGTGGCCGGATCGCAGCTCACTGCAAGCTCCGCCTTTCGGGTTCACGCCATTCTCCTGCCTCAGCCTCCTGAATAGCTGGGACTATAGGTGCCCGCCACCTCGCCTGGCTAGTTTTTTGTATTTTTTTTTAGTAGAGACAGGGTTTCACCGTATTAGCCAGGATGGTCTCGATCTCCTGACCTTGTGATCCGTCCGTCTCGGCCTCCCAAAGTGCTGGGATTACAGGCTTGAGCCACCGCGCCCAGCCAATTTTTGCATTTTTAGTAGAGATGAGGTTTCCCCATGTTGGCCAGGCTGGTCTCGAACTCCTGACCTCAGGTGATCCACCGTCTCAGCCTCTCAAAGTAATGGGATTACAGACGTGAGCCACCAAGACTGGCTACTATTTGTTCTTTTAATGTCCGAGTAAACTGACTCCCTCAAAAAGAGCAAAAATTGAGATGTTGAAAAACAACTTTCATGAGTTAAGGTTACAGGACCAGATTTTCCCCTCAAGATCAGCTTCAATTTTTTCATTAGTGTGTATTCACTAAAACAAACACAAAGTTAAGCATAAACCTTTTATGCTTACAGTTCTTATACAACTACAAAGCAGAAATTAATTTTCAAATACACAAGCAACAAAGCCAATAATCATCAAATTGGCAACATTAATTTAATATGACATATAATAATGCTGTTTTTTAGACAGTTAACGGCTGCTTGAAACCTGACAATGGTCCTCACTGCCACAGCATAGATTCTTTAAATGGTAATCAGCCCTGAAGACTTTAGTGAGTGCTTTTATAACATAACAAAACCACCAGGTAAAAAGTGAAAAACGGTGGCTCACGGCTGTAATCCCAGCACTTTCGGAGGCGAGGCGGGTGGATCACCTGAGGTCAGGAGTTCGAGGCCAGTCTGGCCAACATGGTGAAACACCGTCTCTACTTTAAATCTAAAAATTAGCCAGGCATGGTGGCACATGCCTGTAATCCCATCTACTTGAGAGGCTGAGGCAGGAGACTCGCCTGAACCCCAGAAGCAGAGGTTGTAGTCAGCTGAGATCGCACCACTGCACTCCCGCCTAGGCTACAGAGCGAGACTGTTTCGGAAAAAAAAAAAAAAAAATCATGAAGTGGGATTCATGATTCATGAAATCAGAGAAGTTTTTGAGTTTTCTAACTCCTTTTCTGAAAATAAATGGATTTGTACCTGATTAACCTTGAAGGCTACCTAGTCCAGAAAAACCTTACTTTGTTTTATGATAATGTTGATGATTTCTTCAGTTTCCTCATTTTATGTAAAACAGATAAACAGATGCCAGATTGAAGCAGAATGGGGGACCCAGCACAGGTCACTTTCACTATGAATTTCCTTCTATGAAATTCTATCTTAGCATAATTTGAAAAACTATGAAACAGACGATCTCAAGGTGCTTTCTTTCCTAAGTTCTAGAGAACTTAGCGGTAATTTCTATCACATCATGAATGTATGGATTTAATCAAGTGATTAATAATAATACCTGAGTTTAATAATTAATAACAAATATTCCTTGAGTGCCCAGCATGTTGACAATAATTTTAAAAATTCAATTACCTATTTCTCTTTAAAAGTTTCTATGCACATAAATTTTAAATTATTAATTTTCTTCTGTGAGTCAAAGACAGATACTATTAAATACATTAGCCATGACTTTTTAAATTACAGCTTTTATTTTAGATACAGGATATATATGTGCAGGATGGTAATGTGGGTATATTGCACCCAGGTAGTCAACATAGTCCCCAACAGGTAGTTTTTCAATCCTGGCCCCTGTCCATCTGCCCTCTAGAAGTCCACAGTGCCTATTGTTCCCATGTTCAAGTCCATGTGTTCGCATTGTTTAGCTCCACTTATAAGTGAGAACATGTGGTATTTGGTTTTCTAGTTTTTGTATTCATTCACTTAGGATAATGGCCTCCAGCTACATGCACGTTGCTGAAGAAAACATAATTTTGTTCTTTTTTACGGCTGCACAGAATTCCATGTGGGTATGTACCACATTTTCTTTATTCACTCCACCACTGATGGGCACACGTAAGTTGATTCCATGTCTATGCTATCGTGAATAGTGCTGTGGTGAACATATGAGTGCATATGTCTTTTTTCCTTTGGGTATATACCCAACAGTGAGACTGCTGGGTCAAATGGTAGTACTATTTTTAGTTCTTTGAGAAATCTCCGAGCTGCTTTCTGCAGTGACTGAACTAATTCCCACCAACAGTGTGGAAGCATTCCCTTTTCTCCGCAGCCTCACCAACATCTGTTGTTTCTTGACTTTTTAATAATAGAAGGCAATGTTAAAGTTGTCCCATTACCAAAATATTTATATTCAAACAAAAGAAAATAACATGCTTATTCATATCATTTTGAATTAAGAGCAGATTGTAAAGCAATAAGTATCATAACATCCAAAAAGTAAAGCCATAAACAAACTAAAGCATAAGTAATATTTTCACTATGGTTAAATAATCAAAGATAAACAATCACTGACATTTTGGCTTAGAGATATTCTCAAAATAAGCAACTAAAATAACAACCAGCCTTCTTTCTGTTCCAGTATACCTCTTGAAATATAACCCTTTAAATTAAGGTTAAATAGTATTACTTCTTTCTATTTTTCCTGTTTCCTTTTCTTCCTAGAAAATTATTTCATGTTTTGTAATTATATCACAAATTCATCCTATAAAAATACTTTAAAGTTTGCGCTAAAAATAAATATATTGGCCAGGTGCAGTGGCTTATGCCTATAATCCCAGCACTTTGAGAGTCCGAGGCGGGTGGATCATGAGGTCAGGAGATCGAGACCATCCTGGCTAACACGGTGAAACCCTGTCTCTACTAAAAATACAAAAACAAAATTAGCCGGGCATGGTGGCAGGCGCCTGTAGTCCCAGCTACTCGGGAGGCTGAGGCAGGAGAACAGCATTAATCTGGGAGGCAGAGCTTGCAGTGAGCTGAGATCCCACTACTGCTCTCCAGTCTGGGCTATAAAGTATTCTTCATACAATTTTTTTTTTTTTTTTTGAGACAGAGTCTCGCTCAGTTGCCCAGGCTGGATGGTTTGGGTTCTTTCCACTTTTTGGCGTTATGATTAATGCTGCTATAAACATTTGTACACAAGTTTTTTAATGGACATATGTTTCATTTATTTTGGGTTATCTAGGAGTAGAACTACTAAGTCATATGGTAACTCTATGTTTAACATTTTGAATAACTGCCAAACTGTTTTCCAAAGTGGTTACACCATTTTATATTCCCATTAACAATGCATGAGGGTTCTAATCTGTCCACATCCTCACCAATACTTGTTATCTTTCTTTCTGATTACTGCCATTCTAGTTGGTGTGAAGTGGTATTCGTTATGGCTTTAAAATGTAATTCTTAAAGGGTGCAGTCTAAAAACAGTAAACAACTAAATGAATATCCACCTTAGCCAAATCAAACTAATTCTACAGAAGCTGTTGTAATTTAACCTGTATGTTAACCATCAGAGGTCTATGACTAGGTGATCATTTCTCCAGTGTTTTGAACAGAGGTGCTTACCACTCAACAAAAAGTAACCAAGTGATAATATCTTGTTATAATAGAGTTTGCCTGAAGTCTGATATCCAGTTAAACAGAGCATTAATATATTTATTGCCTCTTATTATACTGAATTCATAGGTACATGTATTTATATTAACACGTTGTTCAAAAAAAGCTTTGAAGCAACTTTTATAAAAGGGACATACAACATAGTAGGATTTTTTTAACAGACTTTTTTTCTGACCAAATGGTATACCAGGCAACCTGAACAATCCTTCTGCAACTGAAAAATGCTAGAAAAAATTTTGATATTCCTCACTACATTGATTAACTGACAAAAATAAGGAATATTCAGGCAGAAACCCAAGTAAAGGTAGAAATTCAGAGAAGCAAATGGAAAATTGAGCAAAATGTTTACTTTGAGGATATTTGCTGGGATAGGCAAACTTTAGCTTTTTGGTTTCTGTAACCTTTTAGAAGCTCAGGGGTCATGAAATAAAGCTTAAGGCTTACTACAGATATTGTAAAAAAAAAAAAAAAAAAAAACTCTCCAAAAGGTTAACATCAGTGTAATAGTAAATTACAAATAAACCAACTCCTACAGGGGTTTCACATAGCTTAAACTGAGGACACACGAGGAAAGATGGGAGGGAAAATTGTAAGTCACAAGCAAAAGCTGTCCTTCCACAGATTCCAGCCAAACTTCAGACTTCCAGGCTGGTCCAGATATGTCAAGCTATTTGTTTAGTCTAAAGCAATCCTGTAGTAATAATGTCCCTAGGCATCTGGAGAAAGCAAAAGCAAATCTGATCTGAAGGAATTCCATAGGATAACATTCCATGGGATAAACTGGAGCTCACAGTTAAAAACTGCAAAACATACAAATGAGCAAGGCATTTAGTAAAATCCAGTAGAATCGGATCTATAGAGATTCAAATATTGGAACTATCAGAAACAGAACATAAAACAAGTATGTTTCTTGTATTCACAGAAATAAAAGAAAGTGAAGATACAAGTAAAAACAAGCAACTATTAAAAATGAGGAAGTCTTTTTCAAAATGACTATTTGAAAAGAATCAAATAGAAGATCTGTAAAATACTAAAAAAAAGATTAAAAACTCAATGCATTAATTTAATTAATTTAACACACTCTATATTGCCTTCTGGACAATTTCTTCAGCTATGCCTTCCACTTTACTTTGTTCAGATCTGTGAACAAAGCGGAAGGCACATCTGAAGAAATTCTCCAGAAGGCAGTACAGAGTGACAAAGAGATTCAGTATGAAACACAATATAAAATAAATGTTAAAAAATGAATGACAAAGTGAAAGCATATAATACATATCTAATCAAAGTTCCAGAAGAAGAAGACAATGAGAATGGGGAAAGGACAGTATTTGAAGAGTGGGTGGTGAGGTATTTTCTAAAATTGATGAAGGATATCAATCCACAGATTGAAGAAGCTAAATTAACTCTAAACAGGATACATAAAAATAATTCCAATACAGACACACAGAGAAATGTAGAACTCCAAAAACAAAGATACTACCTTAACGGCAGCTAGAGAAAAAAGAGACAGATAACTTTCCAAAGAATGGCAAAAGAGACAGATAACTTTCAAAAGAATGACAACTGACAGCTGACTTCTTCACAGCAACAAAGAAATCCAGAAGATGGTGGTATGATCTTCAATATACTAGAAGTCTATTATAGTGTTACATTCAGTGAAAATATCTTTGAAGAACAGGTAAAAACAAAAATATGCTCAACTTCATTCATAATATGAGAAATGTAAATTAAAACCACTGAGATACCATTTCTCACTTATAACCATTGGCAAAAACTCAAAAGCTTGACAATACACTCTGTTGCTGAAGCTATGAGAAAATAGGCATTCTTATACGTTGCTGGTGGGAGGGCAAATAGTATAACCCATATGAAACAGAATTTTGCAATATCTAATAAAACTATAGATGTATTTATTATTTGATTCAGCAATCCCACTTCTAGGACTTTAAAGATGTACCTCCACAAACATATCTTGACAACAGATGCACAAGTTACTCATTGCAATATTATTTGTAAAAGTAAAATACGAGAAACAAACAAAATGCTCAGCAATAAGAAACTGGTTAAAAAACCTATTAACACAGGCCAGGCATGGTGGCTCATGCCTGTAATCCCAGCACTTTGGGAGGCCGAGATGGGTGGATCATCTGAGGTCAGGAGTTTGAGACCAGCCTGGCCAACACAGCAAAACCCTGTCCCTACTAAAAATACAAAAAAAATTAGCCAGGCATGGTCCACACCTGAATCATAGCTACTTGGGAGGCTGAGACAGGAGAATCCCTTGAACCCCCATGGAGGCTGCATGCAGTGAGCCCAGATCATGCTACTGCACTCCAGCCTGGGTGACAGAGTGAGAGTTGTCTCAAAACAAAAACAAAACACATCTATTACATATATATGCAACAAAGTAGCATGCAAGCATAAATAAAGGAGAAAGAAGCCACCTGTAAACCCAGCACTTTGGGAGGCTGAGGTGGGTGGATCGCTTGAGCTCAGGAGGCCAAGACCATTCTGGGCAACATGGTGAAATCCCATCTCTACAAAAAAAATAGAAAAATTAGCTGGGCTTGGTGGTGCATGCCCGTAGTCCCAGCTACTCAGGAGGCTGAGATAGGAGGATGGCTTGAGCCCAGGAGTACAAGACTACAGCAAGCTATGATTGTGCCACTGCACTCCAGCCTGGGTGATAGTCAGACTCTGTCTCAAAAAGAAAAAGAAAAAAAATACATATATATATATATATAGAGAGAGAGAGAGAGAGGAGACAGATTCAAATGCAGTAGAAGGTACTGAGATATCAATGAAACTTTTTTAGTATTCTTTTTTATATAGGTTAACTTTTTATTCTGGTGACAGTAACACCAAGTAGTGTGACTTTTGAACCATGAAAATTTTTACCTATTCAAAAATTAAAGTCAAATAAAAAAGATGGAGACTAATATTTCCAGGAAAATGGAATACTTTTCCCTATTCTTCCCCACTAAGTACAGCTAAAAACCGTAGACATTACATTTAAAACAAACAGAAACAGACTGAAAGGTGGGGAGAAGAAGCCTGATCAACTAGGGACCTTGGGGCCCAAGCAACCACACGGTAGTGAGTTCTCTGGTGTTTTCTTGTGTGTCTTTTTCTCCTCTTGTTTGCCAGATGTGGGGCTAAAAAAGCTGTCAATCAGGAAATACAAATGGCAGCAGACAAAAGAAGCCCTAACAAATGCCTGCTCTCTCTAGCCAAGGGACCAGGGGAAGGAGCAACCTAAAATGACAAAAACAAACTTTTAGAGAATAACTGCTCTACTCCATCCAAACATCAGAGGAAAAAAAACTGTGTACTTTACCCTAATCCATGCCAGTAAAGGCTGAGAGCTGGGGCGAAAGATGAACTTCCATCCTTGAAAGGCTCTAAAAAGGTACCTCAACACTCTAGCCAGGAAGTGTCAGAGGCCTCGCAGAAGTCAGGACTCAGTGGTACTGAGGCCCCCCACTCTGGTGTCAGTGAAGGCCTAAGGGAGAGCAAAAACTCCCACTCCCACCCAGAGATACCAAGGAGCCTCATCTCCAGCGTGTCCGTGGAGGACAAGTGTGAAATCTGGACTTCTATCTCCACCTGGCAATAATGAGTGCGCAGCCCCTTCCCCTGCCAGAATGGTATCCCAAAAAAGTCAGTAAAAACAAAAGATCTTATTTAATTAAGATTCAGAGTCTCTTCATATAATGGAAAAATGTTCAGATTTTAATTGAAAATCATTTGTCATAACAACAAACCAGGGAGAACTCAAACTAAATGAAAAATAACAATCAACAGATGCCAAATACTAAAATAACAGAGATGTTAGAATGATTTGACAATAAATTTAAAGCAACCATGAAAGAAAAAATGCTTCAGTGAGCAACTGCAAACACACTTGAAGCAAATGAAAATGGAGAATGCCTCGGACAAGAAATAATCTCGGCAAAAACAAGAAGAACAAAGAACCGGGCTGGGCACGGTGGCTCACAACTGTAATCCCAGCATTTTGGGAGGCTGAGGCAGGCAGAACACCTGAGGCCAGGAGTTCAAGACCAGCCTGGCCAACATGGTGAAACCCCATCTCTACTAAAAAATAATAATACAAAAATTAGCCAGAGGCTGGGAAAGATGTGGGGAGGGGTTGAGTAGAAGTTGGTTAATGGGTACAAACATACATTAGATCAAAGGGAAAATTTCTGATGTTTGATAGCAAAGTAGGGTGACTATAGCTAACGACATTTCAAAATAATTGAAACAGAGAACTTGAAATGTTCCCAACACATAGAAATGATAAATACTAAAAGTGATGAATATCCAAACTACCCTGACTTGATCACACATTCTATGCATGTAACAAAATATCACATGTATCCCATAAATATATACATTGTGTCAATAAAAAATTAAATTGAATTTTTAAAAGATACACAAAGAAGACATTCAAAAATATCAGAGATAAATCAAAATGGAATTCAAAAAAATGTTCAAATAAATCACAAGAAGGCAGAGAAAAGAAAAGAAAAATAAAAAACAATGAGAAAAATAAAAATAAAATATAAAATGGCAGACATAATCTATAACTCATCAATAATCACATAAAATATAAATGGTCTAAAAACATTAATTAAAAGAGATTAGCAGAATGGCTTGCAATGCAGGACAAAACATATGTTGTGTACAAGAAACCTACTACAAATTTAACAGTATAGCGAGGTTGAAAATAAAAGGAAGGAAAAGATACATCATGGGAACATTAACCAAAAGAAAGCAGTTATGGCTATATTAATATCACTAAAGTCAACTTCAGAGAAAAGAAAATTACCAGATACAGAGAGGGACATCAGATAATGAAAAAAGGGTCAGTTTAACAAGATATCAGCAATCCTAAATGTGTATGCATCAGACAAAAGAACTACAAATATCTGGCCGGGCATGGTGGCTCACGCCTGTAATCCCAGCACTTTGAGAGGCCAAGGTGGGTGGATCATCCGAGGTCAGGAGTTCGAGACCAGCCTGGCCAAAATGGAGAAACCCCATCTCTACTAAAAACACAAAAATTAGCCAGGTGTGGTGGTGCATGCCTGTAATCCTGGCTACTCAGGAGGGAGGCAGGAGAACTGCCTGAACCCAGGAGGTGGAGGTTGCAGTGAGCCAAGATTGCGCCACTGCACTCCAGCCTGGGTGACAGGGTCTCAAAAACCTGTTTTTGAGACTCTGTCTCAAAAACAAAAAAACAAAACAAAACAAAACAAACTTGCAAATATCTGTGGGTAAACTAACAGACTTAAAAGGACAAACCCACAATTTACGTGAACCCCTCGGATATGGTTTGGTTGTGTCCCCACCTAAATCTCATCTTGAATTTCCACGTTTTGTAGGAGGGACCTGGTGGAAGGTAACTGAATGTCTTTCCCGTGCTGTTCTCGTGGTAGTGAATAAGTCTCACAACATCCGATGGTTATATAAAGGGGAGTTTCCCTGCATAAGCGCGCTCCTCGCATTGTCCACTGCCATCCACGTAAGATGTGACTGGCTCCTCCTTGCCTTCCGCCATGATTGTGAGGCTTCCCAGACATGTGGAACTGTAAGTCCAGTTAAGCCTCTTTTTTTTGTAAATTGCCTAGTCTCAAGTATGTCTTTATCAGCTGCGTGAAAACAAACTAATACACTCTCTTTCAACAATTGACAGAACATACAGACAGAAAATAAGCAAGGATGTAGAAGAACTCAACAACAAAAATCAATAAACAGGATTTAAAAGACATTTATAGAACACTTCATCCAACAACAGCAGCATACCCATTCTTTCCAGGTGTCCATGACACTTGACCCATATCCTGGGCCATAAAACAAACCTCAACAATTTCAAAATAATTAAAATCATACAAAGTAGAATCAAGCTAGAAACCAATTAGTAAAAAGTTAGAAAAATCTCTAAGCACTTGGAATAATCCATGGTCAGAAAGGAAGTTTTGAGGGAAATCAAAAGTTACACGGAACTGAAAGAAAATGAAAATAAAACACATAAAAATGTATGACACACAGCTAAAGCAGTGCTGAAAGGAATTTTTACAGTAACAAACGCATACATTAGAAAGAATAAAAGCCTCCAATCAGTAATCTAAGCTCTCACCATCAAGAAGCTAGAAAAAGAAGCACAAAATAAACCCAAAGTGAGCAGAAAGAAGAGCATAATAAAGATGAGAGCAGAAATCAAAGACATATTAAACAGAAAAACTGACAGAAAGAAAATCAATGAAACAGAGAGTTACCTCTTTTAAGGTCAATGAAGCTAACAAACCTCTAACATGACAGACAAAGAATAAAGACAAATGACACAAATTACCAATATCAGGAATGAAGCAGAGGATGTCATTACACACCATGGAGACAACGAAAGTATAAGGAACTACTATTAACAACTCTACAAGCATAAATTTGACAACTCAAAATGAAATAAACCAATTCCTGAAACAATGCCAACGATCTACACTCATCCCTTGGTAATTATCTGAATAGCCCTATAATAACAAGAAAATTGAATTAGTAATTTTTAAACTCAAAAAAAAAAAAGAAATCCCCAGGCCCAGATGGTTTTACAGGAGCATTCTACCAAATGTTTAAAGAAAATTTAATATCAGTTCTGCACATTTTCATCGAGAAAACAGAAGAAGGGGAAAAACTTTCTAATTCATTGTATGAAGTTACTATTACTGGACACCAAAACCAGACAGATAGTAAAACAAAACAAAACAAAACAAAAACTATGACCAATACCTGTCATAAATATAGACATAAAAATATTTAACAAACTATTAGCCAATAGAATTCAACAACACATTAAAATAATTACCCTTTATCAAGTGGGGTTTATTCCATGGATGCAAGGCTGATTCGATTCTTGAAAATAAATCAATATAATCTACCACATTAACAGGTTAATGAGGAAAAATTACATGATCCCATCAACTGATTTTCAAAAAGCATCTGACAAAACTTAATACCCATTCAAGATTTTTTTAAAAACCTTTCAGAAAATAGGAATAGAGGAGGAACTTCCTCAACTTGACAAAGAACATCTACAAAACATCTACTGCTAACATTATACTTAAAGGTGAAAGATTTGGCTGGGCAGAGTGACTCACACCTGTAATCCCAACACTGTGAGAGGCCAAGGTGAGAGGACTGTTTGAGACCAGAAGTTAAAATAGTGAGACAGTGTGTCTACAGAAAAATTTTTTAAATCAGCTGGACATGTTGGCATACGCCTGTAGTTCCAGCTACTTGAGTGGCTGAAGCAGGAGGATCATTTGAGCCCAAGAGGTAGAGGCTGCAGTGACCTATGATCACACTGCTGCACTCCAGCCTGGGTGACAGTGAGACCCTGTGTCAAAAAAGGAGAGGGAGAGGGAAGGGGAGGGGAAGGGGGAAGAGAAGAGAGGATGAGGAGGGAGGAGGAGCAGAAGTAGGAGAAAGGGAGGGGGAGAAGGAGGAGAAGAGGAAGAAGAAAGAGCAAGAAAGAAGACAACGCTGATGAAAGAAAAAGTGGGAAAAAATCAGTCTACTCAGTCAGACTCGGTGGCTCACGCCTGTAATCCCAGCACTTTGGGAGGCCAAAGCAGGCAGATCACCACGGGTCAGAAGTTTGAGACCAGCCTGGCCAACATGGTGAAACCCCGTTTCTACTAAAAATACAAAAATTAGCTGGGTGTGGTGGTGCATGCCTGTAATCCCAGCTACTCAGGAGGCTGAGACAGGAGAATTGCTTGAACTCAGGAGGCAGATGTTGCAGTGAGCCAAGATCGCGCCACTGCACTCCAGCCGGGGTGACAGAGCAAGACTGTCTCCAAAAATAAAAATAAATAAAAATAAAAATAAACCAGTCTACCCAACTTAAAGACTTCTTATACAGCTATAGTAGGCAAGATTGTATGGTACTGGCAGAAGAAGAGACATGAAAACCAGTGGGACAAAATAGAAAGCCCAGGAATAGACCCACACAATATGATTTTTAACAAAGGTACAACAGCAACTCAATGGTGGAATGATAATCTTTCAACAAATGGTGCTGGAGCAACTGGACATCCACAGGCAAAGAAGTGAATTGTGATCTAAGCCACACCTTATAAAAAATTACTCATAATGAATAATGGAATTAAATGTGAAACTTAAAACTATAAACATTTTAGAAAAAAAATTAAAATATTTGAAATCTCAAGCTTGGCAAAGAGTTCTTAAAAGCATCAATAAAGCACAATCCATAAAAGGAAAAAACTGATAAATTGGACTCCATCAAAATTTAAAATTTTGTATCTCAAAAGAGTCTGTTAACTTACCAAATTATACACAGTCATCCCTCAGTATACACATCAGATTGGTTTCAGAACCCCCACCTGAACATACTCAAGTCCCACAGTTAGCCCTCAGTACTCACGGGTTTCACACCCTGGGAATATTATATTTCCAATCCACGTTTGGTAGTAAAACCCCATCATAAGTAGACTCACGCAGTTCAAACCCATGTTGTTCAAGGGTCAACTATAAACTCATTATGCAGTTTTTTGGCATATAAGTAAACATGGGGGAAGCCTCTGCTAAGAGGATGAAAAGATAAACTATGGAGAAAATATTTGCAAACCACTAGACAAAAGTCTAGTATCTGTAATAAAGAACTCTCAAAACTCAGTTTAAAAAATCCAATTAGAAAAGGATAAAAGACATGAACAGACATTTCACTACAGAGGATATATAAATGGCAAATAAGCACATGAACATTAGACATTAGGTGAATGCAAACTAAAACCAAAATGAGTCATCAATACACACCTGTTGTGGCTGCATGTTTGTCCCCTAAAATTCATATGTTGAAATCCTAATCCTCAATGTGAGGGTCTTAGGAAGAGAGGCCTTTGGGAAGTAATTATAGGTCTTGAGGATAGAGCCCTCATGAATGAGTTTAGAGCCCTTATAAAAAAGACGCCAGGGCCAGGTGGTGGCTCACACCTGGAATCTCAGCACTTGGGAAGCCCAGGCAGATGGATCACTTGAGTCCAGGAATTTGAGACCCGCCTGGCCATCATGGTGAAACCCTGTCTCTACAGAAAAAAAAAAAAAAAAGAAAGAAATACAAAAATTAGCCAGGTATGGTGACCCACACCTGTAATCCCAGCTACTTGGAAGGCTGATGCAGGAGAATCGCTTGAACCCAGGAGGGAGAGGCTGCAGTGA
>NW_012115655.1:3379852-3391827 GCF_000951035.1 Colobus angolensis palliatus
GCAGCACACCAACATGGCACAAGTATACATATGTAACAAACCTGCACGTTATGCACATGTACCCTAGAACTTAAAGTATAATAAAAATAAACAAATTAAAAAGAAAGAAAGAAAGAAAAAGACCCCAGAAAGTGCACTATCCCTCTTTTCATCAAGTGAGGATATGATGAGAAATCAGCAATCTAGAACCCAGAAGACAACCCTTGTCAGAACCCAACGATGCTGGCACCCTTATCTCAGTCTTCCAGCATCTAGAACTGCGAGAAATAAACTTTTGTTGTTTATAAGCCACCCAGTCTCTGGTAGTTTGTTATAGCAGCCTGGACTCACTAAGACAAAAGCTATCAGAATGCCTAAAACAAAGACAGTGACAACACCAAATGCTAGTGAGCATACGGTGAAGCTAGGCCAGTTATACATTGCTAATGGGAATGTAAAATGGAATAGACCCTCTGGAAAACAGTGTGGCATGGCAGTTTCTTAAAAAAAAAAAAAAAAAAAACGAAAAAATGTAACTACCATACAGCCTAGCAATTGCATTCTTGAACATTTATACCAGAGAAATGAAGACTATGTTCAACTAGAAAACTGTACATAAATGTTTATAGCAGATTTATTTATAATAACTAAACACTGAAAACAACTTAGATGTCCTTCAATAGGTGAAAAGTTAAACTGTGGCACATATATACCATGGAATACTACTCAGCAATAAAAAGGAACAAACCACTGATATATCCAACAACCTGATGGATCTCCAGAGAGTTATGTTGAATTTAAAAAGCCAATCCAAAAGGTTACGTACTCTATGTTTCCACTTATATAACATTCTGAGAATAAAATTATAGAAACGAAGAATAGGTTAGTGAATATTATGATATATTAGAAACCAGGGTTTTACTGACAAGGGAAGTACAAGTATGCAGTGGGGAAATGCAAAGGATACACACACACAAATTTCCTAAATTTGTCCACTGAAAAGTCCTAAATGCAATAATCTCTTAATAAAAATAAGCAGATCAAAATCCAGATAATGGTTTCCATACCATTTCTCATGAAAAGGAACTCGGGTTCCTTGGAAAAATTTCTGATCTGGGGCAGGGAAATTATTAGGTAAGCCTGGGACATCTTGTGCCAGAAAACTGGGAAATGCTCAAAAAAGAGTTGAGATACATTAAAAAGACACAGAAGCCGGCTTGCAGGCATTCTCACTGGCCAAATTTAAAGACAATTTGAACATTAAAAAGAATTATAATACCTGATTAAAACATATTGAAAAAAATAATCAATTTGGCTGGGCACAGTGGCTCACACCTGTAATCCCAGCACTTTGGGAGGCCAAGGCAGGCATCGCTTGAGCTCACAAGTTTGAGCCCAGCCTGGACAACAGTGAAATCCCCTCTCTACAAAAATAAAATAAGCCAGGCATGGTGGCATGCTTCTGTGGCCCCAGCTACTTGGAGGCTGAGGTGGAAGGACTGCTTGACCCTGGGAAGCAGAGGCTACAATGAGGCGAGATCACGCACTGCACTCTAGCCTGGGTGACACAGCGAAACCCTGCTTAAAAACAAAGAATTTGTCTATAGTAACAGGAGAAAGATGGGGTACAGTTAGAGAACCTCTTCATTATAAAAGACGTCATCAAATGATAGAAGGAATGACAAAATGTGATCATCACTGTTTTGCAACCACCAACATAATAAGTGATGTATGTGAGGATCTTCCGCCAATACTCAAATCACTGGGTTAAAGTTTGTTAGGGAACAGACTATTCACCCAGCATCAAAGTATCACCCCACAGATTACTTATTAAAAACAAAAGGAAAAAAAGCAAAAGGCATCTTTATAATGGAAAGATGTGGCAGTTACCCCTTTAGCCTTGGTAGAACAAGACACATGATATGTTTTCTTTTTTTTTTTTTTTCTGAGACTGAGTCTCGCTCTGGAGTTGCCCAGGCTGGAGTGCAGTGGCCGGATCTCAGCTCACTGCAAGCTCCGCCTCCCGGGTTTACACCATTCTTCTGCCTCAGCCTCCCGAGTAGCTGGGACTACAGGCGCCCACCACCTCGCCCGGCTAGTTTTTTATATTTTTTAGTAGAGACGGGGTTTCACCGTGTTAGCCAGGATGGTCTCCATCTCCTGACCTCGTGATCCACCCGTCTCGGCCTCCCAAAGTGCTGGGATTACAGGCTTGAGCCACCGCGCCCGGCCTATGATATGTTTTCTCATGTGATGCTGTGAGAAGGGCACGGTATCACCCACGTAATAACGTGACAAAAAGTGTTTAACCTAAATCTAATCATGATGAAACAATTGGGCAAATTCAGAATACAGGACATTCTACGAACAGTTAACTTGGACTCTTCAAAAAATTCAAGTCATCAAAAAAAAGTGATTGGTTCAGAGTGATTAAGAGAGGCTAAAGTTACCTAACAATGAAATGCAATATATGAATCTTCATTGAACCCTGGATTTTTTAAAGTCATTTTCTTTACAATTAAGAAAACTATGGTAGACTGAATTACTGTTAATTATCTTAGGTATGAGTATAGTATTATGGTTACACAGAAAAATGTCCTCATTCTTAAGACAGGCAGACTGATATATTTCTCTTTCTTTGGCATACTGATATATTTTCGTATGAAGTGTCATGATGTCTGCAACTTTCTTCTACACGTATTGGGGGGAAAAGTGAGAGAGGAAGAGGGTGTGTAGTTAGAAAAAGGGAAAGATAAAGTAAATGAGTCCAACAGATGGAATTTTGCATGAAATACCAAATTGTTATATTCTTAGTGCTTTTATTTCACTAAACATCTATTAAAATGAGATAGAGATACACAGAAGTACATCTGTATTACACCAAAACATCCAGTTTTAAATGGACAAATAAGCACTAGTGAGGTTAAAGAATTTGTCCTACTTGGGAAGGCATTGTACAGATACAGCTGGGGGAGGGAGGTGTTGGTATTATACATTGTTGACACTCCAGATATTACACATTATTGGCAGTATGCTTACAAAATACTCTTAAAATATCAGAAAATTCAAGAATAAGAGAAAAGCAAAGGAAAAATCCTGTGATTGTGAGTAAAATAACTTGCAAAGACTGCAATTAAGTTTACAGGACCAGCATTCTAGCAACCAAGACTCCTCTATTAACTAGCACTCTTGCCATTTTTCAGTACACACTGATGAGACTTCTAAAGCATCAAAGTTGAATATGTTCAGTTTCACTTTAACATAGGATAAGCTTTATAATATTTGAATCCTTTGAAACTTGTTAACCCATGTTTGATACATATGCTAGCTCTCTATTATTTGGTATATTTGATTAACCAGAGCTATCCATTGCTTAACAATGGAGGAAAACAGGATGAAGCTGGGGAGTAAGAAATGGAGCAAAACATAAGATTTCATGATTTTAAAAAAAAAGCAATCATCACATAGGAACTATTACTTTCCATAATGAGAGCAATAAAAAAAATTCTAAGTGTAATATTCACAACATGTATTTTTATTCTTTGTTGTTTTTCAGTGTTTAATTAAACAAATCAGTAGGGACACAGAGGAGATTCCGAATTAACGAGGACATCTGAGGAAGGGGGAACCAACTGTGGACTTTGACAAACACAACACCATGCAGCTGATTCTATTATCCCCATATTAACTATGAGAAAACTGAAAAACAGGTTGAGTAACTTCCCCAAACCACATAACTATTAAGTAGGCAGAGCCCATTCAAACGTTAAGTCTGACTCCAGTGCCTACCATCAGGGCATCTACAATACGTAGTATTTCCACTGCTTTTTGCTTTTTTTGGAGGAGGGGCTGATCCTTTCCTTTACTGAATACTTGCACTAAGTACTTTGCTTGCAATATATAGTTTATTTATTTATTTATTTTTGAGACACAGTCTCAATCTGCTGCCCAGGCTGGAGTGCAGTGGCGAAATCTCAACTCACTGCAACCTCCACCTCCCAGGTTCAAGCAATTCTTGTGCCTCAGCCTCCCAAGTACCTGGGATTACAGGCATGTACCACCACGCCCAGCTAATTTTTGTATTTTCAATAGAGACGAGGTTTTGCCATGTTGGCCAGGCTGGTCTTGAACTCCTGACCTCAGGTGATCCACCTGCCTCGGCCTCCCAAACTGCTGGGATTACAGGCATGAGCCACCACACCAGGCCACAATACGTCATTTAATCTTCACAACTCTGTGAGGTAGGATTTCTTTAAGAGATGGGGGTCTCGCGATGTTGCTCCTGGGCCAAAGTGGTCCCGAGTAACTGGCATTACAGGCACCCACCACCGTGCTTGGATGAAACAGAATTGTCATTCCTATTTTTCAGAAGAGTACACAGAAGCTGCAGGAGGTTCAGTAATCTACCCAGTCACCCTGCAAACAGTAAGACTCACAGTTCAAATGCAGATGTTCTTTGTTGGACTATACTCTGCCTTTCACATTCTATGTATATATGATTCCTTATTTTTTTTAAGAAAACAAATCTTCTACCAGACAACTTTTGGTTGCCAAAGGCATGTGTTCCTATATTGATTTGGAATTAATAACACAATTTCCCTGGAAACATTCTTTCCTGTAATTAATGAGATCTATAACATGAGAGAACAAATTCGGATGAAGTGAGGATTTTGTAATGTGGGAAATTATAGAAAGGCCCTCAAAAGCCATGTGGTTTAAATCTCTAAGTTCAACAGGCCTGGAAGCCAGTAATAATTAATGGTATGTATGCAAATCTAAAAACGGCTTGTGCCAGTCAGAGATTAGTTGAGGATATGACATGACTGAAGCTTCATATCATACAAATAATAAAAACTGCCTAGTCTTTTTTGCCTCTTTATATTTTTTAATTTTATTTTATTCAAAAACATTATTAAATGTTTTCTAAAGCATGGTTTTATGGAGTTCACAACCATTCCAAAAATATTCATACTGCATATAATTGCCCTTCTCTTAAAATCAGAAAGCATTCTCAACATGCTAGTTCCAAAAGGAATTTAAAACAGCTGAAATCATCCTCACTATACCTTCAGTGGAACCGAGAAACCGACAGCCCTGGTTGCCAGCTGGTCTGTAAGATTTTGATATACATTTGCCACAGGCAGCTGGGGGTACTACACGTAACCTTGGGCAAATTTCCTAATCTTAAAAATGAGGATAGTAACAGTACCTATTTCACAAGACTGTTGTGACGTTTAAATGAGCAAGTACATGCAAAAAGATTACAAAAAGTTATGTGCCTGTACATAGCCATGATGTATGTTGTTATTGCTGAAGTTTATGTGCATCCATCATTGAAGCACCAGTTACATAGAAAGACACTTATCAGCATTCTCTATCTCTAGAAGAACCTATCAGCTTTCTCTTAACCTGGAAGAACCTATCAGCTTTCTCTATCTCTGGAAGAACCTATCAGCGTTCTCTATCTCTGGAGGAACCTATCAGCTTTCTCTTATCTCTGGAAGAACCCATCAGCTTTCTCTGTCTGTGGAGGAACCTATCAGCGTTCTCTACCTCTGGAAGCACTTTGAGGAAACTCACTCAGAACTTCACCTCACACCTCTCCTCTTAAAATCTGTATCCTCTTCCTTCAACCACTAGGCAAAGTTAGAACCCTCATTTTTAGAAAAAAACTTTAGTTGACTTTTCCAACCAAATTACCATTCCTTATTTTGTGTTGTTGTTGCTAGTTTTCATTCGTCAAACTTCTTAAACACATTTTTTGTAGCTATTGTTATTGATATGAATCAGAAGTCCTTTAGGAAAACCAGCTGGCATTTTCCCATGGAAGTCAGAACCTGATTTTGTGAGTTTTCCTAGAGTTGTACAAGTAGGAAAACAGAACAAAGAGAATAACACAAAACCACAATGCTAATTTACTGACGAAAAAAGTATATCTGCCCCAAGGTCCTGACAGTTGAACCCTCTAATCAACTCCTCCTCTCCCTACAGAAAATCTATAAATAGGAAGCCAAATGTATAACCAAACATTTGCTGGGACAGCGCAGCCATAAGGACCAGAGATATTAAACTCTCTAGGCAGCATACCACCTTCTCTCAACAGTCTTGAAAAGCAGTCCCAAATTCTGCCTCTCCAACTCCCATTTTTCTCTATTTCTATGCTGCCCATCTACCTTTTGCTGTGACAATCTTCCTTTAGATATGCTAATATCATCTATTAGACTACATCAAGTCCCACTCTTCCTGCTTTCAATCTGAAACAGAATCTTTTAAGATGTCCTCTACAGAAAACTGAGCTTATCTATTATGTGATTTTCTTAAGCCAACTCAGTTTTGCTGGTAGCACCTACATCATACCACATCCACCCACTCAGCCCCACCTGTCACCTTCTAATCACTTTCTCTTCCTTAACCCTTAACTTGAATGTCATTTCCTATCACATACAGTGACCTCTTTACAGTTCTCATTCTTCTAGATTTAACTATTGCAACTGATACAACTTGCCACCCGTTTCTTAAAAACTTTCCCCATCATTGGCTTTAATGGAACTGAGCTCTGTTGGTTCTGCTCACTAATTTTAAATTGCTCTACAGTGCAATGATGGTTAAGAGTCCAGGTATAGAACCAAACAGACCTAGATCTGAATCCAGGCTCCCCTCCTTACTGTGTGCTCATGGAAAAGCTCTAAGCCTTTTTCCTCAACTGTGAAATAGACATAATTACATAATTGGCTATTAAGTGCTCAGCATAATAAGCTTATTCTGGCACAAAGTAATCACTCAGTAAATATTAACAATTATCTCTGTGTCCTAATTCTTAGCTCCTAACACTCTGTTCTCTTTTGCCTTGAGAGCCTCCAACAGCTTTGACTAATGCTTCAATTAAGTATATTCCTGAAGTCACTGTTGCAAGACTAAACCTTTCACCCTCTTCTCCATAATAATGAAAATCACTTTTGTGTATTTTACCAATATCTAATAATTAGCCTGCTGAAAACTGGTTTCGTCTTCATACTCTTTCTTAAAATGTTAATTTCCCTTGGCTTCTGCAATACCGTATTTTCCAGATTTTTCTTTTCTAGCCATCTCTTCTTAGACTCCTCTGCCAGCTTATCCTCTTGTACCCAGACTCTGATGTCCTAAAAGAAAATACTCTGGTGTTGTAAAGGGAAAGTTTAATGGTTTTCTTTACTTCTCATGCTACAGTCTCTACCATGGTGCTCATGCTTCATCACGGCTACAACTGCAACCTATAAGTAAGTAAATTACTTCCATATTATTTCCAGCCCGGACCTCTCCCCTGCGTTCTACATCCCTATATCTAACTGCCTACTGACATCACCATGTGAGGACAAAGGCAGCTTAAATTCAACAGATCCAAAACTAGATTCATGACCTTCTTCCAAATCCTAGTTACCCAGTATTTTATTGTTGTTAGTGAATGGCACCTCCATCCACAACTGCATAAAGCAGAATTCTAGAAGTTAACCGTAATAATCTTCCCCTCCCTTCCCAACCAAATTTAATCAGCTCTATAGATTTCACCTCAAATATCTCTCAAACACACTGACTTATCTCCACCTCCACCAATCTAATTTCTTATTTTTTCTAAGTATTCTAAGTAGCCACAAAATTCTACTTTACAATACCTACATATGATTTCTTTCCCATCCCTCTTCTCTAGCCAAGCCATGTATTTTTTTCTCCCTTAAAACGCCTCTTGAAAACCTTCACTCGTTAATTCAAGCCAATATCACTCCGTACTGGGAAAAATTAAGTTACACATTCACATTCATGGTTAATTCGGCTTAATAATCTATTTTTGACAGTGATACCAACAGAACACATGATGCTTTCCTCCCAGACAACATCCTCAAAAATGCAGCATTACCCAAATACACTAGTCATTTCCTTTGATAATGCATCGAGCACTGAATCTGTGAATGTATACGTGCTTTATGTCTTTTATGGACATATATATATTTTTAAGCTTTTTCTATTTTGTAAGTCTATACATTTCACAAGATTAAAATCAACCACATAAAACTGAACTTCCTTGTTTTGAATCTACCTTTTTCAAGCATCGGGATAATCCTCTCATTTTAGTATTCTCAGATTTGGCAAACAAACTGACAGTTTTCTCACTTCTATCATTTGTGATTTTAAAAGATTTACAAAAATAAATACAGTATGAACTGGGCATGGTGGCTCATGCCTGTAATCCCAGCACTTTGGGAAGCTGAGGTGAGCGGATCACCTGAGATCAGGAGTTTGAGACCAGCCTGGCCAATATGGTGAAACCTCGCCTCTACTAAAAATACAAAATTAGCCAGGCATGGTGGTGCATGCCTGTAATTCCAGCTACTTGGGAGGCTGAGGCAGGAGAATCGCTTAAACCCGGGAGGTGGAGGTTGCAGTGAGCAAAGATTGCACCACTATACTCCAGCCTGGGCAACAAGAGCAAGACTCTGTCTCAAAAAAAAACAAAAAAAAAAGTGAATACAGTATGATTGTGTCCTTCGACTCTGCATATAAGGTCCATAATGGTCCATATTGGGTCCACTATGGTCCAGCTGTATTCATATTTGTATTCTGAGTTTCCAAAATAATGTCTCATAAAGAGAAGTGCTCAATGTATGTTCAACAGAATTAAAGGAATTCTGCTTAGGACTGATACTGTAAACTCCATGAATACCAAAAAAGAAAGGAGAACTTTTCAAATATGTTAACTCTGCTTATTTGGGGCTAGAAAAGGTAGAATTAATGCCCAGTATAACTTAGGAGACTGTAACAGAGCACCAGCTGCTTTAAATGAAGTCAAGCTTTTAGTGAATGGGATCACTGAACTGCTGCCAGTGGAGGAAGTGTGGAGAACCGGAGGATTGCCAAAGACTGGAAAAGAACAAATAACTGTAGTCCTGCTTTTTTAAAAGACAGAAACAACTGCCAACGACAGTCCAGTATACTTGACGTCAATCCTTTTCTAAATTCAGATTATTTATTTTAAAACAGTTTCTAACCATTTAGAAAAGAAAATGGTGACCATTTGGGGAATCAACCTGAGTTTTACCAGATTAATCTAATTTCTTGTTTTTTTTTTTTTTTAAAAAAAGAGTGTATGTACAGATAGGTCACAGATCAAAAAGAGGCAGTAAAAACAGTGTGTTGGCAGGATTTTAACAAGGTATTTGACCAGGTTTTCATTACACCCATATACAAGATAAATATAAGATGGATAACAGTGCAACTAGGAGGCTAGGTAATTGTTTGACCAGTCGTAACTAACAAGTGCTCATTAATGAATTGCTATCAACCTGAAGGGCGGTTCTACCCACAAGCTTCAGGACTCTATCTCTTGCTTTCTCTTGTTCAACAATGTTATCAATAACTTTAATGAAGATGTACTGTACTACTGTTGGTATGCAGTATGGGGATGACATGAACCTAGGAGAAACAGCTTATAAATATATTAAGAAAGAGCCAGGATCTAAAAACACACACACAAAAAAGTAGGCTAATTCTAATGAAATGAAATTTAATAGGAAAAGATATCTAAGGGATCAGTATCTGTGTCCAGATATATATATATATATGTAACTGTGAGATGGGCAAACAGTGGCTTGTCACGTATGTTACAAAAAAAAAAAGCTCAATGGCTTTGATGGCAAGCTTAGTTCAATCTGACAGCAGCAAGCTCAGTATGTGATGAAGATATCAGAAAAGCTAATGTGATGCTAGCTGCAGCAGTAGTAGTATCTCGAACATGGGAGGTAGTGGTCTTGTTCAACTCTAGACTGATCAGACCACAACTGGAATATTGTCTACCTTTATAGGGGCCACAGTCTTCAAAGGATCAAAACCACCTTGGCACATGTTCAGAAGAGAACAACCAAGATGCTCAGGAGCCTGGATACTAGTCCATAAAAGGAAAGGCAGAAGGGACTGGAAATTTATAAATAGGACAAAGCAATGCCTTAAAAGAAAGATGATCACTAGCTTCATTCAGTCATTCAATGAACATTATTGTTAAACCTATTTCAGGAAAGACATTGTGAGAATGGCCAGGGATACAGAGCGAAGACAGTCCATATGCGCAAGAAATTCGTATGTATATTCAGCTATGTATATGTGAAGAGTTGAAACAGCCATGATCTAAAAAAGGATTCGATTGTTCTATATGATTTCATAAGGCAGAAATAGGAGCAGAAGAAAGAAGTTAGAAAGTAACTGATTTCAGCTCCATATAAGGAAGAGTATTTTAAGAGTCAAGGCTAATGAAGGGAGAAGCTGTCTGTGAAGACTGCCAGGTTCCCATCAGTAACGATGTACTTAGAGAAGACACTGTCAAAATAAGACAGATAGTAATCTGGACTATCTTGAATATTCCTCACATTTTACACAACGATTCTATACTTTCCCATGAAATGAATGAATGTCCAGATTCTACTTGTGCACCTCAGTATCCCAGGTTTCCTAGAGTTGCTACTTCCAACTTGGTACCCTGTCCCACCGTGAAGCAATGCTTTATATTAACAAAGAGAACAGATCTGAGCACAATGGGAATAATGAGAAATAGGAAGAAACTGGCCCACCAGCAAATGGAACACCAAAAATCAATACTGTTCTATGTGCCTGGAATTTGTAAAGAAAATGATCCTCTATCCTTGAATTCATGAATTCGATTTAAAATATCCATTTATGTTCGATTAATGTAAATAAGGATTTGTTATGTACTGCATCCCTGGTTGTCAGCTGTTTTTTTCTCCTCAACAAAGAAAAATTCATTTTAACTTAAGATCACTTGGAAAATGTCCTAAATAAGCACTCCAAAGCCCTCTATTATAAATGTATGTGGAAACTAACTTTAGAATATATTTCTTAAAAGGAATGATCCATCGGATATAGTCCAAATACTATTAGCTAACCAAATTGTGAAATTCTAATTAAATGGCTACTTAAGTTTAATCTATTTAAAAATCACAGGCAGGAGGATAAACACAGAGAAAGGGTTTAGACCATTTGGTTCTGGCTTTTATAAATTGGTTTAAGATTATTAAGCTTACTTTCGCTCTTTTTAGTTTATAATTTTGTAAGTCTCATTTATTGGCTTTAAATTCTACATCTGGGTATTTAAGGAGCTCGACCTTCCAAACTGTTAATATTAACTTCTTGGGAGCACTCCCTTCCACATTAGCGCTTTTTCTCAATTTGTGTACAATGAAGGGGGAACAATTGGATTTCCAAGGGCTCTTTCTTTTAAATAGCAGCCCAGGAAGACAAAAGTGAGAAAGAAAAAGAGGAGCATCTTTAACCAGCAGCCTTGAAAAAAGGCATCTCCTACGGCTGTCACCAACTCTGCTGGCTCTCTCCCATTTCTCAAAACACTGCCTGGACGCGTTGGTCAAAAAAAGAAAAATAAAAAAACAGATTCCCGCTTCCCTGGGACAGGGAGCTCCCTTTTGTAGAAGTAGCTAAAGAAAGGAGGCGCCCCACGGGATTTCATCTCATCGCCAAGGCAGCGCCAACCCGAGCCGTCCGGCGCGAGGAAAGCTCCGGCGGGCCCAGAGCCCAGGGTGGCCCCAGCCTGCGGCAGAGCAACCCCGGCCGAGCCCGGAGCTCCGCGGCCACAGAGTCCAGGCAGCGACCTCGGACGGCCCGGCGGGCGTCCCCCGAACCGCGGCGGAAGGCGGGAAGACGCGGCTCGACTTACAGTGACACCATCCTAGGTGACAGCACCAGTGCAGCTTGAAGCACTTGCCATGGCTGTGCGTGGCACAGATGGACAGCCCGTCGCACGGCTGGAAGTCGGGTCTGCGGGCGGCACAACTCCGCGCCAAGGCCTGAGCCTCGTCTAGTTTCTCGCTCTTCCAACCCCGTTCGGGCGCCGGCGACGCAGCCGCACTCATTTCCTCTCCCTCCGCTCGGAGCCGACACCGGGAGCCCGAGAGAAGCGACGTCTGGGCGGGCAGGAAGCCGAGCCGGCTGCGGACGCGGGA
>NW_012115655.1:3392577-3405264 GCF_000951035.1 Colobus angolensis palliatus
CGCCCGCCCCAACCTTCTCCTGGACTGCAGCCCCTCCCCCTTCTCCTCCCACCCCCGCCTCCGTTGAGCGGGAAAGCAACTAAGCTGGGTGCAGTGATGTGTGTGTGTCTGCATATGTGTAATTTGGTGTGCAGGGGATGTGTGTGGCGTGCGTGTCTATGATTTGGAGTATGTGTGGTGCGTATGCGTGTGTGGTTGGTGTATGGTTAGGTGCGTTCATGGTACATGGTGGGTGGTATGCATGATGCAAGTGACTGGTAAGCTGTGTGTATACGTGTGTGTGTAAGATCAATGTTATAGCTGAGGTGGGGTGTGGGTGGTGTGCAGAATATGTGTATGTGTGTAGTTGGGCGTGCACGTGCTTGTGCACGTGGTGTGGGGGTGGATGTGCTTAGTAATACAGAGTATTTGGTGTGTGTATGGTATATGTGTGGCAGTGCATGCGTGTATCTGGCATGTCTAGTGTGTGCATCGTATATATGGATCAAATCGGGTGTATGTGGTACATAGGGGTGGGTGGGCACACAAACAGGACTCATTTTTGTGGAGGACTCTGCCTTTGTGTGTTAGTGCCTGCCCTGGCCAGCAGGTGTGACTGACCTTGTGGTGGCTGCGGCTTCCTCACCCAATTGGCTTGCACTCTTCCCTCCTGGGGACAAGTTGCTCCAAATAGATTTTCCATGCCAGGCTCTGCTGCTGAGAACCGACCCCAGGCTGGATTCAGTGAAGAGGAAACAAACCATTTGCTCCCAGGGTGCACTGCTGGGAATTAGTGTTCCCCTGCAACAAGGCCAGAATCCAGCCTTGAGCACAGGAAAGGAGGGAACACCCCCTTCCTTCTTTGCCAAACGTTTTTCACAGCACAGAAGAATGCTTGTTCAAGGAACAAGGCTTTCAGCACAAACACTGTGGGAACATGTTTATGCCCAGGTCCACTTTCTCCTTTATGCCTTTCCTGCTTTGCACTGACAAGAGACTCATCATGGTTTTGAAATAACCGAATTCATCCTCAAGCGCTGAAAATCCTTGCTGCCATAAGCAATCTTTCATAATTTTCCCTTTTATTTAACCTTGGCTTGAGAAGGGAAATGTAATTTGCATATATCTGACTCTAGTGAAATCTTCATTTATTAGGGATTGGGGAGAGACTCAATTTGGCAGCAAAAGTATTTTCCAGAAAGGTCTGAATCAAAATCACAAACTGTAGTTCTCCCACTAACCTAACATTGAAACAGTTGCAAACATGAAGCGTCATCTCATCAGCTTCCACCCCAGCTGCTCCCCCCGTCAAAAAATCCTAAAGGAATACATCTCTGGCATAAAATCTATGCACCCCTGCTGTTAACTTCACAGTCTGACCTACCTCAGAATAACATAAGTAAAAGGCAGAGAAATCTTAATCAAAGAAATCCATACTCAATTATTACGGCAGCAAGCCAACCAACAGTTTTTCAAACAAAGAGTACTTTCCATCTGTTCTACCCTATTTTTGTCTTTCTCCAAACTATAACTCACTCTAATACTGCCCGTATCATAGAAGGGCTTATGACAGCATCCTCTCTGTATTTCAGTAACGCATACTTGTATGGGATCCTTCCCCTGACTTTTACCCTAGGGTGAACCATGTGGTAAGATTCCACAATATATGAAATACACCATCTCAGCTAGTAAAAAATGAGCATGAGAAAGAATGCAATATAGCACTTCAGCTAGGAGGCAAGATAAATTATCCAAACACCTTATTTTAGGTTAGCTACATGATTTGAAGTTGAGAAGCCTTTACGTTTTCTGTACCATGAAACTCATTCCATCCCCTTGCCCTAAAGATATTATTGACTTCTACCGTCTGGTATGGAGCAGGAGGAGGTAATTGCTGTGACCTCTCAAATATATACACACAGCTTTACAGCTTTCAGGATGTGTTGTTGGGATATGATTTTTAAATTTTTTATTTTGAAACTTTCCAAAATATACAAACACAGAGAGATGAAGATAACCCCCCCCCCATGTACCCATCACCCCGTTTCAACTATTATGAACTCATTTAGAAAACCTTGTTCATCTACAGCGCCACCCACTCCAGGCCCCCAGCCTGTCCACTGGATCATTTTGAAGCAAATCTCAAACATCAAATCGTTTCATCCATAAATATTTTGGTGTATATCTCTAAAGGAAATTTTAAAACCTCTAACCATAATTATTGCATAATAGCATACAATTTGATCATAAATATGAACTTGTCCTGTAGCTGCTGACCACCTCTCCAGCTCCCCTTTAAGAATGCTACTCCTGGCCAGGCACAGTGGCTCACGTCTGTAATCCCAACACTTTGGGAGGCCAAGGCAGGTGGATCACTTGAGGTCAGGAGTTCGAGACCAGCCTGGCCAACATGGTGAAACCCCATCTCTACTAAAAATACAAAAATTAGCCAGGCATGGTGGCGTGCACCTGTAATCCTGGCTACTCAGGAGGCTGAGGCAGGAGAATCACTTAAGCCCGGAAGGCAGAGGTTGCAGTGAGTCGAGATCTCACCACTGCACTCCACCCTAGGCCACGGAGTGAGACTCCATCTCAAAAAAAAAAGAAAGAATGCTACTCCCTGCCGGGCACAGTGGTTCATGCCTGTAATCCCAACACTTTGGGAGGCCAAGGCAGGCAGACCACCTAAGGTCAGGATTTCAAGACCAGCCAATATGGCAAAAACCCGTCTCTACTAAAAATACAAAAATTCCCCGGGTGTGGTAGTGCGCACCTGTAATCCCAGCCACTCAGGAGGCTGAAGCAGGAGAACCACTTGAACCCGGAGGGCAGAGGTTTCAGTGAGCTGAGATTGCACCACTGCACTCCAGCCTGGACAACAGAGCAAAGCTCCATCTCAGGAAAAAAAAAAAAAGAATGCTACTCCCTCTGCCTGGAATTTTCCCCTGTCCCTGGCTCTTACTTCCCCGTCTACCTCTTCAGCTTAAGTGCCACTTTCTCTGACTAGTCCAGACTGAGCTATACACGCTCTCCATTCAGGTCACTTATCCCAATTTTAAACAAAAATTAAAAAAGGAATTCTTCAATTAATATCTTTCCCTATCTCCCTTCCCCGACACAAACTGTACACTCTTTGAGGCCAGGAACATTTCCGCCTTGTTTTCAATATTTAGCACAGAGAGTAAGTAATTATTAAAATAGTGAAAATAATTTCATCTCAGGTTCTAAAGGGCTGGAAAAGATTCATCTTTGGTAAATTGTTTGCAAGTGTGTATAAATAATTCATATAATTACTCTTCATATAACTGTACCCTTGGATAGTCGCCTCCGATGCTGACTGTGAGCTTAGCTGTGTGTATTGGTTATCTATTGCGCTGTAACAAATTACTCCCAAATTCAAACAACACATAGTCTCTGTGAGTCAGGAACCCAGATGTAACTTCAGTAGGTCCTCGGCTTCTAAGTCTCTCACAAAGCTGCAATGAAGATATGGGCCAAAGCTTCTTTCTCTTCTAAAGGTTCAACCAGGGAAGGGTCTGCTTCCAATCTCATTCACTCACTGTATGTTAGCAAGATTCAGTTCCTTAGGGAACTGTTGTTTTTCACTGGTTGTTTGGATCTCCGTGGACCTCTCCATAGGACCGTTCATGCATGGCAGCTTGCTTTATCAGAACAAGTATGTCTTTAAGAAGAGTCAGAGAGAGCACCCCAATGCTTTATAACTTACTCTCAGAAGTGATATTCCATCAATTTTGTCATATTCTATTCATTAGAAGCAAGTTGCTAGGTCCAGCTCCATGCAAGGGGAGATTATATGAGGGCAGGAATGCCAGAAGGCAGGAATCACTGAGAGCCATTTCAGAAGCTGCCTGCTATACCATGTGACTTGCTTTAGCCAATCAAAAAATAGCAAAGATGGTAAAGATTTGCAAAGAGCATTCTCATTGGGATTTGCCCTTTCCTTCTGTGTTGGAACCCTGAGACCACCATGTGTACAAGTCTGAGCAAGCCTGCTGAAGGATAAAATGCTTTCTGAAAGAGAATGAGGTGCTCCAGTTGGCAAGCAGCCGATCCCAGCCAATGGTCTGTCAACCACTAGAACTATGAATGGGGCTATGGCAGATCATGTAGACCTACCAGCTGGTCACAGAAGCATGAGAGTCCAGCAGAGATCTGCTGAGCCAGTCCAGACCAGGACAACCACGATGATCACCCACACAATCACAAGCTCCATAAAATGGCCATTATTTTAGGCTGCTAGGTTCTGGGTGGTTTCTTACACAGCAAAAGCTAACTGGTACATCCACCAATCCTTTCATATTGTAGACAAAATACTTGAGGATTCAAGAGGCTAAGTGACTGCATGTCATGGTGCAGCAGGCATGGTAGGAAAATGGCATCAGAACAATACAAATAGTTCAAGTCTAAGCTCCGTCATTTTCTGGCTGGGAGACCTTGGCAAATCCCTTATGCCTTCTGGGCTTCAGTTTCTCTATCAACAAAAAAGAGCCCAGAACTTTCTCTAGCACATCTTTTAATGTTCAAAGTTAAGACTTGTCCACTTGGCTATAGAGCTGGGATTAGAATTATTTTGGTTCTGCTGTCATTTTTGAATACTCAAATATTCCCCCACTATTCTATTGCATCTATTGGTCTAACGCTAATATGAGTTATATATGTGCACACAAACCATTTGGAACACTTTGATAAATCGAGTCATTACAATTCAGTTACTTTTTGGTTGCTTGATTGAACTAAGCAACTAATTCCACCATAGTTATAAATAACCTGCTAGTAATTGGTCAATTTGTCATGTTAAAGCAATTAGAATGATGAAGTGGATGGAGAAGCTTCCAAATGAGGTGAAAGTAAATTAGGAGTCTTCTGTTGGGAGGGAGGATGCCTCTTCAGTGTTGCTGCCAGCAGAATTCAGACCTTCATCATCCCCTCAAAGGAAAAGAAAAGAGCAGCAGCTTTGGAATCAGACAGAGTGGAATTAAAGCTCAGGTCGACCACTTCCTAGCTGGGTGATTTGGGGCAAGTTATTCGGCCTTATCTCTTAAATGAGAATTGTAATTCCTACCTCATACACTTGCTGTGAACGTTAAATACAATAACACATTTGAAGAGCCAAACCCTATGTCTAGCACACTGCAGATGCTCAATAAAAACGAGTCCATCTCTTCCCAGCACCTTCAAATGCCTCCATGTCCGCAGACTCTCCTAGCTCCAATCCTTCCTTCATGAGGCTGGGAAGAGATCTCCCTAAAACATGAGTCTGATCACGTTATATTATACCTGGGCTTAAAATCCTTTGATGCTTCTCATTGCCTATTTGAAAAAATGAAGATCCTTCTTAGGATACACAAAGCCCTCCCAACTTCCCCACCTCTTCTTCCCTACGCCTCCGTACCTGGAAACTCCCTGGATTATTGTCTTGTTTCTAGATATGTAATATCCTCTCCTGCCTGCTTCGGTGCCTTCTCTCATCCTATTCTCTTTGCCTTGAGTTTCCTGGCCACCCCCTTTTACACATGTGGAATCCTGCCTTTCCTGCAAGTTCTAGCTCAAATGCTTCTTGAAACCTCTTCTTAATTCACTTTCTCCTCCATACTCCAGAACTCTGCACCTACCACTTGGTGCCTCAAGTAGCGAGGCAGGGGTGCACAGAAGATACTCAACAAATAGTTTTAAATGGATGCATTGAAAGATTTATGTCTGAAAATTCACAAATAGGATGGAATTTGAATTTCAAATTCCTATTTTGCAAACCTTAGACCCTAAGCACGAGGAGATTCCTTTGAAGTCTTTGAAATTAAAAAGAAGCCTAACTTAAACAACTGGCTTGTAATCTTCCTGAATATCTTAGCTCTGTAGGTGACCCAGGCTGAAATAACCACAAATTCAAAGCGGTATTTTATTTATTTATTTATGTATTCATTTAATTTTTTGAGATGGAGTCTCGCTCTGTTGCCCAGGCTAGAGTGAAGTGGCACGATCTCGGCTCACTGCAAACTCTGCCTCCTGGGTTCAAGCGATTCTCCTGCCTCGACCTCCTGAGTAGCCGGGATTACAGGCACCCGCCACCATGTCTGCCTAATTTTTGTATTTTTAGTAGAGATGGGGTTTCTCCATTTTGACCAGGCTGGTCTCGAACTCTTGACCTTGTGCTCTGCCCACCCTGGCCTCCCAAAATGCTGGGATTACAGGCATGAGCCACCACACCTGACCAAAGCAGTATTTTATAAATTGCGTGAATGACAGACCCGTAATAGAGAAATATTCATGGTTCCCCCTCTAACCTTTTGATATTGCATTACCAAGGCCAGCTTTCCCACAAAACATACCATTATGCCACCATCAAAGGCAAAATAGAAAGCCATACAACGCTGAGCCAGTCCAAAATTGCATTTCTTATATTTTTTAAGTGGTGGATTGTGGATCACCTTAATATTATTTTTTAAATTTGCCGTTATCTCCCTCAGCTGCTCGTTGAAAGGAACATGGCAGTTTTGTACCAATTTGTTTTATCAACTAGAGAAGTATTTTTATCTATGAAAATGTTTAGTGGAAAAACGAACCTCCAGAGTAGGTTTTGAACATGGAAAGGGAAGGCAAAAAGGCCAGTCTTTAACCTCCTAACAATCTGGCCCCTGGTGGGCCTCGGTAAACACCCTCAGTGTTCATGCTCATCGGGACCAGTAAGCAGAGAGCTTCTCTTGAGTGATGCGATGTGACACTAATAGGTGTAGGATCAGGTCGATTTTGTGCTCCACACTACACAACCCGTTTTTTATACTTCGACAGTCCGCACCTACTTCGGGAAGCAATGGATCTCTCATCAATTTGAAACAAGAACACTCTTGCTTCTTTTAATGGTAGGATAACACACACATTCTACCATTTTCATTTTTTAAAAAATCTTTTCTCTTGATGATTAGCAATTAAAATAGTTCAGCTTTATCTCATTTCAGGAAGCAGCTAGAGGCTAAAATGACAGTGGAGAACAATCTGGAGTACAATGACTGACTCATGGATTATAAATGAGGCAGCTGAGCTTCCATGTGCAAACCGTGAAGATACGAGGCTGCGGTCAGCCCTCCAAGCACACCCAGGGCCCCATGCACTCAGAGAGCATCTTGCTCACAATGCTGGGCTCATTCATCCACTCCACAAATAGCTAGTGAGTGTCTTCTATGTGCCAGGCGCTGGGCTGGATGCTAGAGAAAATTTCAAGGGAAGACATAAACGAACCATAGGAATATA
The DNA here is from genome assembly GCF_000951035.1 of Colobus angolensis palliatus. NCBI lineage: Eukaryota > Metazoa > Chordata > Mammalia > Primates > Cercopithecidae > Colobus > Colobus angolensis. Next base: position 3,399,823 of record NW_012115655.1, read on the forward strand.
AAAGGTAACTGCTTTGATTAAGGGGTTTAAACAAAGCACTATAGGAGAATGAGGGAGAAACATGTCTGCCTGGAGCCATCTAAAAACATTTCGTAGGAAGGATGCGTCGGCACTGGTGACGCAGACAAGCTGGGGTGGGTTACAATGAAAGGAAGGCAAGAAAGGCAAAGGCTGCTCCGTGGATCTGTCTTGCCTGGAAGTCACGTGGGAGCAGTCAAACAAGAGGCAGAACTGTTTGATCTGCAGGGGCCAGATCATGGAAAGCCTGGTAAAGTTTAGACTGAGTCCTCTAAACCCATAGTTTTTGTATATCTTTCAGCTGGGCGCACTTTGTTCAATTAAAAAACTCATCAGAAAACATAAATGAAACATCTGTAAAGTCCAGCTGCTCTAGCTGAGGCTGTCGCATATTGCTGGGGTAAGGCTGGAACCCCGTTTGTTTGTAACCCCACAACACCAGAGCGAAACCACTGCTCCAGGAGGTGGGAAGTTGCGATGGACAACCTCTAAGATGGCTCCCACGATTTCCTTGTGTTAATTCTCTCCCCTGGAGTATGGACTGGACTTAACAATCCTAAAAGTAGTGATGGGAGTTGTTTCCAAAATTAATTGACAAGGAAAGTCACTTCTTTCGTGTTGGTCTCTCTCAGGGACTTCACTCTAGGGGAAGCCAGATGCCATGTTGTGGGTGGCCCTAGGGAAAGGCCCACATGGCAAGGCCCTGACATCTCTGGCCAACAGCCAGTGAGGAGCCAAGCCCTGACAACCACCATGTGAGTGAGCTTAGAAGCAAATCCCTCCAGTAGAGCCTGAGATGAAACCACAGCCCTGGCCAACCCCTTGATTGCGCTCTTGTAAGAGACCTGGCCAGCGCAGCTGCACCTGTATTCCTGACACACAGAAAATGTAAGATCAGATCATAAATATTTCTTGTTTTAACTTATTAAGCTGTGGAGCAATTCGTTCTGCCACAATAAATAACAAATACAGGACCCACTGAAGAATGCTGAGCACAGAGTGAAGGGATCAAATGTGCATTTTAAATGCTGACTCAGGAAAGACCCAGGAGAATAAATTGAATAGAACAAGACCAGAGATAAGGCAACTGCTAGTCCAAGAGGGAGACGAACAGGGCTGAATGGTGGGGGTAGGAAGGAGGGGAGAAGAATGGTAGACATCCTAGGAAGGTAAAATCAATAAGGCTTGGGATTGTTTCTGGGGAGGGGAGGAGTTTCAAGGACAATGCCAGTCATTACCTAGGGAACAAGGACGGAGGAACATATTTGGAGGGAAAGAAAAAAATGTTCAATTTGGGATGTGTGGAGATCATAGTGGCTGTGAGTCACTCATATGAAGCATGTAAATATGCAAATAGTCAATACGCAGTTCAAAGCAATCTGAAAGAGGAGACTCTGTGTAAGAAGTTGCCCTTATACATTCAGGGCGCTTCACTCACAGAGGCTGCAAACTCCAATGCCTCTGTGCCAAGAAAATAACATAAAGGAGTGAAGAGTCCTGGGTATAAGTCCTGGGTGAAGATCCTGTATTTGGGAGCAGTAGGGACTGTGTTGAATTGCAGAGTGCCTGCCTTCCTTAGAGGCACCAAAGCCAAACATGTTTGAAACTCTGTGCTGTGTGCGACGCTGAATTCAGTTTCAAAAGAAGCTGGCTTGAGTGGCACTCCTTAGGGAAGTGTCACAGCAGAATGAAAAGGACGAGAGTTTTGGAGTCAAGACAGCACTGAGTTCTAATCTTACCTCTGCCACGTGCTAGCTGGTATCCCTGGACGAGTTAATTATGCTGTCTGAGCCAGCATTTCTTTAGCTGTGTAAGAGACTAATAATACTAGCTTTAGGAAAGTTGTTGTGATTAAATGAGATAGTGCTTGTGAAGTACCAAGTACAGTCCTGGCACCAAAGAGGTGCTTGAGAAGTGGTAGCTGACATTCTGATAGTAATATAATAATGGCCATCATCTCCCCTGAAGGAGGTGGGACTCCAGCACACAGCGAATGTCCTCGCCAGTCTATTCAGAGAGAAGAGTCATCCTGGAACAGCCGTGCTGGGACTCTCAGAACTCAGTGTCGGCGAGGGGTGTGTGGATCTGTCTTTTGGTTGTGATACTTCAAGTGATGAAAAGTTTAATGTCAGGAGGCACATGGTACAACAGAAGACTCCAAGAACAGAAGTCACAGTACATCCAGGACTCCAGAAAGTGGAGCTGGATCCAAGGCAGCCTGAACTGGCAGCAGCAGAAGTTAATGCAGCTTCACTGGTGTGATCCAGAATATGTGATTTTGCTGTTACCCGCGGGTAAGTGTTCCATATCACCAACACCTCTATTCTTCCTATTTTGTCTACCTTGTAGCTTCTATTTACACATAGTATCAGTCTGTTTCCTTCTACTTTGACTTCATCTAATCCCAACTCCATCTTATTCTTTTCACTGTAAATCCTTTCCAATTCAGCTCTTGATATGACCTGCATTTTCCTCTTCCCTCCCAGATTAAATGCCTGAGAGTTAGAATTCGTTTCAACCCCTATCTTAGCAGTCATCCGCAGCTGAAAGAAGAGAAGGCACGTCACGTGGTGTCAATAAAGGCCACCTAAACTGCTCCTTTAGCATGAGCTATGAGAGGATAATTTCCCGTAGAAGGGACTGTGGGCAAGGAGGCCCCATGATTGACATGCCTCAGATAGTACATATGTGTGTGTCCAGTGGAGGCTAGGAGGCTGGAAGTGGTAGGGCACATCAGAAATATGATACTCTTAGATCGGGCGCAGTGGCTTACGCCTGTAATCCCAGCACTTTGGGAGGCCAAGGCGGGCAGATCACCTGAGGTTGGGAGTTCGAGACTAGCCTGACCAACATGGAGAAACCCATCTCTACTAAAAATACAAAATTAGCCAGGCGTGGTGGTGCATGCCTGTAATCCCAGCTACTCAGGAGGCTGAGCCAGGAGAATAGCTTGAACCCGGGAGGCAGAGGTTGTGGTGAGCCGAGATCGCACCATTGCGCTCCAGCCTGGGAAGCAAGAGCGAAACTCCATCTCAAAAAAAGAAAAGAAATATCATATTCTTATTTATTTATTTATTTATTTATATATATTGAGACGGAGTCTTTCTCTGTTACCCAGGCTGGAATGTAGTGGCGAGATCTCGGCTCACTGCAATCTCTTCCTCCTGGGTTCAAGCGATTCTCTTGCCTCAGCCTTCTGAGTAGCTAGGATTACAGGCGTGCCTGGCTAATTTTTTTGTAATTTTAGTACAGACCGGGTTTCACCATATTGGCCAGGCTGATCTTGAACTCCTGACCTCAGGTGATCCGCCCACCTCAGCCTCCCAAAATGCTGGGACTACAGATGTGAGCCACTGCACCTGGCCTTATTTTAAACGTCAGTATGAAATTGTTGCAGGAGGCCGGGCGCGGTGGCTCAAGCCTGTAATCCCAGGACTTTGGGAGTCCGAGACGGGCGGATCACGAGGTCAGGAGATCGAGACCATCCTGGCTAACATGGTGAAACCCCGTCTCTACTAAAAAATACAAAAAACTAGCCGGGCGTGGCGGTGGGCGCCTGTAGTCCCAGCTACTCCGGAGGCTGAGGCAGGAGAATGGCGTAAACCTGGGAGGCGGAGCTTGCAGTGAGCTGAGATCCGGCCACTGCACTCCAGCCCTGGCGACAGAGCGAGACTCCGTCTCAAAAAAAAAAAAAAAAAATTGTTGCAGGAAGATGACACGTAACCAGTACAAAACCAGAAGCTTCCTCCAAAAGTCCCTCTCCCTTTTCCTGACATTCAGGTACAAAGAACCATCAAAGCAATTAGCTTCAACGGTAATGTCAATGATGTCAGTGGTGCTAGGCTCTTTATACAGCTATCTGGAAAACGAACCCCTTTCCTGCCCTGGCTTCAAAACCCAAGGATAAGGCTTGCTCTCTTTCTCTGCTGCTCACACCTACTCGGCCTGGGTGTATACCTGTGTAGGATTTGGGTGCACTGTTTTTACCCTAGTTCAGAACAAAGCTAGTTCACCTGGGGTGAAATGAGGGTGGAGCCAAGGCTGCTTCTCCCTCCCTTGCCGCTGGCTTCCCCCAGGGAGCTGCTGTCGGGGAGAGTTTTATCTCCGCTTCCCGGCTTCCCGGAGGGAGAGAGCGGAGCCCCAGTAACAGCTGTTGTGATTTCCAGGAGGCACAGGGCTGGGGACTCCCCGCCCTCCTCACATCTCCCATGGGTATCCAAATGCGTATGTTCCTTCCTGAAGCTGAAGGTGTAAATAGCTGTGAAACTGACAAGAGAGATTTGTGGATTCGTAGAGTAACACGACTGGTTAAGTAAAATGTCCCTTTTATTATTCAGGAAAGTGGAATTACAGAAAGGGGATAGGGTTACCTGCTCAAGGTCATAAAACCACTCATCGCACCATCTATTCGTGGTGGAGAATGAAAGAGTCCATATTTAGTGATTCCGAAGCCACACTGCTCTGCTTGCTCCCTTAGTGGTATGAAGGGAAATTGGCTGATGCTTGTACACATTTTAAATCTTGATGATTGCTTTTCACTCCCTGCCCATTGTTGGTCATGAGGGTGATATTTTGAGGCTATGCTGTTATAGGCAAGGATCCAGCAACACCCTAGCCCTGCTTGCCACACCCCTCTCCCCTTCCCATTAAACCCCCGCAGGAAGCTAAGCATAATAAATGATTGTAGATTGTGAAACAGGTACTTTTTCTTTCTTTCTTTCTTTTTTTTTTTTGAGACAGAGTCTCACTCTGTCACCCAGGCTGGAGTGAAATGGCACAGTCTTGGCTCACTGCAACCTCTGCCTCCTGGGTTCAAGTGATTCTCCTGCCTCAATCTCCCAGGTAGCTGGGATTACAGGCATGCACCACCACGCCCAGCTAATTTTTTTTTATTTTTATTTTTTTGTATTTTCAGTAGAGACAGGGTCTCACCATTCTGAGAACTCCTGACTTCAGGTCATCCGCCCGCCTTGAACTCCCAAAGTGCTGGGATTACAGGCATGAGCCACCACGCCTGGACGAAACAGGTACTTCTTTATTAAGACGATCCGAGCACCCATACCCCAATGTAGAGCTCTCTGGTGAGAGAGATGGGGGCCTCCTACCTCTCGGGATCTTCCTGCTGTCTGACCATATGCAAAGAGGAGGAAGTCTAAGAAACAGGGGAACTGTGTGACCAGGATTGCATAGCAGGCCTTGGCTTATTTGTTCACCTAAATGCATGTTAGGGGGAAAGCAGAAGAGAGAATGAATTAGGCCTGATCCACCTAGAAATGATATAGGAAGCACAAGAAAGAAGCATATAGGGCCAAGTGCAGTAGCTCACAACTGTAACTCCAGTACTTTGGTAGGCTGAGGCAGGAGTATTGCTTGAGTCCAAGAGTTTGAGACCAGCCTGGGCAACATAGGGAGATCCTATCTCTA
>NW_012115655.1:3406134-3456847 GCF_000951035.1 Colobus angolensis palliatus
CCAGCCTGGGCAATAAGAGCAAAACTCCCTCTCAGAAAAAAAAAAAAAAAAGTCAGGCAGCATGACTACATTGGATTTAGATTCGTTGAGGCAGTTGCTAAGGTCAGCCTAGGTTCAGAAGGAGACCCCACTTCACAACAGAGACGTGTTAGCATCACATCATAAGAACAGCATGAGAAATGAGATGTTTTTGGGAAATACCATCTGCCACATAGCCTAGTTGATGTTTAGGGCTCTGACCATTCAGATTAGAAATGTATTCCTTATTTATTTATTTATTTTTCCTCGAGACGGAGTCTTGCTGTCCCCAGGCTGGAGTGCAATGGTGTGATCTCAGTTCACTGCAACCTCCACCTCCTGGGTTCAAGCGATTCTCCTGCCTCAGCCTACCGAGTAGCTGGCATTACAGGTGCCTACCACCATGACCAGTTAATTTTTTATATTTTTAGCAGAGATGGGGTTCCACCATGTTGGCCAGGCTGGTCTTGAACTCCTGACCTCGTGATCTGCCCTCCTTGGCCTCCCAAAGTGCTGGGATTACAGGGGTAAGCCACCGTGCCCAGCCCAGAAACTTCTTCCTCACTGAGGAGGTAGGAAGGACTGGGACCTGAGATACGCATGGCTGGGAAGAGTGCCTAAAGTTTTATTTTCTCATACCACCCCTACCTTTTTTTTTTTACAGTTATTCATTTAGAGACTCCTTTCCACTCCACTCTTTAACTTTCTTGCCTTCCTTGACCCATGACAAAAATTCAAACTGTTTTTTTCTGTTTTGTTTTTTGGGGGAGACAGGGTCTCACTCTATTGCCCGGGCTGAGTGCAGTGGCACGATCACAGCTCACTGTAGCCTCAACCTCCTGGACTCAAGTGATCCTCCCACCTCAGCCTCCCTACAGGCGAGAGCTACCACACCCAGTTAATTTTTTAATTTTTTGTGGAGACAGGGTCTCACTATGTTGCCCAGGCTGGTTTCAAACTCCTGGACTCAAGCAGTCCTCCTGCCTCAGCCTCCCAAAGTGCTGGGATTACAGGCATAAGCCACCATGCCTGGCCTGCAAACTCTCTGGTTTTGATATTGAGATAGGACTAGGTTGATGGGTAAAAAGGTACATATGTGGATACTCTGGAAAGACCCCTACCCAATCAACCATTTTCCAAAACGAAGTAAAACAAAACTACAATCTAACACTTTATTTTACTATGCCATAAAAATCTGCATGAAAGTTAAATTTGTCTTAAAACTGCATCAAATGCTAAATTCAAATAAAATAGAAGTGCTATCTTATGAATCATGTATCACCTTAGTGGAAATTCATTTGGGTTTGAAATCAGGGGGAAAGGGTGACTGGCAATGGAGTTGAGAGGCTGGTAAGGGACAGGGTAGAGGTGAAGAGAACAGCAGAAACAGCAGAAGCTATAATTACCTGGAACATCGCCTGTATTATAATTGACCAAGAGTTGGTCTTTGTAAGCAGTTTCCATGCTTTCCCAGGTGTAAACCCACAGTATCAGCTTGGGGATCACAGACCCTTTTACGCCCCTCACTCAGAGACCAACCACCAAAGCCAAGGCTTCTCTTTCACCCTGCCACTCAATAGAAATTCCCCTTTCCTCTGAGTCCTCCTATAGATAATTCATATTTTCTAATTAATAACAATGACAACTAATATACTAACATTTGTTAACAGCCTACTATGTGCCAAGTACTATGTTAAAAACTCACTTTATCTCACGTAATTTTTATGAAAATAATCTATGAGGCAGATCCTGGTAACTACCCCTACTTCACACATGAGGATGCTGGAGGCACAGAGAAGTTAAGGAATTTGTCCAAGGCAGCATAGCTAGTAAGGCCTGAAGCTGGGATTGGAACCCAAGCAGCATGACCCTGGCGCCCATGCCTTTAACCATTGCATTAGGGTATACTTATTGTAGGAAAAGATCATCCTAAATACTTTTTTAAAAATTACTTATTTTATTTTATTATTATTATTTTTTTGAGATGGAGTCTTGCTCTGTCACCAGGCTGGAGTGCAGTGGCACGATCTCGGCTCTCTGCAACCTCCAACTCCCTGGTTCAAGCGATTCTCCCATCTCAGCCTCTCGAGTAACTGGGATTACAGGCGTGTGCCACCACACCCAGCTAATTTTTGTATTTTTAGTAGAGATGGGATTTCACCATGTTGGCCAGGATGGTCTCAACCTCCTGACCTTGTGATCCGCCTGACTTGGCCTCCCAAAGTGCTGGGATTACAGGCGTGAGCCACCGAGGCCGGTCAATACTTTTGTTAATTAAAAAAATTATAAACTTGATGAGCTAAAACTCCACTTAAAATATTTTCTGGGATAAAAGTGGCTAGTCTAAAGTAGGAGTAATAAAACAAGATTATATGTAAATAAAATGAGGAACAAAACCAGACTAGTATATTGAAACAGTAAAAAGTAATTTTTCTACAAAAGGCTATTGTCTCAGTCAAAACAAGAAGAAAGAAGGCCGGGCGCGGTGGCTCAAGCCTGTAATCCCAGCACTTTGGGAGGCCGAGACGGGCGGATCACGAGGTCAGGAGATCGAGACCATCCTGGCTAACACGGTGAAACCCTGTCTCTACTAAAAATACAAAAAACTAGCCGGGCGAGGTGGCGGGCGCCTGTAGTCCCAGCTACTCGGAGGCTGAGGCAGGAGAATGGCGGAAACCCGGGAGGCGGAGCTTGCAGTGAGCTGAGATCCGGCCACCGCACTCCAGCCCGGGTGACAGAGCAAGACTCCGCCTCAAAAAAAAAAAAAAAAAAAAAAAAAAAAAAAAAAAAAAAAAAGAAGAAAGAATACATGTTAATAAGATTTGAATAACACAAAATAGACTTGGCATTTAAAAAAATATTATTTCTATATATGTATATGTAAGTAAATTTTGATACCCAAATGTGTACTTGCTGATAAAAATATAAAGCGCTGTGACAGATCAAATAACCGGAAAAGAAATACAAGAAATTACACCCCAAAAGATGCCTGCTCCTTATGGGTTTACAAAAATTTTGTAAACTTTCGAAGAACAAGAAAAAAATTCCTGTTATATAAACTTTGAAAGTATGTGAGTGCTCATGTGCGTTGTATGTTACCCAGTTCGTTTTGTGAAGAGAAAATGATGCATTTCAAAATCTGAATAGGAAACTGAAATCAAATCTCATTTATGAACACTAATGTTAAGATTTCAACTTGATAGAAAAAAAGAAAAATACTTTATTAAACACAAGGAGTTGATTTAACTTATAGCAAGGTTTATTTGGAGTACATTATACTTTATTCCAAAGACACAAAACTGGTACACAGAAGAAGTGATAACATAACATGTCACATTGACAGGAAAAACAAATATATGTATACATATAATAATTATCCAAAGAGATTTTTTTTTTTGAGATGGAATCTCTTCCTGTTGCCCAGGCTGCAGTGTAGTGCTGTGATCTCGACTCACTGCAACCTCCGCCTGTGGAGTTCAAGTGATTCTCCTGCCTCAGGCTTCTGAGTAGCTGGGATTACAGGCGCCTGCCACTACGCCCGGCTAATTTTTGTATTTTTAGTGGAGATGGGGTTTCGGCATGTTGGCCAGGGTGGTCTCGAATTCCTAACCTCAAGTGATCCACCCACCTCAGACTCCCGAAGTGCTAGGATTACAGGTGTGAGCCACGGCGCCTGCCCATCCAAAGAGATTTTAATAAGCTATTTGCTATAATTCTCATTCTCTTCTTGATTAAATTCTAAAAAATCAGGTGTTAGTAATTTCTGGATTGTTTTTTGTCCTATGGGATTTACTTCCGTAATGCACCAGAAAGGCAGGTTGCCTGGTTTGCCTTGTTCAAACCCATTTTGCTTATGTGATAATATATCCTTTACTCCAAGAGAAGGAATAATTTGTTTTACAGATGACATGACTACAAACCTAGAAATCTAAGGAAATCAACTGAAAATTACTGAAAGTAATGAGTTCAGTTGCAGGACTTAACCCTAATACCTCTAAAACATTTGTATGTATGTACATGTGTGTATGTGTGTATATATATTATATATTGTATGTACGTATACTGTTTTAAGTATATATGCCAATATTAAACTGATATCTAATAGGGAAATACAAAAAATAAATTTTATTGTTGCTAGTACAACCAAAAAACAGATTAAACACATGGGGTTGATTTAACTTATAGTAAGGTTTTCTCAGAGAAATTACAGAGGACGTTGCTAATAAATCAAGTTCCATATCTGATTAGAAAAGTAAATAAAATATTATTTCCTAGGTTAACATGTAGATTTACCAGTTAAAGCCTCGGCAGGCTAACTTCAAGTATCTGACAAAGTAAGAGGGCAATTCAGCTGGATAATAACAAGAAGAATGCCAAAGAATTCTTATTTTAGAGGATGTAATGATTATTGACTCACCCTATTGTACATTTTTGGTCATACTAAATTTTAATAAATGTTACAAAGTGATCATTATAAAAGTAGTGGAGCATTAAGTTAAAAATAGAATAAGTTACTTAATCCGAAATAGAGATTAAACACATTAATTCAAACACTAAGGGCTTAATATATGACAAAATGGAGTACAGTAAGGAAAAGAATCATGACAAAATGCTATTGGTATAAAGAAGCATTTACATATATATTTATACATATATGTGTGTGTGTGTGTGTATATATATGGAGAGAGAGAGAGAGTGCGCACAATTAAGAATGGTATTTTAGAATCAGATAGTCTTTGGCAAGTTCCTTAAAATTTCTGTCTCCCTTTCCTTAGTGGTAAAATGGGACCCGTACTACCTAGCTTGAGGGTAATTTTGCAGAATAACTCAGATATTGTATATACAGCACTTAGCATAATGCCAGGAACATAGTAAACAGTTATTATCATGAGTCAGAGTGCTAAATATAAACTAGAACCAACTGGTTAAATGCTCCAGAAACACGAACAGGAAAACATGTTCCCCGTGGAGGAAGGGAAACAAATTTCTGATTATGGAAGCATGCAGGACAGTATCCTAGACAAGATGGATGATCAAACTCTTAAAAAAAAAAAAAAAAAACTAGCCGGGCGAGGTGGCGGGCGCCTGTAGTCCCAGCTACTCGGGAGGCTGAGGCAGGAGAATGGCCTGAACCCGGGAGGCGGAGCTTGCAGTGAGCTGAGATCCGGCCACTGCACTCCAGCCTGGGCGACAGAGCAAGACTCCGTCTCAAAAAAAAAAAAAAAAGAAAGAAAAGAAAAACTGTATAAACAAACCATATTATTGAGAGTAAACGCAAATTGTTGAGCTCCTAAATGAAGTAGTTTTGGAAAGAGCAGTGGCAGGCCGGAGGAGATGGGCTAAGTTTCAGGATGGCCTGAAATCTCGCTATTTGTCAAACAGCCCTTCCAGAGCTGTGCCTGAGAAAGAAAGTTCATGGACAGTTCATGGACCTTTCATGTGACCCCAAAGGCAATCAATCCCAGTGAAAGTGGTCCCCCTTCCCATTCTATCATCCTCTTTGGCTAGGTCTGTCCAGAGCCCTGTGGCCCCTCCTTCTCCAGCTTGGGATGCAGAGGTGCTTCATGTGGGCTGGATGGACTTGTGGTTCTCACTGGTACCTGAGAGCTGTGCCATCACCCTCTGCTCCCAGGGCTGCTCCTCTGGCACATTTCCAGCCAATCCAGTGGCCCCTTTAGCTTGCCCAATGGTCCAATGTCTCTTTACTTCTTTACCTTAGCTGATGAATGTTCATTGCCTCACCTTTTTTTCGTTCTGCTAATGTGGAATTTCATGTCATTCCGACAGCCCCAGCCCAGTCAATAAACCCAATGCAACATCATAATTCATATCCCTAAATCCCACTTTTCCCTTCTTCATCTGGATAATTACTTTATCCTGTATGACTCAAGTCACTCCAGAAAGCCTTCTTTGACACATCCTAGCTGAGCTCAGAGTCTCTCTTGTAAGAATCAAGGCAGCTGGTACACCTTGATTAGACTGTAAATTTCTTGTGTGCCAGCGACAGTCACGGCTCTTAGGCATCTTTGTTCCAAGCACGGTGCCTGGCCCACAGTAGTCCTAAGAAAGGTTTGTGCCATTTTCTGCTGTCTCTCTCACTGCTGGGCACTAGCTTTGACACCACTGCCTGTCCTACTGAAACTGCATGTACTAGTTTGGGCAGTGGTTCTCCAGCCTGACTGTACATTGACACCTCCTGGGGAGTGCATAAAAATACCAGTCCCCTGGGCCAAGTAAGTCAGAATCTCCAGGGTTGAATTTTTTCAGAACTCCCCAGATTGTTCTTCTGTGCAGCCAGGAGTTGAGAACCACCAACTTAGGGCATTATTCAGAGCCCAACTAAGAGATTTTAATTCTGAGTCTGACTAGGGCAGATGGGAAGCGCACCCTGCTGACATGGTTGCTATACAGAGCCTAGGGGAGTCAGGAAGCATCCCAGCTCCCTCTCAGTGCCCCTCTCTCCACACCCCCACCCCCATAAGGCTGAATGTTTAGTGCGATCACTTTCACTTCTCCTTGGAGGGTAGCTGTTTAAACCCTTTCTCTGGGAACTGGCTCTGAACCTGCCTCAGCAATTCACATGCACTCTCATCACTGGCTCTAATCAGAGGGGTGGGGCACTTTACCTGTCATTATAGTACCTCACTTCTTAGATTCCCTTTAAGTGGAAGGATAGCACAGCAGTAATTCGGCGGATCCAATGAGAACCTGAAAGGTATATAATTTTAGGGGTCTTCTTTAAGGAAAAGAGTACAGGATTACAAATCACAAAATTGCCAGGGCCTTCCTGAAGTCTTGGAAAGAGCCCGTGCCAAGTGCTGTAAGCTTTGCTAGCTTCAGAGTAGATCTGCTTCTGAGAATAATGGCTACCATTTGTTGTGTCAATACATATCTGAGACTTTTTATACATAGCTGTGCTTACAACAAACAAGCAAGGATATATTATCCTCCTTTTACAAACAAGGAAACTCAGTCTTGGAAAACATTCATTTTTTTTTTCAGGTCGCACATGTGGGACTAGAATTCAAACTCATTTCTGACTGGCTTGTGAACTCAGAATCTTTCCACCACACTAACAAATTCCAGCATCTACAAAGGTTATGCATGCCAGGGGCCCAGAAGAAACAAGCAAATCCATATATATACTGAGTATTCTATGTAGAGTGAAAAATTAATGTGACTTTCATATGTGTGGGCCACTTTTATATTATGTAGATGCTGCTATAATTAATCAAGTCATTTAAAATCGTGTGTTACTCAATAGCTTTAATTACAGTGTCTTTTCTCAATCAACAGATACAAAAGGTACAACTCTTTTTCTCTTTTTTTTTGAGACAGAATCTCGCTCTTGTTGCCTGAGATGGAGTGAAATGGCATGATCTTGGCTCACTGTAACCTCCACTACCTGGGTTCAAGTGGTTCTCCTGCCTCAGCCTCCCGAGTAGCTGCGATTACAGGTGCACACCACCATCCCAAGCTAATTCTTGTGTTTTTAGTAGAGACAGGGTTTCGCTGTGTTGACCAGGCTGCTCTCGAACTCCTGACCTCTGGTGATCCACACACCTCGGCCTCCCAAAGTGTTGGGATTTCAGGCGTGAGCCACCGCACCCGGCCTAAAGGTACAACTCTTATATGAGCATCTGCAAAACTTGTTTGTGTTAAAAAGGAAGCATGGTGCTGGAAAGTATTGGAAGCTCACTGTATTAATGGTGTAGTGGTACAGCTCATGTTCCCTGAGCCTGTCATGGTCAGGCTGTTTCCACAGGGCTCCAAATTCTTAAACAGTGGTCTCTAAAATGGGGGATTACAAGACAATCTATCGGAGTCAAGGAAGAAAATATCAGAAATTCTATTTATATTTATTGTTAACATTGCCTTTTAAAATGTCCGTGTATGTCTGTGTTTCATGAGGTATATATTAATGTTATTGCAGTAGCATATGTGTGTGATTTATAAATAAGTACAAATTGCATAGCATAATAGTTAGGAGCATAGACTCTAGAGCCAGATTGCCCAGGTTAAAGTCTTGGGTTTATCACCTAGAGACAGGTTGATAGCTGCAGCAAACCACCATGGCACATGTATATGTATCTAACCAACCTGCATGTTCAGCACATGTATCCCAGAACTTACAGTAAAGAAAAAAACCTCCAAAAAACAGCTGGGTGCAGTGGTGCACGCCTGTAATCCCAGCACTTTGGGAGGCTGAGGCGGGCAGATCACGAGGTCAAGAGATGGAGACCATCCTGGCCAACGTGGTGAAACTCCCGTCTCTAAAAATACAAAAGTTTGCTGGGCCTGGTGGCGTGCACCTGTAGTCAGGAGGCTGAGGCAGGAGAATCGCTTTAACCCAGGAGGTGGAGATGGCAGTGAGCCAATGTTGCACCAAGATTGCCTGGCGACAGACAGAACAAGACTCCATCTTGAAACAAAAACAAAAACAAAACAAAAAACAAACAAACAAACAAAAATCTTGGGTTTATCTCTGTGTGTCCTTGGGAAAGTAATCTTTCTGTGCTTCAGTTTCCTCATCTGTAAAATGGTGATAATAATACCGGAACGCCTACTGCATAGGGGTATTATAAGAATTAAATGAGTTAATACAAGCAGAATATTTAGAATGGTGCTCTGCAATATGAGGGGTGGTGTAGTTTTTTTAATGATAAAGACAGTGACCCACAGATGATGAACTTATTGATGGGTGGACAGAGATAGTGTGCTAACTGTCATGTTCTGATTTTAGAAAAAAAAGAGAAAAGAACAATTATTATTTGCATATATACATATTTTAAGGTATTTTAAAGATGCATTTTCTGTATGTCTCCTTCTCTTGTCTCTCTCTTTAACCCAAAAAGAGTGTGGTTTTACACATTTCGCAGTTATGGCTCTAACAACTCTACTAACTAGAGGCACAAAAACAAATGACACTGGGGCATCAGAGCAAGACCACTCCCCAGATTGCCCCTTCCGCTTAAGCCAGCCTCTAGCCTTGGAATCTGGGCTAGCACTGCCAGGTTGCCTAACTCCACAGGCGGTGGAAGAGGGCCCTAATATGCTGAGGTTATTTATCTCGGTGTTGTCCTCTGGCCCAGCCCTGCCCAGGAGCAGGAGACAGACTGCTACACAGAGCCTTCCCTGTGATAACTGGGGGATGGAGAGGCTGAGAAACAAGGCTTCACTCAGCAACTTCCTGCTCCCTCCGAGGAAGAAGAAAGGGGTATCTGTGCTAGAGCCACCCCCCTGCCAGCAGTCCAGCAGAACAGCTGCCGATCCCCTGCATCCCCAAGTCCAGGCGGAGGCCCTGGAAGTGGGAACATCAGCTGGAGAGAAAAGAAGAAAGCAGTACATTGAGTGTCGCTTAGGCCGCTTGCTTGGCTTTCTTCTCTTGCTCTCCCCAGAGACAATCTCATGGCCTGTGTTTCCCTGCAGGCAGGCCCCAGAGCCCTCAAGCCCAGATGTCTGCTGTCCACGCTCTTCTGACTTCCTGAAAGCTAACATCTCAGATTCCCTCTCCCTGAAGGACCTTTGGGAAGTCCCAACCCCCACCCCAGGCTCTTCGCTCCCCCTGGGTCTGCTTCTCATTCTCTCAAATAGATGTATAACTTATGTAAATAAATGTACATGATTAGGCAAATGATTATGTAAATGATTCCTTCCTTTTCTCGTCCCAATTCTGGTAACAATAATGATTAGAAGATGGAAAATGGAATCAACATGTAAAAGGTAAAGAAGCTGGAATTTAATCTGGAAAAGCAAGTGTAATGGCTACTTCATGGCAAGTTTCCATTTGCACAGAGGATAAAATAAAAGAGGTCACTGACTCTCAAATTTCCATGAAAGCTCCAAAACGGTAGCAAATCAGGTAAAATCTGACCACCTATATTCACCAATTTTCTCATCAAAATTAGTGGCTCTTAGGAAATGACCAAGTAGACTAATTGCTATACTGTATGAATGGCTCATACTATTATTACAGTGATACACGGTATATAGCATACACTCAAAAAAATCCCTGAATTTACTAATAGACAAAATATCTGTGTAGAAAGAGCCATAAATCCAACTGTTAAATTATTGTTTTTAAAACTCTTGCCCGTGTTTTAAAGAATTAATAAAGCTAGCTTTTCAGGAACCATGTGAGAATAAGCAACTGGATTTTAAAAATTGAAATGGTATTATTATGCTCACTCTTGTAGGTTGAACAAGATCTACAAAAAATTATGTACATTTTACATAATTTTTTAACTCTGGGAGGCCAAGTACATAATGATCCCTGAGAATCTACTAATTTCAAATGCTGCTGCAGCTGAAATTCTATCTCCAATTTCCACCTACTCACATTGCCTATTATTTATGAAACTGACCCACATCCCACCCATGCACAAGTTCCAGGAGCCTACAGAACATTTTGTCTAAAGTAATAAAAACAATATTAGAGAACCGTTATTGAACATAGAAATTATATTCTATTACTTGGTTAATAGTTGACTCCCAACTCGGAATTTTTAAGAAAACTTCTCAACAGCACCATCTGGTGGGCAGTGCAGCAAAAAAGCAAAACAACAACAAAAAACACAGCAAGACAAAACCCACACTCCATACTTTCAGTTCTTGGAAGTGATTATCAATAGCGCTTCACTAAGTTTGTTTACCAACATAGAGTCTACATTATGAGATGTTCCTGAGGACCAGCTGGGTAACTGACAATTTAGTGGTATGGCCAAGTCATTTTCTATAACAGTTCATATTTCAAATATTCATATATTCTAATAACAAATATTATTGACTTTTATTTCTTTGTTATGTAATATTATTGTCTCGAAAACATGGATTTGTAAATTGTACAATGAAATGTAATTTGATTTTTATTTTTTTTTTTTTTTTTTTGAGACAGTCTCACTTTGTCATCCAGGCTGGAGTGCAGAGGCACAATCTTGGCTCATGGCAACCTCCACCTCCTGGATTCAAGCAATTCTCCTGCCTCAGCCTCCTGAGTAGCTGGGACTATGAGATATTTTTTATGTAAGTCACAAATCAGGAAAATTTTTTTGGATCATTTGTTCTATAATTAGGGGTGGGTAGACAAGGCAAAAGTTAGGTTACCAATGGAAATTTGGCTTTTACATTTCTTATGTTAAGCTGTGCTAGGTAGTTTTGAGACAGATGATGGATGAGCAATCTTTCTATGGCCTTCCTTCAATGTTCTAACATTGCCTGGGCTAATCTCCAGTATGCAGAACACAAGGTGTGATCTTTTAAAATGGCTAGTCTAAGACAAGATATAAACTAAGATTTTTATTTCTTCAACAAATATATTGAGCATCTCCGATGTCCAGGCACTGGTCTGGGTTCCAGAAACAACAACAAACAGAACACCCAAAATGACTGCTTGTGAGGAGCTGACATTTTAGAGGGGGAAGCATAGAAAGTATTGTCAGACAGTAACTGTGATCTGCAGAAAATGCAAGATCAAGAAGATAGGGCATATTGGGGAAGGGAATGGTTACTGTTGATATGGAATCATCAGAGAAGCCCTTCTAACAAGGTGGCATCAAAGCAGAAGGAAAGAAGTGAGGCAGAAATCTATGCAGTAGCTGAGGGAAGTGAGTTTCAGGTAGACAGAATAGGAGATGCAAAGGCCTTGGGGTGGGAGTTTGCTTGGCATGTTCAGAAAATACCAAGGAAGCCACGCTGGCTGGGACAGAGAATGAGACAAACATTCCAGATGATGAGGTCAGGGAGGTAATAGGGTTAGATCATGTAGGGTCTTGTAACATTGTAAAGATGGGTTTTTACTCTAAATAAGATAGAAAACAACTGAGTATTTTGAATAGAAGAGCTATTCTGGCTGCTGTGTTGATATGGTCATAGTAAAACAAGGGCTGAAGCAGGGAGTCCAGTTAGGACACCACTGCCTCACAGGAGAGACAATAATAATAGGTTGGACCCAGTGATAGCAGAGGAGGCAGTGACAAATAGTTGTATTCTGAATATATTTGCTGGTAGAGCCACCAAGATTTACTGATGGATTAGATGTAGAGAGTGACATAAAGTGAGGAGCTGAGGATGACGCTAAGGTGTATGTCCTGAGCAAATGGCAGAACGGAGCTATCGCTTACAGAAAATGGGGCAGATTTACAGAAGTCTGTTTTGGGGGAGGACAGGAAGAGGGATGGAGAATATCAGGAGCTCAATTTGAACATGTTAAGTCTTAGATATTCACTAGACATCCTAACATAAATGTCAAACAGACAAACAAGAGAGAGGTCTAGGCTGAAGGTATGAATTTAGGAGTTCTCTGTGTATAGTTGATACTGAAAACCATGAAACTAAATGAGATCACTGAGAGAGCAGGTATGGAGCATGAAAAGAAGAGATCCAAGGCCTGGGCTCTGGGCTCTCCACTACTTAGAGGTGGGGGAGATAGACAACCAGTAATGGAAACTAAGCAGGAGACCAATGAGGTGGAAGAAATAAAGAGGCTGGTGAAGTCCTGGAATCAGGCAAAGTAAGCTTTGTAAGGAAGAGGGAATGATCGATGAGTTAAGTGAGATGAAAACCAGGAATTGATCATTGGATTCAGCAATAAAAGTGTCACTGGTTGGCTGGGCGCAGTGGCTCATGCCTATAATCCCAGCACTTTGGGAGGCCGAGGCAGGTGGATCACGAGGTCAGAATTCAAGATCAGCCTGGCCAAGATGGTGAAACCCCATCTCTACTAAAAATTAGCTGGGCGTGGTGGAGAGCACCTGTAATCCCAGCTACTTGGGAGGCTGAGGCAGAGAACTGCTTGAACCCGGGAGGCGGAGGTTGCAGTGAGCCAAGATTGTGCCACTGCACTCCAGCCTGGGTGACAGAGCGAGACTCCATCGAAAGAAAAGAAAAAGTGTCACTGGTGGACTTGACAAAGGCAGTATTGGTAGATTGGTGGGGATCAAAGCCTGACTGGAGCGGGTTTAGGGAAGAATGAGAGGAAATGATAGGAAACGATGAGAAAAATCAATAGAGAAGTTTCGCTGTGAAGAAGCAGCAAGTTGGTAGCCGGAAGGGGAAATGGGATCAAATTTTTTTCTAATAGAAAAAGGATTTTTAAACAAGATTTTATTTAATGTGGAAGAAAGTACAACTTTACGTACTGATTAGAAAGAAGCTGTAGAGGGAGGGAAGTTGATGAGGCAGAAGAAAGGGGAGAGAATTGCCGGGACAAGGTATTTGAGTAGGTGAAGGGAGATGGTATCCAGAATATAGCGGAGGAGCTGATTTTTAATAGATGGGCAGATAGTTTATTTACAGAAACAAGAGGGAAGGCAGAATATGTGAGCACAGATGCAGGGAGGTGGGTAGATGTGTTGGTGGGTACTTGAGGAAGCTCTCCTGATTGCTTCTATTTTCTCAGTAAAAGAAGCAAGGACATCAGCTGAGGAGGATGGAGAAGGAGGTGACAGAATTTGGAAGAATAGGAGGTATGAAAGAATCATCTAGAAGAATGGGGGAATGAATGGTCTAAAGAAATGTGGCAGCATGGCCTCCTTAAGGTTAAGGAGCATACATTTTTTAGTGACTACCTTATTCTCTGAATTCCAGTATTAATATTCTACATCATTCATTTGGCAATTGACACTCGTTACATTCAATTATTGTTTGTCTGTTCTTGAGAGTTCCATCTCCCTGTTTTTCCTGATTATACCTCACCTGTTAGGGCCTGAGACAAGTAATGTGCCATAGGGAATCATTTAAAACCACATAACTGAGGGCTTCAGGAAATGTGAGAATATACTTGTGGCCCTCTGCTGCTGTGACTATGTAGGGCGGTCCGTCTAATTCTCCAGGGCAGTGTTTTCAAGTCCGTGGGGTTAATATACATCAAACCACATCCTCCTACCTGTCCTCTATCTCTAATAAAGGTGCTATTTTGGCCTCCAGAGTTACTTTTTTGTTTTATTTTTCAATGTATTCAAAAGCTGGCTGATGCAGTCATTTATTAGAGACTCCCTTGAAGACCCCAAGGAGATACAGAAGTGTTCAATAAACATTTGAGACTAGAGGAGATGTTGATGCAAATGTTGAGTTTGAGAGGACTCAGGAGAAGGATTTGGACAGTTGAGGAACATCAGACATCAGATTAGATGCCATATGATGAAAAGAGTCCAGGGTCACACAGGGATGAGTGTCCAGGTGAGGAGGGATGCTAGGAGTTGCAGGTTTCTTGAGCAAATTAGAAAAACAGGAGCTAGAAGTATAATGAGAGTGATTAGAGCAATAATGAAGGTCTACAAGGCAGGGCTCTGTGTTGGATGCTGTGCCGCACCGACCAGATTCCTCCAGCTGCTGCGAGTACTGGGTGCTCCTGGGAGAAGGTAAGGACCTGAGTTCATCCCAGGATACTGACCTTGGCTGACGGTATATCCAAGGCTGTGCCTTCCTCCCTAGGGGCAACCCACAGCCAAAAGCAAGTCAAGGTCGGGGCACAAAGGTCCATCCCCTTTGCCTTAGTTTAGGATCTCTGAAGGGCTGTCCAAACCCCTGACTTCCCCATGGGTCCACTGAAGCCCCTGTTACATCTGTATCAACCCCTCCTGCTCAATCCTGTTTCCTTCACTCTCTTACAGCTGTTGTTGCCAAGGGCATTCACTAGTAGACCTGCATGGAAATCTCTGCTTCGGGTTTCCTTCCCATTCTATGGCAATTTTAACAGAAGTGATCCTAGGAGGCAAACTGCTAAAATGGAATTTTGGAACTGGATCAGCAACCAGCCACCTGGCAATGAGGACATCATCCCTCGTAGTAAGTGGAGTACTGATACCACCTGGCGTGCTGTGGCTGCAAGAGTTAAAACTTTTACCCATGGAGAAGTTGTGATGGGATATCGGTAGGAAGTAATGAAAACAGTATCTCAGGCATTTGAGAGGCTTATCGGAAATTGTGATTATGGAGTCAGATGGTGGCTGCTGGAGGCTATTGCTGCACTGGAAAAATATAATAAAAGATGTGAAGGTGATTAATTAGCAATGTAAGATGAACTGTGAACATCACAGGACTTCCCTGGCAGCATATGAAGAAGCTCATCTCCTGTAGTCACAGGGGAGGAAAAGCAGAGTGGCAGGCCTGGGACTTAATTGTAAGGAAAGTGGAGTTCTGCAAAAGGCCGAATTTTCATGCTAAGTCCACTATGATAAGGTTAGGGCTTTGATTAGGAAGAAGTGTGACCCTGTGACTTGGGATGGGGACATTGGGTCAATGAATCTGAAAATCTCAAATTCTGAGATTCCCCTAAATGCTATGGGCCTGCAGAAGTGATCTGCCTTTCCCTGCTAAACACTAATGCTCCTCACTTGCTTGAAGATAAGAGGTTTCTGTCCTATAAAACAACACATGCCCAGCTCAGAAAATGCCCCTAGAACAATAATTAGAGTTAAGTCACAAAACAACTTATCCAGGGAAGTGTTGAGATCACTAGGGGAGAACAGGGATCATACCCTTAAGATGCTGTGGGACGTAGCCAACACCTATCAGCAGAAGCCAGGAGAACGTGTGTGGGACTAGACCTGAGGGTGTTAGAGCAAGAGAGGAGCAGAACATAAACTTTGGTAGGTAGAGTTTATCAACATGGCAACACTCTTCAAGACACAGGACTCAATGCCTAGACACTCTAGGAGACGTCGTTAATAGGCTGCTAGGTTAACCATTGAAACTGCTCTGGCAGACGGTGGAGGAAGAGATCCAAAGACTCAGAGAAGTAGCTTGAGGTAAGGATATGTGAGCAATGGTAAACAGCTCGGATGGTTGGTCAAGGCCTAGAAGGAGGAATATTGGAAGCCAGGGAACAGTGAGAACTGGGGAACTTAGAGATGGTTGACCTGTGGGAGTGGGCATGAAAAGTGAAAAGTGGTGTATCACATGTTAATGACCTCCAGAGGACACCTACCGCAGAAGACGAATTAAGCAACCAAGTAGACAGGGCGGCCAGGCTAGCTGACATCAGCTAGTCATGATCACTGCCCACCTTAGCATTGGCATGACTGACCCATGAACAGAGTAGGCATGGTTGTAGGGATGGAGGCCATGCATGAACCCAACAGAAGGGGCTCCCACTCACCAAGGCTGATCTAGTTGTTGAATGTATAATTTACTAGCCAAAGACTAGTAAATGCTGCACCCCAAGGGCTGGTACTCAAGGACACCAATCAACCTCTTGGTGTTAAGTCGACTACATCAGAACTCTTCTACCCTGGGAGGATCAGTGATCCATCTTGACTGGAATTGACATATATTCCAGACACAGGTTTTTCTTTTCTGACTACAGGGTTTCAGCACCATTCTCCAAGGACTTAGAATCTGAATCAGTGGTACAAGACCTCACATAATATTGCATTAGGGAAAAGGACATACTTTGGAACAAAAGAGGTATAGAAGTGGATAGATGACTATGGGATCCTCTAGTTCAGTCACATATTGTACTACATAGAAGTACATAATAGCCTTCCTATTAGAGCATTTATTGCATTTATTGTTGAGGTGCCAGTTTTGAAATGATGCCCGTGAAATGGGGTATCATTCTCCAGGATATAGTTCATACTCTAAATCAATAATCACATATGGCACTATGTTCCCAGTAGATAGAATACAGGGCTATAGGCACCAAATAGTGGAAGTAGAAGTGGCCCCTTTGGGGAATTTTATTTCCCTCATGAGCAACTAACACTCTGTATCTAGAAGTGCTGGTTCCTAGAGGGGAAATATTTCCACCAGAGATACAGTAAGAATCCCTTAAGCTATGGCTGTCCCCAAGTCACTTCTGGCTCTCTGTAACCACCCTGGCATGGGTAATTGACCCCGCTCATCAGAAGGAGGTAAGAGTACAGATAAAACATCGGCAAGGCTATACAGAAAACTAGAGAAACATAATTAACAAGCTTGATCTAATAGTAGAATTCCATATTCACGAAATAGAGAATGAAAATTCTAGCACATATAGAATATTTATAAAAACTGATGGCACGTGAGATCAAAAGAAGTCTATTAAACAAATACTGAAGAACTGATGGCTTGTAGGTTGACGATTGCTAAGGATTTTTTTTTTTTTTGAGGTGGAGTCTCAGTCGGCGGCCCAGGCTAGAGGGCAGTGGCACGGTCTTGTCTCACGGCAACCTCCGCCTCCCTGGTTCAAGCAATTCTCTTGCCTCAGCCTCCCAAGTAGTTGGCATTACAGGTGCACACCACCATGCCTAGCTAATTTTTTTTTTTTTTTTTTTTTGAGACAGAGTCTCGCTGTCGCCCGGGCTGGAGTGCAGTGGCCGGATCTCAGCTCACTGCAAGCTCCGCCTCCCGGGTTTACGCCATTCTCCTGCCTCAGCCTCCCGAGTAGCTGGGACTACAGGCGCCAGCCGCCTCGCCCGGCTAGCTTTTTGTATTTTTTAGTAGAGACGGGGTTTCACCGTGTTAGCTAGGATGGACTTTTTGTATTTTTAGTAGAGGCAGGGTTTTGCCATGTTTGCCAGACTGGTCTCAAACTCCTGACCTCAGATGATCCACCCACCTCGGCCTCCCAAAGTGCTGGGATTACAAGTGTGAGCCACTGCATCCAGCCTGCCAAACATTTTTAATCATGCACCTTCACTGTTGTAGGTTAGGTTTCCTGGGAAGCAGAGTCTGAGATTGAGATTCATGTGCAAAATTTTCAGTCATAACCCAAACCTTGGCATTACACAATATACCCATGTAACAAACATGCATGTGTACCCTGTGATCTAAAATCAAAGTTGAAATTATAAATAAATAAACAAATAAACAAAAAAACCCCAAAATGTTCAGAGAGTGATCTCAGAATTAACACCTTTGAAAGAGAGGAGGGAGAAGCAGGAATGAGCAGAGGAAGAAGTTGAGGGGCATTGCAGGATGAAGGAAGACCTCATTCCAATCAATGTGGCCCACCAGGAGCTCTAGACTATGTCAGCCCTGCAGAGCTGGGGCAAGATGACTCCTGCCTGGAGCAGGCAGTGGATGCAAATTACCTTTGGAAGAAGGTGTGACCTTGAGGAAGGCAGTCCCTAAAGAAGGCCGTCTTCTGGCAACACTTCTGGAAGCTGGGAGAATTAATCTTTCATTCCTGAAAGAGGATGTGGGTAGCACATCACAGAAAATTTTAGTATATATATCTAATATGCAGAATGCTTATTGACTTACAAATCATATACTTTCCCTATTATATTGATGTACATGTACATTATACAACATGAAAAGGAAATTTAGAAATGATGAGATATTGACTAAATAATATATTAAAACATCTTACTAATATGTGATGGTTTCATATTATTATTAGCTAATATCATCAGACAGTATACTTTCAGGGCAAACTTCACTATTTATGGCAGGTACATAAATATTTCTTTTTAAAAAAATTTATTTATTTATTATTATTATTTTTGAGACGGAGTTTTGCTCTTGTTGCCCAGGCTGGAGTGCACTGGTGTGATCTTGGCTCACTGTAACTTCTGCCTCCTGGGTTCAAGTGATTCTCCTGCCTCAGCCTCCCGAATAGCTGGGATTACAGGCGTGCGCCACCATACCAGTTAATTTTTGTATTTTTAGTAGAGATGGGGTTTCACCATGTTGGTCAGGCTGGTCTTGAATTCCTGATCTCCAGGCGATCCACCTGCTTCATCCTCCCAAAGTGCTGGGATTACAGGCGTGTGCCACCGCACCTGGCCATCAATCGAAATTTCTAATAATCTTCTTGATAATTTCCATTTTTTGGCCAACTTCTTGCAAGATTTGACTAACTCATTCTACCTTGTAATGCAGCTGACTAAAAGCTGACAGCAGAACTAGCAGCTCTGCCATTGTCTTGTTGCTCACCTTCGCTGACTAAAAGCTGACAGCAGAACTAGCAGCTCCGCCATTGTCGCCTTCGCTTGCTTTGTTTCATCTTCCCTTGTGCTTTCTTTGAAGGAATCCTTTTTTTATAATTTTATTTTTTAATTCACAAATAATGGCTAGACATATTCATGGGGTTTATGGTGATGTTTTGATACATACACTGTATCCTGTTCAGATCAGGTTAATTAGCGTATCCATCATTTCAAACATTTATCATTTCTCTGAGTCTAGAATATTCAATATTCTCCTTCCAGCTATTTGAAACCACATAACATATTATTGTGAACTATATCATCCTACAGCGGTATAGAACACTAGAACTTATTCCTCCCATCTAGGTGTAATTTTGTATCCTTTAACAGCTCTCTCCCTATCCCTCCTTTCCCCTTACCCTTCCCAGCCTCTAGTATCCTCTGTTCTACTTTTTGTCACTTCTATGAGATCTGCTTTTTTTAGCTTCCCCATATGAGTGAGAACATGTGGTATTTAGCTTTCTGTTCCTGGCTTATTTCACTCAGCACAACGTCTTCCAGTGCTATCCATGTTACCACGAATAACAGGATTTATTCTTTTTTACGGCTGAACAATATTCCGTTGTGTATGTGTACCCCATTTTCTTTATCCATTCACAAGGAAATTTTTTTAAGAGGGCTTCCCTTTAAGGAATTTTTTGTGAGGGTGAGTTTAGTTAAATTAAATAATTTAGTCTGAATATCCACTTACCCCATTACATAGAATCTGCAATATTTCTGAATATGCTGAAAACAAATGAAAATGGGAGGATACCACTGTCAGCCTCTGCATTTTGGATGTTGCCTGCTTTGCTCAGGACACCTCATAGCTGTCTGAGATGCAACCTGTTGAGGGCAACAGTGTACATCAGCCCACAAAATATTAATCAAGGTTAAGTTCTTATTTTGTAGGCAAAAATAAGTAGCAATGGTAGTGCTAGTATTTTCTGCCTACACCTCTATGGATCATTTTTCATACTCATTTGGGTAGAGACACCCCATTTTGGAGATCTCTGATCTAGTGAGCAGAAAGTTCATGCACCCCAGATTTAGTACTTTTAGTCAGTGCTGAGAGATGCTGCTTTTCCAATTTTTCTTCTTTTTCCCTTATGCTATTGTTGATCACTTCTCCTTCTGTTAATACATATTTTCATGAATGTTTTTTTATTTCTAATTAAGTAACAGTCAAGCTGAAGTTCAAGTAGGCCTGTGAGACTACTTCCTACTAAATGTTTATTTACAGCCCTATTCTCAGGTTCTTAGTGGGCATCTCCGTCTGCCCACAACAATTATATGTGGAACATACAAAAATTTCTGAGTAATTCAATATCAAGTTGAAAAACACATCAGACTGGCAAAAACATTTTAAAAAAAACCAAATTTTGTTTAATGAGACAAGATTCTTAAAACTACCTGTGTGGCCGAGCCTGGTGGCTCATGCCTGTAATCCCAGCGCTTTGGGAGGCCAAGGTGGACAGATCACCCGAGGTCAGGAGTTCAAGCCCAGCCTGGCCAACATGGTGAAACCCTGTCTCTATTAAAAATAGAAAAATTAGCTGGGTGTGGTAGCGCGTACCTGTAATCCCAGCTGCTTGGGAGGATGAGGCAGAAGAATTGCTTGAACCCAGGAGGCAAAGTTTGCAGTAAACCGAGATTGCGCCATTATACTCCAGCCTGGGCAACAAGAGTGAAATTCTGTCCCAAAATAAATAAATAAATAAAACTACCTGTGTATCAGAATTGCCTATAGCACTGAGAAAAAAACAACAACAAAAACAAAGAACCCAAACTGTACCAATTCTTGGATCCCACTTGCATTCATTTAGATTTTAGGGTCAGTCATGAGTAAAGACTTAAAAATAACACCAAGTTCTCCATGATACGAGTTGATTGCTCTCACATAAATGACTGCTGGAGGTAGTGTGGCTAATGCTGCTCCACGAGCTCCTCAGGGACCCATGTTCTTTACTGCTCTTTATTCCAGGGCCTGGCCTCTGTCTTCGTGGTCTAGTCTAGTGGCTGCAACTCCAGCCATCACATCTGTGTTCCAGGCAGGAAGATGGAGGAAGAGACAAAAATGAAATGGGCAAAGGCTGCTCATCATCTGACCGTGAAGGCCAGTTCCCAGAAGCGGCCATGTGACACTCCCTCTGACATCCCATTGCCTAGAACTTTAGTCACATATCCACAGTTTCATGTAAGAGAAGCTGACAAATATGTTGTGTATTCTGGGCCACTATATGCTTAGCTAACAATTGGGACGTTTATTCCTACATAAGAAGAGAAACTTTGGGGGACAGCCAACGGTCAGTTTACAAATCAACAACACTCTAGGCCTCGGCCCGCTTTGGAAATCCATGTGCATTTAGGATCTGGTTGGAGAAGGTTTTGCCCTAAGTTCATCCTAGGGATATCACACGATGGCTAGAATTAGCAACTGTTTTGTGTGCCCTTAGAGAGTGTGGAATAGCCCTAAGTACAGTGAAAATATGCGTGCACGAGTGACTGCATTAGCTCTGCTCATGTCAGCTTATAAGATGCTTTCAGGTACTCATTCTGCCAGGCTACTTTAAGTTTGGGTGAAAGAGAACAAATAAATATTTCAATTGAAATGCCCTGGGAGACCGGGTGCAGTGGCTCAGCACTTTGGGAGGCTGAGACAGGAGGATCGCTTGAGCCCAGGAATTTGAGATTAGCCTGGGCAACATAAGTCTCTACAAAAAACAAAAAATAAATTAAATGCCCTGGTATTCTTTGGACAAGAATTTAAAGTTCTGTTCATCTCTCTCATATTCCTCTTTCTCAGGGTGCTAGGAAAAAAAAAAGAACAAACAAAACACAAACATTTTGTCCCATTTTGTTCCAAATTTGGTCCTATTGGTGATCCAGTCTAAATAGAAATTTTCTGAACCACTTTTGTCAACTATTATTTAGAAAGACACAGCAATAACCAGAAGAGTTTTTGGCTTGAAACCGCTACACAGAGTGTCCTGGAAACAAAACTAGGCATTATACAATTCCTGGGGATGTCATTCATATCATTTCTATGTGGATGACAGTCCCTTGGTACACAGTATGAATGGTGTCCGCTGGAGCTGTGCAATGCTGCTGTCCTGCCTGGAAGCAGTGTAACTTGTCTGTTAATCTCAAAATACGTATTAGCTGTTAAGATAAACAGATGGTACTGACAGTCCCAGGAATAGTCAAGAACTATTCTGTTCTTGCAAAAAGCTGCTTTTAAACATAGTCCAGAGAACTTGATTTAATCTTACCAATGGCTACCAAAAGGGTTCAGATAGTCTAGTGAGGCTGCAATATTTCTGATTTCTAGGTGTCTGTTTTAAAGACAAATCTAAGACCCTAGAAATTCTAGGTTCCTACAGTGCAGTAGAGTGTGATTTGCATAAACAATTCTGTAACATCATTAATCAGGGGAATTTAGGATTCCTCACTTTATCGTGCTCATGCACACCTGTTCCTGCTGGAGATAAATAAACAGAGAGCAACTGCAGCTGCATGGCGGCTTCACTGATTTAAGGAGTATCATTAAGAGCGTCTTTCAAGCTGGGAGTCTTACAGCTTCAAGGGTGTTTCCAATATATAATTCCCGTCACAGTCAATTATCATTAGAACATATTTTTAAAAATGAAATCCAGAGGTTTTACTTAAACAAATGTTTTAAAATTATTAACAAAATCAGCCTTTTAAGCAAGTATATTTTCAAGGACAGGAGAGGATATCCTGAAAAGTTTCATCATATTAACTACTATTATATGTAGGACCCAGCAAATTTGAATGTTTGGCTTCATTTGATGTAAAATAAGAAGGAATGAACTCGTATTTTCCTCTTCCTGTTTTCTTTCTTTTTTTTTTTTTTTCTTGAGACGGAGTCTTTTTCTGTCACCCAGGCTGGAATGTAGTGGCGAGATCTCGGCTCACTGCAACCTCCACCTCCTGGGTTTAAGGGATTCTTCTGCCTCAGCCTCCCGAGTAGCTGGGATTACAGGCACATGCCCCAACTCCCGACTAATTTTTGTATTTTTAGTAGAGATGGAGTTTCACCATGTTGGCTAGGCTGGTCTCAAACTCCTGACCCCAAGTGATTTGCCCACCTTGGCCTCCCAAAGTGCTGGGATTACAGGCATGAGCCACCATGCTGGGCCGCTCTTCCCATTTTCTATTGGTCCTTAACCTTTATTGGGTCATGATACTTTTTTTTTTTTGAGATGGAGTCTCACTCTGTCGCCCAGGCTGGGGTGCAGCCGCGCAATCTCAGCTCACTGCAACCTCTGCCTCCTGGGTTCAAGCAATTATCCTGCCTCAGCCTCCCAAGTAGCTGGGACTACAGGCACGTGCCACCACACCCGGCTAATTTTGTGTATTTTTAGTAGAGGTGGGGTTTCACCGTATTAGCCAGGATGGTCTCGATCTCTTGACCTCATGATCTGCCCACCTCGGACTCCCAAAATGTTGGGATTATAGATGTGAGCCACTGTGTCTGGCCGGGTCATGATACTTTTTAGAATATGATGTAAGATATGGTACCTCTTCCAAGAAATGTACTCAGATACATATACACAAACTTTATCATAATATTTCAGGGGTTATTGACTGATAAAATCTATTCATAGACACTCTAATTTCAAAACCTCAATCTAGAGGCTAGTGTAGGGTGAAAATAAGTTGTAAGAACTCAAAATTAATTCCAGGTTTGAAGAAAAAGTTAGTGGGTTTTTTTTTAACATTAATTTGAAAACAAGTCACTTTGGAGACAAAATTACTACTTTCAGGAATCATTTTCATTGATGTCTTTAATTTCACAAACCAAATTATATAAAATTAAGTAGTATATATTTCAAACATAATTGTGCTCTGTACAATTCAAGGCACACTTGGATTTTTTGTTGGTTTTTTGTTTGCTCTTTAACAACGGAAAACTTATACTCTATTCATTCAAAATTTTTCCATCAGAACTTTCATCATTTTGTTGGGGTTCACAGGTGAAAATATTGTGAAAGTTCATTTCCACCACAATGAAGGATAACATCTTCAGCCCCATTTATTCACTAGCAACTTTACTGAGATACAATTCACATACCATATAATTCACCCACCTAAAATATACAACTCAATAGTTTTTAATATATTGTTATGTGACCATTACCACAATAAGTTTTGACCATTTTCATGAACCATAGAGAAATCCTGTACCTATTAGATGAATCCTGTACTCCCCATTCATCACCCCTAATTCAAGCCTTAGGCAACCACTAATGTACGGGAAGTATTTTTTATAGAGACAGGGTTTTGCTATGTTGCCCAGGCTGGTCTCAAATTTCTGACCTCAAACAATCCTCCTGCCTCAGCCTCCCAAAGTGCTGAGATTACAGGTGTGAGCCACTGTGCCTGGTCCTTTATTTCTTTTTATGACTGAATAATAGTCCATTGTATGGATATACCAGATTTATCTATTCATTAGTTAATAGACATTTGGGTTGTATCCAACTTTTGGCCATTATGAATAATTCTGCTATAAATATTTGTGTACAAGTTTTTGTATTGACCATCCCCTTAATTTTTAACTACACAACGCAAAAAGTAGAAAGAGAAGAACTCTTATAACAAAATCATACAAAATATGTTTTGCAACAATTTTAGATTTTTCAAGATTCAACCATTTCCATACGTAACATCACAGAGGCCTGTCATGACAGGAAACTGGTGTCATTTCATCACAGAATTGGGAAATCCTAGGTTAGATGTTCTCTAAGACCCTTCTTTTAACGACTTACTACCTTCTATTATTTCCTCATAAATAGAAGAGGAAAGACCAGAAGAGGAAAGGCTTGCCATACTAATCTGAGTTCCCTGTGCTGGTTTGAAGTATTCAGTTACCTTACCAATTTCCAACTGTGTTTTTCCTACGACTTTAATGTTTGTTGAGTGTATGTATGATTCATAAGATTTCTGATCAATACTATGTGTGTGACATTGAAAGGAGTCAAAATCAATGTATGACTTAGCTGCATTTATCATTTATTAATTGATGACACATTTATCCAATGATCAAAACATTTGAGAATCTCAACTTATACCTGAGCCTCTTTCATCAGCGATTATGATACTACATTCACACAAGTTCATGCATTGAATTTATCTGATAAGGACAGATTCAGAGGCATAGGAAGCACATTCCTAAAGATTTGACCATTAGAGTCGTCACACAGAAGACTCTACTGATTATTTCTTTTGCTTTGTATTTCAGAACAATCTTACTTTGGATTTTTGATTTAATTTCACTGAAATTCAGTGAGCATTACCTGATGCTAGCATGTGAGGCATAATCTGGAAGGCTGAATCACAAGTGACTGCTAGGGGAGCCTGCCAAGTTTTGCCATTCTTTCAGGGGAGGGTTTCCCTGAGAAGCCAGTTTTTTTAGATAGTCACTGGGCTCCAGTTGGGGAATATCAGGGTTCTGCCTGTAATATTTCTGCAACTTCTCTAGAACTGTGGGCAACCCAACTGTGGAAGCATAGAACATGGGCCCGCCCTTGTGCCTTGGCCATCCATATCCATGTAAATAGACAACATCAATGTGCTCTGGGCTAGCAGCTATCCCTTCTCCCAAGATACGGAATGCTTCATTGATAAGTGAATATAAGCAGCGCTCAAGGATCTCATCCTGGCTAATGGCACGTGGTTCAATGTGATAGGTTTCTCTATACTGTGATAGGAATTTGGAAAGCCAGGGATCGGGTTTGTGAATCCTACCCAATGGCTTGTCATATTGATACCAACCCTTACCTGTCTTCTGGCCAAATCGTCCTAATTCACAGAGCACATCAGGAATTGGGCAGTATCTCCTATTGCCCCTTTTTCGGGCAGGAGTTCCTGGAGGCAATGTAGGTCCAGTAAGACCTTGCCCCTTTCTAGATTTCCAGCCCACATCCAACCCAGCAAGATCGGACACTCTAAAAGGTCCCATTTTAAAACCAAACTCTTCAAGCACCTGATCTACCTCCTCTGGTTTGCTGCCTTCTTCTAACAAGAAATATGTCTGATTGTAATAAGGATTCAACATTCGATTCCCCACAAATCCAAAACAGTTGCCTACAACGACTCCAATCTTTTTAATCTTTTTTGATAAGTTCATAACAGTGGCAATGGTAGTGGGGGAAGAGTATCGGCTGGGAATAACCTCTAACAACTTCATGACATGAGCTGGCGAAAAGAAGTGGGTGCCAATGACCAAGTGAGGACGATCAGTGGAAGAAGCAATCTCATCAACATCCAGGGCTGAAGTATTAGTGCACAAAAATGCTTCTGGTTTGCACACGGCTGAGAGTTCAGCAAAGACCTGCTTCTTCAGGCTCATTTCCTCAAATACTGCTTCAATGACTAAATCTACATCACTAAGCTCCTTCATAGATGAAGTTAACCTGGGTTTTGGTCCTGACCAAGGGTGGCCACTCTGTTGCATTTTGGAGGCTTCTTTTTCCAAGACAGAGGTTATTATCTTGTTTGCAGTTGCTAGCTGGTTTTTGTCTGAGTCTACAGCAATCACAGGAATCCTGGCCCTTGCAAAAGAAATGACAATGCCTCGGCCCATTGTTCCCAAGCCTGCAGATAAAAATCAAAGGAGAAAAAGAATGATTCAGTGGTATTGGGAACTGAGAAATTATTCACTGGATGGAAGGCTTATGTGACAATGTGGCATTTAAAGAGATCGATTCAAGAAACACAAATGGATCGAGTACTAATAAAGACTCTGCACTCTGTTAAGTGTTTCAGAGGATATAAAAATTAGTTGGATTCATACACACAAATAGAAGCTATACAAACTAATAAATGGGTCCAACAGGGTTGTAGGTATATAATTGATATACAAAAATCAAGTATATTTCTATATATTAGCAATAAACAACCTGAATATAAAATTAAAAGAAACAATTCTACTTACAATAGCACCAAAAAGAATACTACACAGGAAGAAATTTAACAAAGAATAGGAGGATCTGTACACTAAAAACTATAAAACATTGTTAATAGAAATTAAATAAGACCAAATAAATGGAAACACATTAAATGTTTATGTATCAGACAACTTAATATTGTTAAGGTGGCAATAGTACCCAAATTGATGTGAAGAACCAACACAATTCCTGTAAAAATCCCAGCTGGTTTTTTTGCAGAATCAACAAGCTGATCCTAAAATTCACACAGAAATGCAAGAAATCTAGAAGAGCCAAAACAATACTGTAAAAGAACAAAGCTGGAGGATTCACTCTTCCCAATTTCAAATTGTATGACAAAACTATTCAAGGTTGGGTGAGGTGGCTCGTGCCTGTAATCCCAGCATCTCGGGAGGCCAAGGTGAGAGGATCACTTGCAACCAGGAGTTTGAGACCAGCCCGGGCAACATAGTGAGACTCCAACTCTATAAAAAATTAAAAATTAGCCAGGAGGCCAGGTGCGGTGGCTCACCCCTGTAATCCCAGCACTTTGGGAGGCTGAGGCGGGCGGATCACCTGAGGTCAGGATTTCGAGACCAGCCTGACCAACATGGAGAAACCCCGTCTCTACTAAAAATACAAAATCAGCTAGGCGTGGTGGTGCATGCCTGTAATCCCCACTACTCAAGAGGCTGAGGCAGGACAATCACTTGAACCCAGGAGGCAGAGGTTGCAGTGAGCTGAGATTGCACCATTGCACTCCAGCCTGGGCAACAAGAGCAAAACTCCATCTCAACAACAACGACAAAAATTAGCCAGGCATGATGGTGCGTGCCTACAGTTACAGCTATTTGGGAAGCTGAAGCAGGAGGATATCTTGAGCCCAGGAGTTTGAGGATTGCAGTGAGCTATGATCACACTACTGCACTCCAGCCTATGTGACAGAGTGAGACCCTGTCTCAAAAAAAAAAAAAAAAAAAAGCCTACAGTATATAAGACAGTGTGATCATAGCAAAAGGATAGACACATAGATCAGCAGAATACAACTGACAGCCAAAAGTAAATCCATACAATTATGGCCAATTAATTTTTAACAAGAGCACCAAGAACATTCAATGGAGAAAGTATAGTCTTTTCAACAAGTGATGCTGGGACAACTGGATATCCACATGCAAAAGAATGAAGTTGGACCCTTACCTCACACCATATACAAAACTAACTCAAAATGGATCACAGGCCTAAATGTAAGAGCTAAAACTATAAAATTCTTAGAGGCATATCTTAGGAGTAAGTCTGATAGATGGATACATCTTTGTGATCTTGAATTAGGCAATGGTTTCTAAGATATGACACCCAAAGCACAAGCAACACATAGGCAATAATCACATGAAAAAATGTTCAACATCAATAGTCATTAAGAGAATGCAAATCAAAACCACAGTGAGATAATGCTTCAAACCCACTAGGATTGCAATAATGAAAAAGACAGACAATAACAAATTTTGGTGAGGATTTGGGGAAATTAGAACACTGATACATTGCTGGCAAATTTTTTAAATGGTACAGTTGCTGTGAAAAAGAATTTAGTAGTTACTCAAAATGTTAAACATGGAGTTACTATATGATCCAGCAATTCCACTGATATCTAAATCTCCAAGAGAACTGAAAATATATGTCCACATAAAGCTTGTACATGAATGTTCATTAGCAGCATTATTCAAAATAGCCAAATGCAGCCATAAAAAAGAATAAAATCACACATTTGCAACAACACAGATGTAGCTGGAGGCCCTTATCCTAAGCAAATTAACAGAGAAACAGAAAACCAAATACTGCATGCTCTCACTTATAAGTGTGAGCTAAACACTGGGTACACATGACCCCAAAGATGGGAACAGTAAACACTGGGAATTTCAAAAGGGGGAGTGAGGGAAGACAGAAGGGTTGAAAACCTACCTATCGGGTTCTATGTCCACTACTTGAGTGAACATTAGAAGCCCAAACCTTGGCATCATGCAATATATACACCCATGTAACAAGCCTGTACATGTACCCCCTGAATCTAAAATAAAAGTAAAAAAAAAAAAAAATTTCAGAAATCCTGAGCTAAGGCTGGATCCAGAAAATTGTGTACACAGAATGTATACACATCTTTCTTATCTCCTCCCCAAAAGAAATAGATCAGTGGCTATCAGTACTTATTAATTAAATTATTAATTAAATCTTCAACAGAATCAACTGTCTTCCACAGAAATGGAATCTTTCAAAATCTGAGATACAATGAGACATTTTAAAATGAAATCTATTAATTTAGTATAGTTCTGCTTTGTGATTTTCCTGTATCAATGTCACTTAGCATTTTTTAAAGCTTTAAAATATTTTCTTGTAATTTTTGCATTTATACAATAAAAATAAATTTCATCTTCTCACATTAAAAAATTAGCCAAAAAATAAAAGCAATTTGAATGTCCATCAACTGGTGAATGGATACACAAAATGGAGAATATTATTCAGCCATAAAAAGGAATAAAATACGAGGCAGGCAGATCACCTGAGGTCAGGATTTCAAGACCAGCCTGACCAACATGGTGAACCCCATCTCTACTAAAAATACAAAAATTAGCTGGACGTGGTGGTGCACACCTGTAATCCCAGCTTCTTGGAAGGCTGAGGCAGGAGAATCACTTGAACCTGGGAGGCAGAGGTTGCAGTGAGCTGAGATCACACCATCACACTCCAGCCTGGGCAACAAGAGCAAAATTCTGTCTCAAAAAAAACAAAAAAAACAAACAAACAAAAAAAACAAAAGAATAAAATAATGATACATGCTATAACATGAATGAATCTTGAAAGCATTATGCTAAGTTAAAGAAGCCGGAGCCGGGCGTGGTGGCTCATGCCTGCAATCCCAGCACTTTAGGAGGCCAAGGCGCAAGGATCATTTGAGCTCAGGAGTTCAAGACCAGCCTGGCCAACATGGCAAAACCCTGTCTCTACCAGAAATGCAACAAATTAGCCAGGTGTGGTGGCATATGCCTATGGTCCCAGCTCCTCAGGAGGCTAAGGTGGGAGGATTGCTTGGACTCAGGAGGCGGTGGTTGTAATGAGTTGAGATTGTGCCACTGCACTCTAGCCTGGGTGACAGAGTGACACCCCATCTCGAAAAAAAAAAAAAAAAAGCCAGACACAAAAGGCTACATATTGTACATATTGTATGGTTCCATTTATATGAAATGTCCAGAATAGGCAAATCTATAGAGACAGAAAGTAGATTCATGGTTGCCAAGGGCTGGAGGGAAGGGTGACGGAGAGCGACTATTGATGGGTAGAGGATTTCTTTGGGGAGTGATGAGAATGTTCTAAAATTGATGTGACAATGGTTGCATAAACTCTGTTAGTATCTAACAACCATTGAATTGTATTCTTTTCTGGTGATACTCTTACTATGCATTGTCTTATTTTTAAAAATTGTGGCAAAATACACATACATACCATCATGACCATTTTTAAGTGTACAGTTCAGTGGCATTAAATACATTCACAATGTGTACAACCATCATCAGAACTCTTCAAATTGCAAAGCTGAAACTCTGTATAGCTTTCAGCTTTGATGAAATGATAACTCCCTATTTTCCCTCTCCCCAGCCCTGGCCAACCATTCTATTTTCTGTATCTGTGAATCTGACTACTCCAGGTACCTCATATAAGTGGAATTTTGCAGTATTTGATCTTTTATGCTTGGCTTATTTCACTTAGCAGTATGTCCTCATGGTTCACCCATGCTGTAACACGTGTCACAATTTTCTTCCTTTTTAAGGCTGGATAATATTCCATTGTATGCATATACCAAATTTTATTTACCCATTCATCCTTCAATGGACACTTGGGTTGCTTGTACTATTGGGCTATTGTGAATGATGCTGTTATGAACATGAGTGTATAAATATCTATTTGAGTCCCTGCTTTCAATTCTTTTTTTGTTTGTTTGTTTCAGATGGAGCCTCTCTCTGTCACCCAGGCTGGAGTGCAGTGGTGTGATCTCGGATCACTGCAACCTCCACCTCCTGGATTCAAGCAATTCTCCTGCCTCAGCCTCCCAAGTAGCAGGGATTACAGGTATGCACCACCACGTCCAGCTAATTTTTGTATTCTTAGTAGAGATGGGGTTTCACCATGTTGGTCAGGCTGGTCCCGAATTCCTGACCTCAAGTGATCCACCCGCCTTGGCCTCCCAAAGTGCTGGGATTACAGGCATGAGCCACTATGTCCAGTCCCTGCTTTCATTTCTTTGGGGTAAACATCCAGAAGTGGAATTGCTGGATCATATGGCACTTTTTACCTTTCAGAACTGTCATGCTGTTGTCCATAGCAGCTGTACCATTTTATTATTTATTTATTTGTTTTTTGAGATGGAGTCCTGTTCTGTCACCCAGACTGGAGTGCAGTGGTGTGATCTCAGCTCACTGCAACCTCCGCCTCCTGAGTTCAAGTGATTCTCATGCCTCAGCCTCCGAAGTAGCTGGGATTACAGGCACCTGCCACCATGCCTGGCTAATTGTTTTTTGTATTTTTACTAGAGACAGGGTTTCATCATATTGGCCAGGCTGGTCTCGAATTCCTGACCTCAGGTGATCCACTCACGTCGGCCCCACAAAGTGCTGGGATTACAGGCGTGAGCCACTGTGCCCAGTCGCAGCTGTACCATTTTACATTAAATCGCTTTAAAAGGGTGATTTTTGGCCTGGCGCAGTGGTTCATGCCTGTAATCCCAGCACTTTGAGAAGCTGAGGCAGGTGGATCACTTGAGGCCAAGAGTTTGAGACCAGACTGGCCAACATGGCGAAACCCCATCTCTACTAAAAATACAAAAATTAGCCGGGCATAGTGGCACATGCCTATAGTCCCAGCTACTCAGGAGACCGAGGTACAAAGAATCACTTGAAACTGCAAGGTGGAGATTGCAGTGAGCTGAGATTGTGCCACTGCACTCCAGCCTGGGCAATACAGCAAGAACCTGTCTTCAAAAAAAAAAATTAAAATAAATAAATACATACATAAATAAAAGGATGAGTTTTATATATGAGTTACATTTCAATTAAACTGTTATATAAAAAAAAAACCTGAAGAGCATCAACCTTCAGGGAGCTTCTGATCTAGCAGTGGAAAGAGGAGTTCACAAATATCCATTCCATATGGTAAAGTAAATGATATGAAAAGTTCAAATTTCTTTGATTCAAAGGGAAAAAATTATATTCAGTTGGATGAATCAAGAAAAGCTTCAAGACAAAGATATTTGAAATGGACCTTAAAGGCAGATTAGACTGTAATAAGTAAAATTCAGGACGTTGAACCATCCAGGTCAAGGAAGGGAGAAACATAGGGAGAAATATTTTAAGCAAAGGCAAGAAAAAAATGGAAAATGAAGAAAAATTATTTGATGAAAAATATGTTATTTGTTTCCAACACTAATTCCTTTTCCTCCTGGCACACAGAAGACTGTACTTTCTAGATTCCTGGCATCCTGTTAGGGCCTGTGAGTAACTGTGATCAGTGAAATATTATGGTGGTGATTGGGGGTAATGTGGGTTCTCAGATTGACTCCTAAAGTCTCCCACAAGATCCTCCGTAGATACGCGGATACAGAGAACGCAGAGAACAACTCCAAGGCCTTGAAGAAGGCCTA
The DNA here is from genome assembly GCF_000951035.1 of Colobus angolensis palliatus. Lineage (NCBI taxonomy): Eukaryota > Metazoa > Chordata > Mammalia > Primates > Cercopithecidae > Colobus > Colobus angolensis. The sequence continues at coordinate 3,438,678 of NW_012115655.1, forward strand.
AAGTAGGTGATGGGGTAAACTGTGGCCTGTAGGTCAAACCCTACCCACTGCTGATTTTTGCACTGCCTGCAGACAAAAATATGTTTTTACAGTTTTAAATAAAAAACTTAAAAAGCACCGTTTTGTGACACATGAAAAATTTTTTCACATTCAAAATTCAGTGTCCATAAATAAAATTTTATTGGAATACAAGGCTAATTTGTTTCCATATTGTCTATGGCTGGGTTTTTGTTTTGTTTTGTATTTTGTTTGTTTTTAGAGATAGGGTCTTGCTCTGTTGCCCAGGATGGAGTACAGTGGTGGCATCATGGCTTACTGCAGCCTCTATGTCCTGGGTTCAAGTGATCTTCCTGCCTCGACCTCCCTAGTGGCTGCAATTGAGGCATGTGCCACCACGCCCAGCTCTATGGCTGTTTTTGTGCACAATGGTAGACTTGGGCAGTTGCAACAGAGACTGTATGGCCCACAAAGCTTAAAATATTTACCATCTGGAACTTTACAGAAAAACTTTGCTGACCCTTATCATGGAGAATGGCAGAGCCACTAGTGGGAAAAAACCCCGATCCTAGAATGACCTTACGGAATAAGCATTAAATAAATACTTATTGTGTTAAGCTACTGAGATCGCTGGGTTACCTGTTACAGCAGCAGATGATGTTGCCTAACCAGTCCACTGTGGATAAAAAAGCTTTGTGAAAGCCACTTATATATTACTCCTCTATACTTTGTATTTACTAGCATAGAGGATTGGTTTTGAAGATAGGATGTATTAGTCATCAGAAATCACTGATTTAGTCTATCCAGAACATATTTATTTAATTTTCCAAGTGTATTAAATTACTCAATATTATATAATAAATATATTAAATTATTAAGGACATAGTTTTCCAAATTTATTAACCCCCTGCACTTCTCCCAAGAACAAGCAGGCTGAATAACTCTCACTTCTATAGCAACTTGTATCCTAAACTTTAGCTTTGATAAACCTTTTCTACATTAAAAGGTAGAATGTGGGGTTCAAAACTCTGCTAGTTTTGAACCTAGCTTCTAGCTATTAGTTTCAAGCTTCATACAGTTCTCTAATTTTGCCTGACAGATGCATATAGACAGGGACAAGGAGTCCTGCTCCCCTGCCAAATTACTGCATTTGACTGCCATGGAATTTAATTTGATCAGGAACTTCTTCTACTCAGAGAAGTAAATACCAAATAAGGATGTTTTAAATGCTAGTTTTGTAGTTTCTTATCAACTACATTCCCCTCTCCTGACAGGCCTGGGAGCCCGTGTGTGGTGTGAGAATGTGAACTTGCAGGGTTACCAATTGGAACTGCATCTCCTGCGGGGCTGAGAAGCCTGGGCCTGGGCTCATGGAAACAAGCAAACAACTGGGATCATCAGGGTGAGGATTTTGTGGGGAGCACAATGGAAGGGCAATGAATCACAGAGTTTGGAGACTTTGGCCTGAGAGTGGCTGAAATGATAAATTAAAGCTGATAAGAAGAAAATAAAGATAAGGGGAGCTGATCAAGTAATGGATATAGTTGAAATAACCCATTAAGAAAGATATAAGGAAAGATACGAGGTATTGGTGAAGAGTGGGGTTTCAGATTTTAGAAGTGGAGAAATATTCAGGGTAATGACAAGACCTGTAGAGAAGCAATGAGTGTGGAATGTGGAAGTGAGGTGAGGCGAATGTCCCTGAGTCTGAGGAGGCAAAAAACTCAGACGCTACAAGCAGGGAATGATTGTCCATAGAGACAATGAGGACAACCAGGATGGCAGCAGGGTTTGGGCCAAAGTGGGTAGCTGTGAGCCAGGAACTAAAGTTTTCAGCAAATGGAGGGGGAGCCATGACAGTAATGAAAAGGGATAGAATGACAAGACCACAGGGCAGGACCACAAAGGACAGTGTCCCATAAAGTGCAATGGTCTGAGAAGTGACCCAGAGGCCCATGGAGTGTGGGAGAAGTGGCAGCATTCCCTGGAGAGGGCAGCAGATTCAAGTCCTCAGGGTAAGCCGGGTTTCAGTCAGGAGGCAGAGGAGGGTCATGGAGGCTTTCAGAGGACACGAGGGAGCAGTAGAAGGCTGCATCACGAAGATGAAATGCAGGGTAGTGTGGCAACACACACGAAGAGGGCAGAAATGCCCAGATCCTCTTACTTTATTTCTATCTATGTGTCTTTTATATATTTATTACGCCCTTTCCAATATTTTTCAAAACAATGTGGATATCATTTAAAAAAAATATTTCAAACTTTTAAACATTATATGCCAGAAATAAACCTGAAGCCTTTTAAAGAAAGGCTCACAACAAAATTGGGAAATTCTCTCGAACAATGGTTGACAAACACAATACTGATGCACTTACCAGCTTGCTATTATTTGCATTAATTATTCTTGGCTTGAAGGAATTGAAGAGAGAAGAAAGAGGTAAGTGCACAACAACTAGAAATAAATATTGGCATTGCTGAAATATTTAATAGTACAAAAAGAGGAACAATCATACTTCTTTGTCACTCTACTTATCCATCTTCTTAAAAAATCACAAGTGAGGCTGGACACAAAGGCTCATGCCTGTAATTCCAGCACTTTGGAAGGCCAAGGTGGGCAGATCACCTGAAGTCAGGGGTTCAAGACCAGCCTGGACAACATGGTGAAACCCTGTCTCTACTAAAAATACAAAAATCAGCGAGGCTTGGTGGCGCAGCACTTGTAATCTCAGCTACCCCGGAGGCTGAAGCACGAGAATTGCTGGCACCTGGGAGGCGGAGGTTGCAGTGAGCTGAGATTGCGCCACTACACTCCAGCCTAGGTGACAGAACAAAACTCCATTTCAAAAAAAAAAAAATCACAAGTGAACCAAGGCTAGACCTCAACAGAGTCAGAGCTGAAAAGAACACAATGTATTTATATTAAAGACAGATTCTTTGATACCAAAGCTGAATTGAGACAACAAACAGACTGAGAAAATGTGGAGTGAGATCTTTGCCTCCAAGTTGGGTTGGTGCTAGAGCAGGGGTCCCCAACCTCTGGACCGGTACCGGTCCGTGATCTGTCAGCAGAGCAGGAGGTGAGCAGCAGGCCAGGGAGCATTTCAGCCTTGACCTCCGCTTCCTGTCAGATCAGTGGTGGTATTAGATTCTCACAGGAGTGCGACCCCTATTGTGAACTGCGCATGCGAGGGATCTGGGTTGCACACGGGAGGGATCTGGGTTGCGCACGCGAGGGATCTAGGTTGCGCACGCGAGGGATCCAGGCTGCGGCTCCTTCTGAGAATTTAATGCCTGATGATCTGAGGTGGAACAGTTTCATCCCAAAACCATCACCCCCGAGTCCGTGGAAAAATTGTATTCCGTGAAACTGGTCCCTGGTGCCAAAAAGGTTGGAGACCACTGTGCTAAAGAGCTGGGCAAGGGTTAAAAAAGTTGATGCTTCCACACTAAAAGGCAAATATCATATGTTCTCACTCATATGTGGGAGCTTAAAATGTAGATCTCATAATGATACAGAGTAGATTGCTGGTTGCCAAAAGCCAGGAAGGGGAGGGGAGAAAGGAAGATGAAGGGGGAAAAAAAGGATATAAATGTATTTATTACCACTGAACTGTATACTTACAAATCGTAAAGATGGTTACAAAAAAAAAAAAAAGAAAGAAAAATCAGAATAAGGGCTATAGACTAAATAATAGTTTTTAAATATTAATTGCCATGTTTTTTAAGATAAATTATACTGTGGTCATGTAACAGAATATTTAGTTTTAGGAAATACACATAAGTCTGTAACTTATTCTTAGAGTTCAGAAAAGAGAGAGGGAAATAAAACAAATATAGTAAAATGTTAACATTTGGAGGATCTGGATAAAAAGTATATGATAATTTTTTGTACTATTAAAACTTTCTGGCATGTCTTCAATTATGATTTTAAAAACTTAAATGTAAGAAAAAAAAGGAAAGGAAGAAAGTTGATGCCTTTAGTAAACTATGGACCCTCTCCCCAGAAGATTGTACCTGAGCTGGTGCAAAGAATGTTTCACTTGCCATCTCAAGGGATTTGAAATCTACCAAATACCATTCTTGAGCCGAGACTAAGAGCAAGTGAAGCTTAGGAAGGTGGCCCAGAGAAGCCAATCAGGCAGCCAGCTTCTGAGGAAAGAAGATATTTTGTTTGGGAAAATTCCAGAGGGAAAAAAGTAGGGAAGCCATGGTTTCAGGGTTTAGATGGATTTGAGGATAGTGGTTTTGAACAGGAGAAGTGAATGGCTCAGGGGCCGGAAAGGCAAGAGACTTCATTACAAATACCGAGCTAGGAGAGTGACAGGCCATACCTTGAAATGTGGTACAAATCATCATCAGGAAATCCAGGAAGGAGAGATTCATACAGGGAAGAGGTAGCATAGAATAAAAAATGCCAGGCCAGGAGTGGTGGCTCACACCTGTAATCTCAGAACTTTGGGACACTGAGGCAGGTGGATCACTTAAGGCCAGGAGTTTGAGACCAGCCTGACCAACATGGCGAAGCCCTGTCTCTACTAAAAATACAAAAATTAGCTGGCCATGGTGGCAGTAGTCACAGCTACTCAGGAAAGATAACAGCTACTGAGGAAAGATAATCACTTGAACCCGGGAGGTGGAGGTTGCAGTGAGCCAAGATCACGCCACTGTACTCCTGCCTGGGTGACAGGGCAAGCCTCTGTCTCAAAGAAAAAAAGAATAAAACATTCCTAGTCTGAGTCAGACCTAGGGTCCGACTTTCACCCTACTTGTGTTTAGCTCACTGTTGAGAAGGCTGGAGTCTCTACGCCTCTTATGTTAAAGAAGAGAGCTCATGGGGCGGTGTGAGAATTAGCTTAGCTAACACAAGTAATGTGTCTTACGTGAAACCTAGCATCTGGTGGCCCTAAGCGAATGGTAGCACATTACATGAGCGGATTTGGAGGATTCCATTCATTACCCCATGCTCTTACCAACAACACCAACTGAGGAGACGGGCTGCGCTGATGCTGTTTTCCACGATGCTCCGGAGGGAGTTGACCACTTATTTGCTTTCCTTTCAGCAAAGAAAGCATATTGCAGGGCTCTAGCCTGCCCTGATTGCAAAAGATACAGAAACAGCTCCTCCTCCTTCTTGATGCCCACTTCATAGGGATACTGCACAGCAGCCTGGACTGCACGGACACAAGCCTCCTGAGCAAGACACCCAGGGTGCTGCTTCCACATCTTCAAGAGGACCTCACTAAAAATGGTGTCCATGTTGGGCAAGCTCTGAATTGGCTTGTTGCAGAGTCTACGAGATTCTAGTGGTTGATCTGAAAGGAATAAGAATGATCAGAACTTTGGAAATGGTACTTGTACAAAGGAAATATGAAAATATAATAATAATATTAACCTGTTCAAATTCAAAGCACAAACTAAAGGCTATTCATTAAGATATTTCATGTACACTAAACCTATGTACACTAACATCTGATATGTTTATAACATAGTCTTATAAGATAGAATTGAGTAGATTCAAAGCAATTTTAGATGACCTAGTTTAGGCATAAAAGTTGTATTTTCTTTTTAATCTAAGACCAAGACCATTTTTAATAGATTAATTATTAATTTAATTAATCAATCAATTTAATCAATAGATTAAATATTAATTATAATAGATAAAATATTAATCTGTCCAAGGAAAACAGTTCTGAGTTAATATTTTATTTATTAATTTTTAAAAATAATTTCAGCTTTTATTTTAGATTGAGGGCATACATGTGCAGGTTTGTTACATGGGTATATCACACAATGCTGAGGCTTGGGATATGAATAATCCCGTCACCCTAGTAGTGAGCATAGTACCCAAAAGTCGGTTTTTCAACCTTTGCTGCCCTCCCTCCCTTCCCCGTAGTAGAGTCCCTAGTGTCTATTGTTGAGTGAATATTTTATATTCAGAATAACCTTAACTCCATTCCTAATAGTAACAAAAACCAGAAAAGGAGACAGTGTGATATTGATGCAAGGATAGGCATATATATCAATGGAAGAGAATTGAGGGTTCACAAATGAATTCTTACAATTATAGCCAATGATTTTCAATATACGTGCCCAAACAATTCAATGGAAGAAAGGAGAGTCTCTCTCTCTTTTTTTTTATTCACATTCAGAATGTTTATCTTAAAACAAAGAATCGGAGGAACATTAATAATAGAAAATCCATATGGAAATATTCACAATCTGCTCATTGAGAAATGGGAAAACAACTTCCCTGCCTTACTGCCAACCTGCTGTTTGAGGAGCCAGAAGTTGATGTGAAGTTGGAAGGTCACCTTTTCCAGCTAAACCCCACCGAATAGTTGTGTGCATTTTTTTTTTTTTTTTGAGACGGAGTCTCGCTCTGTCGCCCAGGCTGGAGTGCAGTGGCCCGATCTCAGCTCACTGCAAGCTCCGCCTCCCGGGTTTAGCCATTCTCCTGCCTCAGCCTCCCGAGTAGCTGGGACTACAGGCGCCCGCCACCTCGCCCGGCTAGTTTTTTGTGTTTTTTTTTTAGTAGAGACGGGGTTTCACTGTGTTAGCCAGTATGGTCTGGATCTCCTGACCTCGTGATCCACCCGTCTCGGCCTCCCAAAGTGCTGGGATTACAGGCTTGAGCCACCGCGCCCGGCCTAGTTGTGTGCATTTTTATTCAAAAGCTCCACGACCAGAAGGAGCAGAACTGAGAACCAAAATACTGTTATTGGCAAGGGTTTGGCTCAAGGGTCTGAGATGTGTAAGCACCAAGAAGGGATAAGGAGATTGAGTAACATATGAAAAGGGGGGGCTGCAGGAACAAGCACAGAGAAAGTAAGTCAACAATAAACTATTTCCATGCAGAGCAAAGTGACTGTGCATATACATTCACACTCTCAAGTGAGGGCTACACTGCACGCTGACTCATACTATCTCAAACGTGGTTTATTGGAAAGATTCTAGTCCCCTAAGGGCACTCAGTATAGGAGCACAGTGACATGGTAACAGACATACACAAGCATACTGTTACCCTAAAGCAACAACACACTTTAGATCATAATCGTTCAGAAAAAAATCCTAGAAAGGAGCATCTTTCAACAAATGGTGGTGGGATAATTGGATATCCACATGCCAAAAACAATCAAACAAAAAAACAAAACTTATGTCCTTACCTAGCACCATATATAAAAAGCAACTGAAAATGGATCACAAATCTAAATTGAAGAACTAATACTATAAAAATTCCTAGAAGAAAATACAAAAAATCTTTCAGGACCTTGGGGTTAGGCAAAGTATTCATAGATATAACACGAAAAGCATGACATATAAAAGAAACAAGAAATCAGACTTCATAAAAATTGAAGACTTTTGTTATTCAAAGGATATCAATAAGAAAATGAAATGACAGCTGGGTGCAGTGGCTCACGCCTGTAATCCTAGCACTTTGGGAGGCTGAGGTGGGTGGATTGCCTGAGCTCAGGAGTTCGAGACCAGCCTGGGCAACATGGTGAAACACCATCTCTACTAAAACACAAAAAACTAGCTGGACATGGTGATGTGCTCCTGTAATCCCAGCTACTCGGGAGGCTGAGGCAGGAGAATTGCTAGAACCTGGAGGGGCGGAGGCTGTAGTGAGCTAAGATCACACCATTGCACTCCAGCCTGGGTGACAGAGCGAGACTCCGTCTCTAAAAAAAAAAGAAAGAAAGAAATGATAAGCCATAAACTAGGAGAAAATATTTGTGTGGTAGTCAGAATAACACCCCCACAAATATTCAGGTCTTAATTCCCAGAATCTGTGAATGTATTACCTCACATGGTAAAGGGATGTATCGGTGAGATTAAGATTAAAGACCTTGGCTGGGCGCAGTAGCCCACGCCTGTAATTCCAGTACTCTGCGAGGCCGAGAGCTCAGGAAGTCGAGACCAACCTGGGCAATGTGGTGAAACTCTGTCTCTACCAAAAATACAAAAAATTAGCTGGGCATGGTGGCACACCCCTGTGGTCCCAGCTACTCTGGAGGCTGAAATGGGAGAATTGTTTGAGCCTGACAGGTGGCAGTGAGTGAGCCAAGGCTGCGCCACTGCACTGCAGTCTGGGTGACAGAGTGAGACCCCATCTCAAAAAAAAAAAAAAAAAAAATCAGACCTTGAGATGGGGGATATTACTCTGTATTATCTGAGTGAGTGCCATCTAATCATATGAGTCCTTAAAAGCAGAGAATCTTTCCTGACTGTGGTGAGGGGGATTCAACAAGGAAGAAGGGTTAGAGAAATGCAACATGCAAAGGACTTGACCTGTCAGCACTGATGTAGCTTTGAATATGAGGAAAGGAGAGCAAGAACTAAAGAATGCAGTATTCTCTAGAAGCTGGGATTGACCTTTGGTTTACAAGACCGCAAGTTTGCAAGCAAGAACATGGGGACGCTGATCCTACAATGCAAAGTGCTGAGTTCTGCTGACAACCCAAATGAGCAGGAAACAGTTTCTCCCCTAGAGCCTCCAGAAAAGAGTGCACCAGCTGACACCTGGACTTTAGCCCAGGGAGACCTCTAGAATACTTCTAGGCTACAGAACTGGAAGAAAATAATTTCGGATGATTTAAACTGCTAAGCTTGTGGTAATTTGTTATCACTGTGATAGAAAATACAACTGGCACAACGAATATCAAATAAAGAACTTGTTTCCAGAATATGTAATAAACTCTTATGACTCAATAATTAGGTAAACAATGTAATTTCTTAAATGGGCAAAAACTTGACCAGATATTTCATCAAGGAGCATATGTGAATGGTTAATATGCACACGAAAAGATGCTCGACATCATTAGTCATTAAGGAAATGCAAATTAAAACCACAACAAATGTGGTAGACAGCCTCTAAGTAATGGGCTGTCATTTCTAGACTAGGTTACAAAAAGACTCTGGCTTCAGTCTTGCTCATACTTTCTTGCCCTCTCAAATTGGTCACTGTGATGGAAGCCAGCTGCCCTGTTGTGAGCCACCCTATGGTGAAGCCCACATAGCAAAGAACTGAGGGAGGCTTTTAGTCCACAGTCAGTGAGGAACTGAGGCCCTCAGTACAACAGCCCATACGGAACTGGATCCTACCACTTGAGTGAGTTTGAAAGCAGATTCTCCCCCTGACTCTCAATCAGCACGAGATGATGACAGCCACAGCCAACACCTTGATTATAGCTTCGTTTGAAATCTGAAAGCCAGAAGACCTAGGGCACTTGGATTCTGGACCCACAGAAATTGTGGAATAAATGTTTGATTTTAAGCCACCAAGTTTTGAGGTCATTTGTTATGCAGTTAGACTTACTAGAATGACTATAATAAAAAGACATCACTACTGAATGTTGGTGATGATGTAGAGAAACTGGAAGCCTCATACATTGCTTCTGATAGTATAAAACAGTACATCGCTTTGGAAAACAGTTCAGTTGTTTCTTAAAAAGATAAACATAAACTTATTGTTCAACCCAGCAATTTCACTCCCAGGAATCTACACAAGAGAAATGAAAGCATATGCCATAAAGAAAACCTGTCTACAAATATTCATGGCAGCATTATTTATAACAGCAAAATCTGGAAACAATTCAAACATCCATCAACTGTTGAATGAATAAAGAAAATGTGATAGAGCCATCCAATAGAATATTATTCAGCAATAAAAAGGATCAAACTGTTGACACATGCTACAATACAGATACAGATGAGCCTCAGAAACATTATGCTAACCAAAAGAAGCCAGACGCAAAACATTACACATGGTATGATGCCATTTAGATCCAATGTCCAAAAAATGCAAATCTATAGAGACAGAAAGATCAGTGGTTCCCTAGGGCTGGGGATGTGAGTAGGAGTTAGCGGTAATGGGCATGAAGAAACTTTTTGTGGGAGTGGACAAGTCTTAAAATTGATTTATGGGGATAGCTGCACAATCTGTGAGGCAAATCATGCCTCATTGAAGCTGTTAAAGTATATCTAAAAATGAATTTATCAAGAAAGGTACAAGACCTTTCAGAAGATAACTATACCATTTTATTGAAGAACGTAAAATAAGACCTTAATAAAAACAGAAAAGCCCCATGCTCCTGGATGTAAATATTTAATAGCATAAAAATATAAATATTTTTCATATGTATTATATGTGAAATTTTAATAAGAATCCTTATGGTACTGTTAAAAAAATAACTTTACGGAATGATTCCAAAGTTTTCATAAAATAATAAATTTATAACAACTTATAGTTACCAAAACTTCAGCTATACCAGAAGTTGTTTTCTATAATGTACTGGCATCTCTTAAAAAATAAAACCATTTTATCAAAAATGTACATCTTAGTTATTTAGATAGAAAGCCTACCGAGGCTTATACCAGAGCAATTTCACCAGAAAAAGACATATGAACATGAACCCATCTGGCATTGAGCCCATCTGGCATTGGGTGTGTTAGGCGTGTTCAAGGGAACGTAAGGTTTGGATGTAATAATGTGCACATGGTAATACAGATATATTGTATAATCTCAACCTCCTTTTTTAATCAAAGAGACAAGAATATTTTCTTAATGCTTGATTAGTAAGTAGTGTTGGAAAGAATGAGTTTCTAAATTAATGATTTCCCATATGATGTTAAAGAATAGGATTCAGGAATGGAGAGAAGACAGTGGTTAAAGGCATGTGGTCCCTCTCATCCTACTACTCTGAAAAAACATGAACTGTATCCAATAGGCCCACCAATTACTTGCTCAATTACCCAAAGAGTTGCCCAATCCTCAATTTATGGGAAAGCAAACTCAGCAGAGAAGAATGGGGAACTCCCCCAGGGTCTACAGATGATTTAATTTGCCGGTAAAAGGAAGGCAAGAATGCACGATGGGGAGAGGAAGGAGAGAACAAGAGCATGGAGGTGCAAGTGGAAGGCAGGCTGGGTGGCTGGTGCAATCTATGCCATGTAACAGGGCATAGACAGCGTTGGGATATCTTAGAACTGGATCTCTGTCTTGTGATATTACCTCTGTTCCCAGCATTCCTGGGGGTGCTTCTAAACATCATAGCACACATCAGATTTATTTGAAGAGTTTAAGAAGTTCAGATGCCTACATCATACCTCAAAATTAACTGTTGAATTTTTTAAGAGTAGTCATGCCCAGGCCTCACCATCGATTCAGTTAAGAATCTTTGCCGGGCACGGTGGCTCACGCCTGTAATCCCAGCACTTTGGGAGGCCGAGGCGGGTGGATCACGAGGTCAGGAGTTTAAGACCAGCTCAACCAAGATAGTGAAACCCTGTCTCTACTAAAAATACAAAAATTAGCCAGGCGCAGTGGCAAGTGCCTATAGTCTCAGCTACTCAGCAGGTGAATCGCTTGAATCTAGGTGGTAGAGGTTGCAGTGAGCCGAGATCATGCCACTACTCCAGCCTGGGTGACACAGTGAGACTCTGTCTCAAAAAAAAAAAAAAAAGCATATAGAGAAAAGAAAAGAAAAGAATATTTAAAGGTGGGGCATAGTAAGACTATTCTTGAAAAGTCCAGAAGTTGATTTTAAGGTATAGTCTCTGGGAGCTCCAAGAGCAGAGAGTGTTGTCCACCACTGAATCAGGGACAGCTGCAGTTCCTGGCAATTTCATTTTAGGCCAGAGATTGAGAAGAAAAGAAGGGGGAAAAAAGAGAGGAGAGAACAAAACTGAAATGAAAAAGAAAGCCTGCTTAATGGTGTGCAGTAATTATTTCTGATCAGCATAATCCTATTATCCCGGGGACACTGAAAACCTTGCAGACTGCATATGGGCATTTTGGGAGCTATCCAAGGCACTTGTCTAGACCAGCCCTAGGGCCAAACTAAGCATATCCACTGGAAAATTTTGGATCTGGGCATAATTATAGATGGGTTTTCCCTGCTCAATTTCCTATCTCTTTCTTGCTGCAGCTATAACTAAGGAGACTGTTATCTTACAACTTCGGTTATAAGATACTCAGAATTTCCCCTTTGGGTCTGTAAGTACAGCTGTTTTCAAAGTGTATTTCTTGTATACTTGATAGTTTTCAAGTCACTCAGCAGTACCTACACAATAAGAGAGGCAAGTGTCAGCATGTTAGCATCAGCCTTAGCTGCCCAGGGAAATGGGGAGGAAAGGAACTAATCAGTGATTCAAATACACTATTAATTGAATTCTTTCCTTGACCCACTCACATTTTGTCTTAGTTCTATGAGGTATTCTATGACATTTTTGATAAAAAAGATAAGTGAGTCATGTTTCTGAAGGAAGAAAAGGAGGTGATTATTTTCCCTTCTTCTGCTGTATTGTCAAGAGAAGATTTTTTCTGCCTAGGCTAAAGAGAGACTCAACAAGGGGTTCACGGAAATCGTGAACACAGACATAAAGGAATCTGTCTCTCTCTCTAACCCTGATAAACAGAAAGCTGTGTCCATCATAAAAGCTTTGCAAAGGACAGACAGAATAACTGCACATTAACAGGCTTCAAGAAGGTGACCCACAGAACTTGTCTAGCAAGTAAAAAGGAAGCTCAATTTAGACATGTGCGTAGGCCTCCTATGTAAGACAGGTCACTCTGCTCTTTTGAAACATGTTCATATAAATGTTCACAGAGAGCAAAAATAAATTACAAAGTGAGGAAGATAAAATGAAGAGAAAGACAAATAAAAGCACTAAGGTTTTTTAAAAGCCACAACTCCAAAAGGACAAATAGACCAAGGTCTTTAGGCAGAATTAGAATTGTTAAAAGTCGCTAACACAGCCCAGCACAGCCACAGGAACAGGACCAGGGTTCATTACAGAGACAAAAACGGAGCATTAGGTTCCAGAGCTGAGACTCCCAGTTAGATAATTCCCTGTGCCCATTCCAGCTAGGGAAGGTTGAGAAAGAGAGAGCCTGTAGTCTCTTGGTCTTTGAATAAAGCACACACATTCAGTGTCATGCCAGAAATATGCACATGAGAACAGGAGTTCTTAGTTCAGAAACAGGCAGGCCGCTAGCCACATGCATGTGCAAATATATAGCATTTTACAGGATCCTCCCCTCCCTGGTTTAGTCAAAGCAATCTGGTTTGGCCAAGTAATTCTGCATTGCACTACTGAATGCATTGCACTGCAGTAGTCTGGGAGGCTTCATAGAATACGAACATTAAAATACATAAAGCTAATGAACTTCCACACTCAGCTCACCAGGATACAGTGTTAAGTTTGTAGAGGAATGTGCAGCTAAGTCCCAAATTGCATTTTAGGTATGTTAACCTTGTACACTCCCTTCCCACCTATAATTGGTTCCAAAAGTGCTGATTGGGACACTGACCACTGGAAATTCCCTTTTCTCCCTCCTTTCGTATAAGAAGTAGAAACTAAATAAATGTTCTTCATCTTCTTCTTCTTCTTTTTCTTTTAAAGCAAACCTTTGAGCAGCGGGAGTGAGAATAGGTTGAATAATTGGAATATTGTTACAAATGGGAAAAGGGAACACAAAAATTTTACATGTATTTTTAAAACAGAGACAGACTTTGCATAACACAAAAGTCCCCACTTTAAAGTGTATAGTTCAGAGTTTTTCAGAATATTCACAAGGTTGTGCAACCATATGTGTATGTATTTTAACCATGCCTTTCATAACTGATTTACAAAAATATCTTTAAGACTATAGCAGCCAGGTGCGGTAGCTCACACCTGTAATCCCAGCACTTTAGGAGGCAGAGGCAGGTGGATCACTTGGGGTCAGGAGTTCGCGACCAGCCTGGCCAACATGGTGAAACCCCGTCTCTACTAAAAATACAAAAATTAGCTGGGCGTGCTGGCACATGCCTATAATCCTAGTTACTTGGGAGGCTGAGACAGGAGAACTGCTTGAACCTGGAAGGTGGAGGTTGCAGTAAGCCAAGATTGCACCATTGTACTCCAGCCTGGGCGAAGAAGCAAGACTGTCTCAAAAAAAAGACTATAGGTAGTGTTTGCATGTCAGGTGTAAAAAAATCAAAACTAGCAAAAATTATCTCCTTTCTTACCCTTGTTCTCTGTATATCAATGGTTCTCAAAGTGTGGTCCCCAGAACACAGCATCAACATCACCTAAGCATGTTTGTTAGAGATACAAATTTTTGGCCCCACCCCAGATTAAATGAATCAGAAAGTAATGAGTGGGGCCCTATCTATGTTTTAACAAGACCACCAAAAAGCAATTTTGATGCACAGTGAGGTTTGAGGACCATGGCTCTAGATCAAGACAATTGCTCTAGCTTTCCATAACTATAGATTTCTAATAAATGCATATATATTTAATGTAATTAACATATTGAATTTTTGTGGAAAATTTCCTTCAAGTTAATCCATCAATTTTGTTCTGATAAATGACCACACACTAACAACTATATTTAAAACAAAGAAGCTGGGTGTGGTGGCTTATGGCTGTAATCCCAGCACTTTGGGAGGCAGAGGCGGTGGATCACCTGAGGTCAGGAGTTTGAGACCAGCCTGGCCAACATGGTGAAACCCAGACTCTACTAAAACTACAAAAATTAGCTGGGTGTGTTGGCGCATGCCTGTAATCCCAGCTACTCCAGAGGCTGAGGCAGGAGAATCACTTGAACCCGAGAGGCGGAGGTTGCAGTGAGCCAAGGTCACGTCATTGCACTCCAGCCTGAGCAACAAGAGTGAAACTCCGTCTCCAAAAAAAAAGGAAACAGAAAAATAAAGAGAAAAAAGAGGAAAGTGGGGAAGCACAAAAAGAAAAGATAGGCACAAGGCCTCAAATGAAAATGAAAGGCAAAATAAATAGGCCTCATTAAACTACAAAGTTGGTAAGAGAATAAATGGCAAATGTAGATAAGATTCTGAGTTAATCCTTGGTTGATCTGTCCTTTTCTCTACCTTGATCTCTAGTGTTTGTCTATTACAAAGCAGCACCAAGAAATCATAGGATTTCAAACAGTGGAACTCATTTAAAAAAGGAAAAACAGTAAGAGTCCTAGGGTTTCCATAGGATTCTAATCACTAAACCCCAAAACCGACATTACACCCCAAAACCTTGCTTGAGTTGTGGCAAGGACAAATAACTAGGCACCCAACCACTGTAGCCTGTGAGGTCTCAGAACATGATTTGAAACCAACTAATTTTGTTGAACCCTTTCTTTTACCAATACATAAAATAAAGCCCCAAAGGTGATTTGTTAAGGTTCATGTAGCTAAGGCTGAGAGCTCTGTCCCTCCTGACCTCCAGTCCCGAGCCCCTTTCTCTAACAGAATGCATCCTCTCCACACTGGCCTCCCAAAGGCATCCCTTTTTTTTTGGGGGGGGGTAAATTTAATGACTCAGATATTAGGAAAAGATCATTTTTTTTCAAGTCAAGAGTCTAGATTACCTACTACCCAAGTACAACCACTACTGAAAATTTGTTACATCGCCTTATAGTTTTTTCCTTATGCAAA
The DNA here is from genome assembly GCF_000951035.1 of Colobus angolensis palliatus. Taxonomy (NCBI): domain Eukaryota; kingdom Metazoa; phylum Chordata; class Mammalia; order Primates; family Cercopithecidae; genus Colobus; species Colobus angolensis. The sequence goes on from NW_012115655.1 coordinate 3,454,103, forward strand.
TATGTATAAGAACACACGCACACACTTGTAAAATTTTCTATCTGGCTGTTTTCTTCTTAATACTATATGTAAGCAATTTTCCAAGTTCTTCAACTTTCTTTAAAAATGGAAGTTGTAATAGTTGAATGAAGTTAGTTCATTGAGATTATTGTTTTTACATAATTAATTTCCCAAAACTAAATAGTTGACTTTCCAATATTTTACGATAATCTAAAAGCTTTAGTGAGCATTACTATATAAAGAGCAATACTCATAAATCTTTGTGTATTTATGTGATTATTTCTCTATGGTAAATTCCTAAGAATAGAAAAACTAAGTCAAAAGCTATGAGTAATTTTAAGCCTCGATATGTGATTTGTCCAATTGCCTTCTAGATAGGATGTATTACAAGCATTCTAATGAGAGCTTATTTAAACTCAATCTCACTGTATTTTTTCCATCTGTTCTGATCTGTTTGGCAAAAATCAGTGTCTTTTAAATCACTTTTTTTGTTAATAAATTTTAAAAAGCATTTAAGAGTTAAGCATACACTTACTTTACAACCCAGCAATACTATTCTCAGGTATTTATCCAAGAAAAAGGAAAAACTATGTCTACAAAGACTTGTGTAGGCCCAAAGTGGAAACAAGCTAAATATCCATCAACTGATAATGGATAAACAAATTGTGGTTTACCCACACTGTGGAACACAAGTCAATTAAAAGGAAGAAAATATTAATGCATGCAACAATAGGAATGGCTCTCAAAAACATTATGCAAAATAAAGCCAGCCACAGAAGACTATATACTACTGCATGATTTCATCCATATGAAATTCTAAAAAAACCATAAAACTATGACAGAAAGTAGGTCACTGGTTGCCTGTGGCCAAGGGGAAGAAAAAAGGATTTATGGGAAAGGAGTATGAGAATACTTTTTAGGGTGATAGAACTATATTTTGATTGTGGCAATGGTTACATAACTGTAAACAATTACCAAAATTCACCAAACTCTCCCCTTAAAATGCATGAATTTTATTTGTAGAAATTATACCTCAATAAAGCTGGAAAAAATAAAAACAAAACCAAAAACAACTTAGACATGTTTGAGAAAACTAACTTATCCTAAGCCAGGGAATAAAACAAAACAAAAGCAAAAATCACTTAAGAAATTTTGGAGAAAAACTAACATTTTCATTTTTGCTTATTTCCTTTCCATTTGTATGTGTCCATACATACTCTAGATCATGATGATCATTATTCTATACACGATTATATACTATATAATTGCAAATACATGTACATTTATATTCTAAATATTTTTATATCACAATTTTACATTTTTCTATATGGTCTTCATGATTATAATTTAAAATAGTAATACATAATTGTCTAAAGCCCTGAAGTGTTAAAAGGCGAATTACAGGTTTAAAGCAAATGGTGCCTCAATATTTGGATGCCACCAAGTGGACAAACTGTATAATGTCATTAAGATTAAACACTACTTGGTAAGTTTTATAAAGTAAAAATGTTTAATTTAATGTTTAAAATTAATTTAAAATTGTCAATAAAATAAACTGTAACCAGACCATTTTATAAATGTAGCTAAGGTTGAGACCTGAATCCAGGTCTCCTAGATCATGAATCTCATCTATTTCTTGAAGTAACTTAATTCTCAAATCAGAATCTAGGGAAATCACTTAAGGAAAAGAACTTCCTGTTGAAACTGAGACCTTTACAAACTAAAACTACAGATGTGAATGACAGACATGGGTCTATCTTTAGCAAACCAAAGAATCATTTAGGGACCTCCAAATGCAAATAGCCTTTGCTGTGTGTCTATCAAGTGACTTCTAACAAAACAACAAGCACAGGGATGAAATCACAGTGAAGGTTGCCTGAAAGGCAGAGAAAAACAGTAGGAAATTTATTTCTATTTGGGCAAGGACTTGCTGATTCTCTTTAGGGGCCTCCATTATTTTCTCCCCATTGTTCCTCACCTCTCCAGTTCAAGCTTTTACTTTCACATTGAAACAGTAACTGGCTAGAGCCACAATAAAGAAAGATTATTTCAGGAAAGTGTTTGGTCTCTGCCAGGGTCAACAAAAGAATGACTCCTTCAAAAGAATGCCTTTGAATGACACTGGGCCATCGCCTGCCACCAAGCGGGAGATCAGCACTCTGTTCTGCCAGTGACCCAATACTCTTCCCAATTATTTTTTTCCGGCCATTTTTACCCTCTCCTTCTTGCTCATTTAAAGCTGACAACCTCCATAGACTGAAAATAAACTGTTTAAAAACAAACAAACAAACAAACAAAAAACTCTAGGAGTGCCACTGAAAGAACTCTGAAAGGAACATCCCAAGTCCATAAAGTAAGAAATCACTGAGAGAAGGACATAATTCAGTTTGCAGAGACAGAAGTTCTCAAGGTCCACAGCTTTGCTGCAGTAAATTACAGAGCCCGTGATATGGTTTGGATGTGTGTCCCCTCCAAATCTCATGTTGAAATGTGATCCCCAGTATTTGAGGTGGGAGCCTGGTGGGAGGTTATTGGGTCATGGACGCTGATCCCTCAGGAACGGTTTAGTACCATCCCCTTGGTGATAAGGCAGTTTTCACTCAGTTGATGAGGGATCAGCTTGTTTAAAAGAGTTTGAGCCCAGGCGTGGTGGCTCATGCCTGTAATCCCAGCACTTTGGGAGGCCGAGGTGGGCAGATCATGAGGTCAGGAGTTTAAGACCAGCTCAACCAAGATAGTGAAACC
>NW_012115655.1:3457464-3461773 GCF_000951035.1 Colobus angolensis palliatus
GCCTCGGCCTCCCAAAGTGCTGGGATTACAGGCGTGAGCCACTGCGCCCGGCCAGGATTTTCTTTATAGCAATATAACAGACTAGCACAGGCTGTCTTCAATCTACTGAAGTGTTTGTCTGGTTGGTCGTTTTAATGTCTTTTTAAAATTTTATTTTATGTTCCGGGATACCTGTGCAGAATGTACAGTTTTGTTACATAGGTAAACGTGTGCCATGGCGATTTGCTGCACCTGTCAACCCATCACCTAGATATTAAGCCCAGCATCCATTAGCTATTTATTCTGATGCTCTCCCTCCCCCTCCCCCCTGCTGACAACCCCCAGTGTGTGTTGTTCCCCTCCCTGCATCCATGCCTTCTCATTGCTCAGCTCCCACTTATAAGTGAGAGGATGCGGTATCTCGTTTTCTGTTCCTGCATTAGTTTACTAAGGATGGTGGCTTCCAGCTCCATCTATGTCCCTGTAAAGGAGATGATCTCACTCCTTTTTATGGCTACATAGTATTCCATGGTGTATATGTACCACATTTTCTTTATCCAGTCTATCATTGATGGGCATTTGAGTTGATTCCATGTCTTTGCTATTGTGAATAGTGCTGGAATGTACACATGCAAGTATCTTTATAATACACAATGATTTATATCCCTTTCGGTATATACCCAGTAATGGGATTGCTGGGTCAAATGGTATTTCTGGTTCTAGGTCTTTGGTGAGTTGCCACACTGTTCGTCCACAATGGTTGAACTAATTTATATTCCCACTAACAGTGTAAAAGCGATCCTATTTCTCCACAGCCTCACCAGCATCTATCTGTTGTTTCTTGACTTTAATAATCACCATTTAATAATCGGCATGAGATGGTATCTCATTGTGGTTTAAATTTGCATTTCTCTAATGATCAGTGATGTTGAGCTGTTTTTCATATGTTTGTTGGCTGCATAAATGTCTTCTTTTAAGAAGTGTCTGTTCATGTCCTTTGCTTACTCTTTAATGGGGTTGTTTGTTTTCTTCTTGTAAATTTGTTTAAGGTCATTTGTTTTCTTCTTGTAAATTTGTTTAAGGTCCTTGTAGATTCTGGATATTAGACCTTTTTCAGATGGATAGATTGTAAACATTTTCTCCCATTCTGTAGGCAGTCTGTTCACTCTGATGATAGTTTCTTTTGCTGTGCAGAAGTTCTTCAGTTTAATTAGATCCCATTTGTTAATTTTAGCTTTCGTTGCAGTTGCTTTTGACGTTTTAATCATGAAATCTTTGTCCATACCTGTGTTCCGAATGGTATTGCCTAGATTTTCTTCTAGGGTTTTTACAGTTTTGAGTTTTACACTTAAGTCTTTAATCCATCTTGAGTTAATTTTTGTATAAGATGTTAGGAAAGGGTCCAGTTTCGATTTTCTGCATATGGCTAGCCAATTCTCCCAGCACCATTTATTAAATAGGGAATCCTTTCTCCATTGCTTGTTTCTGTCAGGTTTGTTGAAGATCAGATGGTTGCAGATGTGCGGACTTATTTCTGAGTTCTCTATTCTGTTCCATTGGTCTATGTTTCTGTTTTTGTACAGTACTATGTTGTTTTGGCTACTATAGCCTTGATGTATAGTTTGAAGTTGGTAGTGTGATGCCTCCAGCTTTGTTCTTTTTGCTTAGGATTATCTTGGCTATATGCGCTCTTTTTGGGTTCCATATGAATTTTAAAGTAGTTTTTTTTTTTTCTAATCCTGTGAAAAATGTCAATGGTAATTTAATGGGAATAGCATTGAATCTATATATTACTTTGGGCAGTATGGCCATTTTCACAATATTGATTCTTCCTGTCCACGAGTATGGAATGTTTTTCCATTTGTTTGTGCCCTCTCCGATTTCCTTTAGCAGTGGTTTGTAGTTCTCCTTGAAGACATCCTTCACTTCCCTTGTTAGCTGTATTCCTAGGTATTTTATTCTCTTTGTAGCAATCGTGAATGGGAGTTCATTCATGATTTGGCTCTCTGCTTGCCTACTATTAGTATATAGGAATGCTTGTGATGTTTGCACATTGATTTTGTATCCTCAGACTTTGCTGAAGTTGCTTAACAGCTTAAGAAACTTTTGGGCTCAGAAGATGGGGTTTTCTAGATATAGGATCATGTCATCTGCAAATAGAGACAGTTTGACTTCCCCTCTTCCTATTTGAATACCTTTTCTCTTTGAGAAGAAGTCTCGCTCTGTCAACCAGGCTGGAGTGCAGTGGCGTGATCTCGGCTGACTGCAATCTCTGCTTCCCAAGTTCAAGCAATTCTCCTGCTTCAGCCTCCCAAGTAGCTAGGATTACAGGCACCTGCCACCATGCCTGGCTAATTTTTGTATTTTTAGTAGAGACAGGGTTTTACCATGTTGGCCAGGCTGGTCTTGAACTCTTGACTTCACCTTAGCCTCCCAAAGTACTGGGATTACAGGCAGGAGCCACTGCGCCCAGCCCTTGAATACCCTTTATTTCTTTCTCTTGCCTGATTGCCCTGGCCAGAACTTCCAATACTATGTTGAATAGGAGTGGAGAGAGGGCATCCTTCTCTTGTGCCCGTTTTCAAAGGGAATGCTTCTGGCTTTTTCCCACTTAGTATAATATTGCCTGTGGGTTTGTCATAAATGGCTCTTATTATTTTGAGGTGTGTTCCATCAATACCTAGTTTATTGAGCGTTTTTAACATGAAGGGATGTTGAATTTTATCAAAGTCCTTTTCTGCATCTATTGAGATAATCATGTGGTTTTTGTCAAGTTCTGTTTATGTGATAAATTATGTTTATTGATTTGTGTATGTTGAACCAGCCTTGCATCCCGGGGATGAAGCCGACTTGATCGTGGTGGATAAGCTGTTTGATATGATGCTGGATTCATTTTGCCAGTAAATATATATATATTTTTTAATTGAGATGGAGTCTCATTCTGTCACCCAGGCTGGATGCACAATCTTAGCTTACTGCAATCTCTGCCTCCTGGGTTCAAGCAATTCTCGTGCCTCAGTCTCCCAAGTATCTGGGATTACAGGGTGTGCACCACCCTGCCCAGCTAATTTTTGTATTTTTAGTAGAGACAGGGTTTCACCATGTTGGGCAGGCTGGTCTCGAACTCCTGAACTCAAGAGATCCACCCGCCTTGGCCTCCCAAAGTGCTGGGATTACAGGTGTGAGCTACTGTGCCTGGCCTAGTTTGCCAGTATTTTATTGAGAATTTTTGCATTAATGTTCATCAGGGATATCGGCCTGAAGTTTTGTTTTTTTGTTGTATCTCTGGCAGGTTTTGGTATCCGGATAATGCTGACCTCATAAAATGAGTTATGGAGGAGTCCCTCTTTTTTAATAGGAAAAACATTCATGTGATAAAAAATTTAAAAAGCTACAGCAAGGTAAACAGTGAAAAGTCTCCTTCCAGTAGCTTCCGCTGGCTGACCAGCCCTCTTCCCAGAGGCAGCCATTAAACATTTCTTGTGAATCTCTTCAGAAATATTTTATGCATAAACAGTTAAGATATATACATTTTCCCCATGTTCTATCCTACCCCTCCTTTTTGTTATACCAATGGCAAACCACTATATACAATAATGCTTTTTTCACTTAATAATGTATCATGGGCTTCATACCATATCAGTACAAACAGTTTCTCATTCATTTTTAAGCAGTATCATATTTCATCACATGGCTGTACCATAAGATCTTTAGGAGTTCCTTATTTAAATGAACATGTATCTTGTTTACAGTCTTTGGCTATTTTTATTATTTTCTTACCTGAAACTCTCTGAGCAAATCTGATTGCTTCTTCAACCGGGTCGGAGTTCACAACTTTATCTAGAATGCCCAGCTTGAGTGCTTCACCTGCTAAAACATGTCTTCCTGAAATAAACAACAACAACAACAAAACAATCACAGAACAATGAAAGATTAAAGCAAAAGCATTACTCTCTCTAGTAGGAAAGGCTGTCTGTCTGGATATAAATATCTATTATTGAATAAGATAAGTAAGAACCACACTGACTGATAGAGTAGAAAGATCACCACCAAGTTAACCAGGAAACTTGGATTCCAGCTCCAGCTCTAGTTTCCACTGTTTGTGTGATCATGAAGAACTGCACCAGGACCACCATTTCCTCATCAGCAAATGGCAATAATTATGCTTATCTCAGTAATTCTGAGTATTAAGTGAGAATAATAGATTCTCTTTATATTCTATAACTCTCTACAGAAGTACTTTATGAACTACAAATCTCCATAGAACTCTATAGAAAAGTGAGATGTTTAGTTTTTGATAATAATAATAAAAGTAGTAGCAGCAGAGTAA